>NC_071276.1:17732478-18102478 GCF_023375685.1 Ictalurus furcatus | reverse complement strand
CTTTTTCTTCCTTTACTATTACTATTATTTTTTAAATTAATTATTTATTTATTTTAGAAAACCTGTAGCCAAATGTCCCCTCAAGGTCAAAACTGTCAGCTATTGCTATCCTTGTGGGGACATATCTTTTATTTATCCTGAAAAAGACTGTCATTGGCGTCATTTTAGATTAGACATGGCCTGCTGTGATCTGATCCCTAAACGTACGTTCCTTAATACAGTGTGGGAGAAAGTGTGTGTGTGTGTGTGTGTGTGTGTGGGGGGTGTTCAGTTCGGTTTAGTGTAAACCTACGTGGCTCCTCCCCTCCAGGCAGCTGTACAGGTCGTAGAGAGATTGAGGAAGGAGGTTGAGCAGGCTGAGAAAGAGCAACACACATTGCATCTTAGTGTGACTCACACCAGGACACACACTCAGCTCCTCAGGTATACACACATACACACACACACACACATACACACACCTTCCCTGTGTGATTACTTTTATCTCTTATGCTGCGAAACGAACAATGGAGTCTGTCTTGTCTCTTCTGAATAAGTGTGTGTGTGTGTGTGTGTGTGTGTTGCAGGAGCGAGCTGCACAAACTCCAAGCTCAGAGGGACTTGTACATTCAGGAGGTCAGGGCTCTGCAGGATAGCCAGGCTGCCCTGCAGAGACACATAACCACTGTCCACCATGACGCCAGCCCTCGTAGGGTAACACTCTCGAGAACTTCATTTACTCAACTTATTTTCCTGAGATTTCAATAAGAACATGAATAATCATAGAGAGAAGCACCGGCGCAGGTAACATTCATTAGCAGGAAACCCAAAACTGCTCATTACTCTGATAATACTGTAAGATACGGTGGTGGTAGCATCATGCTGAGCATTCCCTTGGGCTCTCGGTTGCTCTGATATAGCTGTTCCATATTTGTTCAGTGTTTTTTTTTTAATAATGGATTTAATTCCACTCTGTGGGATGTTTAAAGTTTGGGGTATTTTGATTGACCGAACCTTGTTTGGTCATTTCCAGCACTTTGTCCTGGATTTGTATCGATAGCTCCGTAGTCTTCATAATGCTGTTGGTTTAGACATCTTGTTCCTCCAGGAACAGGTGAATTCATACTGAGATCATGTGACTCATTAATTGTGCACAGTTTGACTCCGTATAACTAATTATGTGACTGGTTTGCACCAGAACTAGGTTAGGGGTTTCAGAGCAACAGGGGGGAATATTTATGTAGTACGCTTGCCCATTTTTCCTCCTTCCAACACGTCAACTTCGAGAACTGACTGCTCACTTTCTGCCTAATAAATATATCCCACCCCTTAACAGGTGCCACTGTGACGAGATACTCCGTGTTATTCACTTCACCTGTCACACTGAGATGCCCGTGTCATGTAATATACTAAGACACACCACCTAATAAACAATACCTACAGTAACTCACTCTACGTCCGACTCCATTTCACCTTGCAACCTGTTGTATTCCTTCTATTTTATTCCTTCCTCCATACAACTACTTCATTCTTCCGTGTCTAGCATGTGAATCACGGTTGTGTATCAGCGCTGGAGAGGCAGGAGATGGATCGGCTTTTGGACAACGCCAAATCGGAGCTGTTCTCCGAGCAGCGTCGCTTCAGACACACGCTGGACTCCATGCAAGAGGTCAAACACAAACAAACTCAGAGCAAGGCTCTTCTCATGTTCTTTACTTTGTTTATGTTTATTCACCTTTTTCACCTCATTCTCTCTCTCTCTCTCTCTCTCTCTCTCTCTCTCTCTCTCTCTCTCTCTCTCTCAGAGATTGGAGGAAGTGACCCAGGAGCTGGAGCAGAAACTGGAGGAGAACAGGAAGCTCCGAGAGAAGTGCTCCCAGCTGGAGGAGAAGCTGACCACGGTCACCAAAACGAGACAAGAGCTACAGGAAGTACGTTCTCTCACTCTCTCTCGTGTGTGTGTGTGTGTGTGTGTGTGTGTGTGTCTCCTGGTCCGTTTGTCAACCTCGGCCTCTGTCTTTACGTCTCAGTCTGTACAGAGCGAACGAGTGGAGCAGGAGGACCGGCTCCGGGCTCTGGAGAAGATCATTGCACAGAAGGAGCTGCTTGTTCTGGAAACGCAGGAGGAGAAGAATCGCCTGGAGATGGAGATCGGGGCTGTCAGGGAGGAGCACAGCGCTAAGCTAAAAGCAGCGCTGGGACACGCGCAGAAACAGAAGGTGTTTTGCAGTAACAGAGGGGATCTTTTAGTGTTTGTGTCTTTTGGAGAACATGCACAAAAGTCCTGTATGTGTTCTCTCCACACGTCTCTGCAGGAAGTGGAAGTGGAGCAGCTCAGGACTCAGATGACTCTGACTCACACGGAAGAGTTACAGCGGGTACCACACACACACACACACACACACACACACTGCATTAGTGCGCTGCTAAGATGTGAATAGTGATGGTTACCACTGTGTGTGTGGGTGTGTGTGTGTGTGTGTGTGTGTATGCTCAGGTCCGTATTCAGGTGCATGAGATAAAAGAAGCTGCGCTCAGAGAGCAAGCCGTCACACACACACGCCAAACTGAGTCCTTACACAACCGCATCCAGGTCAGAGGTCACATCATACATCCAGACAATATAAATATACTATTATAGCAAAGTATATAACACATTCTCTCCCTCTCTCTCGCTCTCTCTGTCTCTCTCTCACACACACACACACACACACACACACACACACACACACACATCTCTCTATCCTCTGTCTCTCCCCCTCCTCAGATGAAAGAGGAAGAGGTGAACAGACTGCAGGAGTCTTTAAAGGAGCAGCAGGAGGAACTCAGGAGGAGAGAAGAGGAGCTGAGAGGAGATACTCAAGAACAGGTTTCGTCTCGCCATAATAATAATAATAATAATAATAATAATAATAATAATTACTGTTGATTATTTTCCTTCCTTCTGAAGTGTTTTATTTATTGAAGATTGACACAATGTATTGTACTTTTGATCTATTTATAGTTATGTTTAATGTTGTGGAAAGTCTGCAATTCAAAAGCAAGTTCCTGTTATCACTTGCGCTACAGCAGCTGTAAACACCCTTCGGCTTTCAGTGTTTAGTTTATAGAAAACGTTAACGTGTAAGAAAGAGCGCACTGGTGGAGATGCTGTTCCAGACACTAAATCAACACGTTCTGACCAATCAGAATAGAGCATTCAGCAGCGCGGTGGTGTAACGTGGCGTGTTTTATAGTGAAGAAGAAAGTTTAGCGTTATAGTAAGCAGGTCAGGACACATTCATGATTCCGGCTGCAGGTTAATTCCCGTCTGTCTGTTAGGTGAGGAGGGCAGTGGCGCGAGAGCAGAGGAGGTGGGAGGAGCAGAGGGCGGAGTCTCTGCGAGAGCAGCAGGTCAGACTGGAGAAGCAGATGCAGGAGGTGGAGAGGAGAGGGAGAGCGGAGGTGGAGAGAGAAAAAAGGAGTGCGCTGGCTCTGCAGAATAAAGTGCTGGAGCTGCAGAAGGTGAGGATGATTACGCTTCCTCACACTCACACACACACAATCTCTCTCTCACACACACACACACACACACAATCTCTCTCTCTCTCTCTCTCACACACACACAGAGACACACACACATTCACACTCGTGCGTGCATACACACACACAATCTCTCTCTCACACACACAGAGACACACACACACTCACACTCGTACACACACACAGAGCCACACACACACTCGCACTCGTGCACACATACACACACACACACAGAGACACACTCACACTCGTGCGCACATACACACACACAATCTCTCACTCTCACACACACACACACACAGAGACACACTCACACTCGTGCGCACATACACACACACACAGAGACACACTCACACTCGTGCGCACATACACACACACACACACAATCTCTCACTCTCACACACACACACAGAGACACACTCACACTCGTGCACACATACACACACACACACACACAGAGACACACTCACACTCGTGCGCACATACACACACACACACACTCTCTCTCTCTCTCTCTCTCTCTCTCACACACACACACACTCGCGCACGCTCACACACAGACTCTCTCTCTCTTTATCTCTGTCCTTTACACACACACACACTCACACAGACACACACACACTCACACTCGTGCGCACACACAATATATCTCTCTCTCTCACACACACACAGAGACACACACACACACACACTCGCGCGCGCACGCTCACACACAGACTCTTTCTCTCTCTATCTCTCTGTCCTTTACACACACACTCAATTTAATTCTATTAATTCATTCATTCATTCATTCTCTCTCTCTCTCTCTCGCTCTGACCGTGGAGGAGTTGGACAGCACGGTGTTAAAGCAGACGGCTGTGATCAGAGCTCTGCGAGACGAGCACCAGACAGAGTTATATAAATTGCGCAGACAGCTGCAGCAGGTGTGTGTAGGCCATCAAGAGCAAAAACTCTGATTGTGTTTTGCTTGTTTTTAGACACACACACACACACACACACACACACACACACACACACACACGTCTTCACATTATATTCGATGAATTCTGATTTTCTCTTCTCTCTGCGTGTCACTAACAGGAGGCTGAGAGCGAAGGCGTGCGTCTGAAAGAGTGTGTGAGGCGGAGCGAGCAGGAGCTGCAGGGCGTGAGGGCAGAGCTGGCAGAGTGTGAGCGTCTCCAGCAGGGGGCAGCAGCGAGAAACGAACAGCAGAAGGCCAGCTGGACTCAGGATATACACACTGAGTGTGTGTGTCTGCAGGAGCTGCTCACTCAGAACGGCTTCACCGTGGACAATACACATCTGTCACACAGGTGCACTGAGACACCTGGCACCTGCACCTACACACACACACACACACACACACACACACACACACACACACAAGACTTCTACACAGGAGTCGAGAAGGGGTTTTTCTTTTAATAAGTTTGACTCAGGTTCTGTGTTGAGGACGCGTGTGTGTGTGTGTGTGAGCGTGCGTGCGTGTGTGTGTGCAGAAGCTGCTCACTCAGAATGGCTTCACTGTGCACAACACACATCTCTCACACAGGTGCACGGTGACACCTGGCACGCATGCACACACACACACACACACACACACACACACACACACACACACACACAGCTTCTACACAGCAGTAGAGAAGAGGGTTTTTTTTTTTAATAAGTTTGTTTCAGGTTCTGTGTTGAGGCTGTGTGTGTGTGTGTGTGTGTGTGTGTGTGTGTGTGTGTGTGTGTTGGCCACAAGCACTGAAAGTCTGCAGAAAAACATCTCCAACCCACTCTACAACCACCAAACCACAGTGCTGAGGCGTGAGCCGAGGTTCAGAAAGCGTCGGGGAGTGAAAGTGGTTTCAGAACAGTTCGTGTGAGATGATAACGGCTGTTCTGGTTAATCAAACACGTCTCGTCCTCTTTTTCGTTTTCTCTTTTTTAATATTAGGTACCATTTATCATGCATCGCTTTATAAATAAGTATGTTTTTGACTCTCTTGCAACTTAACTGTTATCTGGAGAGAATAATCAGCAGCCGAGAGAGAGAGAGAGAGAGAGAGAGAGAGAGAGAGAAATAGTCCACACATTATTTCCCACTCCACTGTGATATTATGGAAGTGTTTAAGCCGAACCTGCACTATTATCATTTTGAATTGTATTATATGATTACTGACAGGTATCGATTAATCAGAACTTACTTATACACAAGGTTTCAGGTGGGCGATACAGAAGATAATATGGCATCACAATTCTTTTGATCTTTTTTTTCTTTATAAAATGTAGTTTTCTGATGCGTGCTAGAAACTTAGGCAGTGGTGCTACATTAAAAAAATGTTTTTTTAAAAATTATTAACAAGGAAGAATACAGAAGTTAAAAACGATTAGCTAAAAAAATCCAAACAGCGATTAGTTATTGTGAGTACCAATCAAGTCAAAGTCCTGTTAATACCCACGATGCTACGTACAGTCCCTCCAGGACTTCACGATTTTCCGCACGTTTGGGCCGAGACGCGTCACGTGACGTCATCACGACGCACGTTTGATTGGATTCACAAAGCCCTCTTCGAGTCACGTGCGTCGAACGGGAGTACAGCTTTATTGGTAAATGAGGGCTGCGAAAGAGCGTGCAAAAGAATTCCGCGCGAGTGCGATTTCGCCAAATCGAGTAGTTTTCTGAACCAAAAAAAAAAAAGCACAAAAAACTCTTTCTTTCTTTTTTTTTTTTTTTTAAATGTAGCAAAATCAAGTATTTTTGGTTGCAACAATCACAAAAAAAGAGAAAAATCTCCTGCATGGACTATCTAACAAATGACATATTAGGACTTTATTTATTGATTATACAGGCCTCGTGGTTATACTACACACCGCTGAATTCCAGTATTTAACGCTGCAAAATTACGACCTCTTCTTAAGGATGTACAGTACTGTGCAAAAGAAATGCCGCAAAGCAAATAAACAGAAAACAGCAGTAAACAGCAATAAAGTTCATATTTGGTGTAAGAAGCCTTTGCATCAGTTGTCTCCGGTAGAGTTTGTGCAGTTTTATAAGGGAATTATCGAGTAAGTTTTACTGAGAGTGTTGGAGAACCTGCCACGGTTCTGCTGCAGGTTTCTTCTGCAGCCTTCATTATGTTTCCAGTCTGAATTACATGATACGTTGCTTTCTATACTGACGGACCGTTTCTAAAATAAAATAAAAACAGCTATGCCATAAAATAACCATGTAAGATTAGATTTGTACTTAACAAAAAATAATACGGGCGCCTAAGACGTTTTACTCAGAACTGTGGCAACTCTAACGGTACAAAAACTAAACTAGATATTTTCCCACTTGATACCAGAAAAAGACAGGGCTGCATTTTACACCATGAAGAAATGTATTGTCCGGTATATATGATCAATAATATTATATATTTTTAATGTGTGTGTGTGTGTGTGTGCTGTAGTGTTACAGTGAGTGAGGCGGTGAAGGTGCTGCAGTCTCTCAGGAAGTCACTCCAACACCTCATCACCAGCCTGCAGGATCACATCACCTCCCTGACACACACCAAGCAACAGCTCAGTACTGATAAAGTGGGTACACACACACACACACACACACACACACACACACACCTACACGCTCACTTATAGAGAAATGCATTCGCTCCAAACCAGTACACATGCATGTCTCATGCACCAGTGGTACATGCACCAGTGGTTTTCAAAGTGGGGGCCACCAGGGGGCGCCCAAGGGGCCTCAACAATTTGGTGTGAAAAATATATTCTCACTCTCAGACATCCACACACACACAATCAATTCCTAATGTTTTGATCTTAAAATGTTATTATTATTAATAAAAAAAGGGGGATATATTCAGAAGTCTGTATTTTTATGTGTTTTAAAGACATCTTGCAAAAGGGGGGCCTCGGTCAAATGTTAATGCCATTTGGAGGGCCTTGCCCTGGAAATGTTTGGGAACCCCTGCTCTATGCTATAGTGTTTGTGTGTGTTTACGTGTGTGTGTGTGTGTGTTTAAGGAGGAGGAGCTGCGTGTGCTGAGGGACCAGTTAACGTCTGAGAAGGAGAGAGCTGTAAATGCATTGAGGGAAAAACTTATACAGGTGTGAAATACGCCACTCTTAGTCGTAGGATTAACGAGTTATTAGTCCTTACAGCAAGAGAGACCCGGAAGCTCGAGACTTTTTTGCTTTCTCAGCTAAAGCAGCAGTCAGGCTAGATATAAATCAAATTTACCCAGAGAAAAAAAATGATTTATGAATATTTTACGAATATATATCATGGTTACTTTTGTTTTTGCCTAGAGCGAATAAAGAACACATGTGGATGGATGGATGGAGGATGAGCTTATAATGAAGTAGCGTTCACACATCTCCACCTCTCCACTGACGCATGCTAGAGTTCTTGCGGTAAATCCACTTTTGAAACGTGCCGGCATTCGCAGAGCGCGTGCGTCAGCTGGTCGGTGGGGTGAATTTGGGGCTTCCGTGGTTTTGAGAGACTGACGTCGACGACAGCGTCAGAATCGTTTATTTGTCATTTGCACGGCTGACACATGTATATTACACATGTATATTAATATATATATATATATATATATTCACGTATAAGATCTACTAATCAAGATATACACGTGCAAGTACAAAAATATACACGCGGTTAAAAAAAAACAAAACAACAATTCAACTTTCAGTATACAGAAATCCACAAAATATATCTAAATATGAGTGGGTAGTGTAGATGCAGTTCACGTGCATGCACAAGCCCGATTCCAAAAAAAGTTGGGACGCTGCGTAAAATGAATAAAAACAGAACGCAATGATTTGCGAATCTCATAAACCCGTGTGTCGTTCACGACAGGACATAGAAAACATATCAAACGTTTAAACTGAGGAAACGTACCGTTTTACGGAGACAATAAGGTCATTTTGAAATCGATGGCCGCAACACGTCTCAAAAAAGTTGGGACGGGGGCAACAAACGTCTGGGAAAGTAAGTGGTAGTAAGAAGATACAGCTGGAGGTTAATTGGGAACAGGGCAGTAAGATGATTGGGGATAAAAAGAGGATCTTAGAGAGGCGGAGTCTTTGAGAAGTAAAGATGGGAGAGAAGTTCACCAATCTGCGAAAAACTGCGTCTACAATTCGTGGCACAATTTCAGAATAACGTAAAATTGCGAAGCGTATGAATTTCTCCTCATCTACAGAACATATCGTCAGTAAAACCTTTTGATGATATTTATTTACATTTTACAACACGTCCCAACTTTTTTGGAATTGAGGTTCTAAAACATGGCTCAAAAGTGCCCTGGACGTTTTACTAAAATGAGTTACATGATTAATAATGATGATGATGATGATGATGATAAGAAGAAGAAGAAGAAGAGGAAGGTCACTTTACGAATTCCATGGAAGAATAATAAGCCTTGCTGTGTGTGTTCTGTTGTTCAGGAGCACATCGAGGAGCTGAGCAGTCTGAACAGGGTGCGTCTGCGTGACGATGACGACGGTGAGGGCGTGGCTGCGCGTCTGCGCAGGCAGCTCCAGGCTAAAGACGAAGAGCTGCGTCAGGTGCAGAGGAACATGGTGCAGTGGAAGGAGAAAACCACGGCACGGCTCGCACGCAAGTTCGAACAGGAGCTCACGTGTGAGCTGGAGAGGTTAGGACAGCACTTATATCTTTCACACACACATATATTCCTACGCCTAATCATAACTCTAACCTCAGTACCAAAAGTTCACTTATTTAAAATGAAATCTGCGTTTTTATTTCTACTTTTCTACCAATCCTATCAAAATACCAACCGGAAATGTGTCCACACACTTTCAGACCTCTCGAATGTCAAATACGTAAATATACACTCCCAACACACACACACACACACGCACACACGCACACACGCAGTGACGTTTTTCACTTTTATGACCCCCCTGTAAACATTTATTTATTTATTTTTAAATGTGGACACACGACAGAAACTCGGAAGTGTCGTGAGTCAATGCGACAGCGTTGAAGTGAACGTTTCGGTGTTTAAGGTGTGTTTTGTTGCCTGCAGATGGAAAGTAGACTGGTTGAGGAAAAGGTAATAGAGATTCTCCTGCGCAGAATGGTGTAGATTAGAGGCTCGGGATGTCATTGTGCTGATCCAGGATCAGCTCTTATCGTTCATCAAAATCTAATTCATTCACTGGAATTTACAGCAAGACACTACAGGTGTAATAGGGTAATGTTAATATATATATATCTCTAAAAAAAAAACACCCAGATATCATAACTACAATTAGCCAGTTATTTGCTGATATTCCTGCAAGCATTTCTTTGTATTGGAACGTTTTGTATTTAATAAAAGCGAAAACGTATAGTTATGCACAGATCAGCCATAACATTAAAACCACCTGTCTAATATCGTGTAGGGCCTCAATATCAAATCAATACCAAATCAGCTGCGACCCGTCGAGGCATGGACTCCACAAGACCTCTGAAGGTGTGCTGTGGGATCTGGCACCGAGACGTTAGCAGCAGATCCTTTAAGTCCTGTAAGTCGTGAGGTCGGACCTGCATGGATCGGACTTGTTTGTCCGGAACATCATAGAGGAGCTCGATCGGATCGAGATCTGGGGAATTTGGAGGCCGGGTCGACACGTTGGACTCTTCGTCACGTTCCTCAAACCGTTGAACCGTGAACAATGTCTGCAGTGTGTCAGGGCGCATTATCATGTTGAAAGAGGATAACTCGATGGCGGTAAGGAATACCGTCGACGTGAAGGGGTGCATTTGGTCTGCAGCGATGTTTAGGTAGGTGGTACGTGTCAAAGTTACATCCACGTGAATGCCAGGACGCAAGGTTTCCCAGGAGAACGTTACCCAGAGCATTACACTGCCTCTGCCGGGTCACCTTCTTCCCATAGTGAATCCTGGTGCCATCTCTTCCCCAGGCAAGCGACGCGCACACACACACACACACACACACACACACACACACGGCCTCCACGTGATGTAAAAGAAAATGATTCATCAGACCAGGCCACGTTCTTCCACTGCTCCACGGTCCAGTTCTGATGCTCACGTGCCCATTGTAGGAGTTTTCGGTGGTGTACAGGAGTCAGCACGGGCGCTCTGACCGGTCTGCAGCTACGCAGCTCCGTACGCAGCAAGCTGTGATGCTCTGTGTGTCCTGACTCCTTTCTATCAGAGCCAGCGTTAACTTTTTCAGCAATTTGTGCTAGAGTAGCTCTTCTGTAGGATCGGACCAGACGGACTAGCCTTCGCTCCTCACGCACATCGATGAGCCTCGGGCGCACACGACCCTGTCGCCGGTTCACCGGTTGCCCTTCCGTGGACCATTTTTAGTAGGTACTAACCACTGCATCCCGGGAACACCTCACAAGACCTGCAGTTTTGGAGACGCTCCGACCCAGTCGTCTAAACATCACAATTTGTCCCTCGTCAAAGTCGCTCAGATCCTTACGCTCGCCCATTTTTCCTGCCTTCAACACATCAACTTCGAGAACTGACTGTTCACTTGCCGCCCAATAAATACATCCCACTGTTTAACAGGTGCTACTGTAACGAGAGACTCACTCACTGTTATTCACTTCACCTGTCGGTGCTTTTAACGTAATGGCTGATAGGTTTATATGATTTGGATGACGATTGACTGTAATTTTCTTCTCATTCGTGATTTTAGTGAATTTAAAAATGGAAGATTTCACGAATGCGGATTTTCTGAGCTTTTTGGTTCTGAAAACTTTTCGGAGAAATCAGAATAATGTGTTTGCAGTCAAATAATCGTGGTTTATAAAGGACGTTTTATAAAGGAAACCGACCGATTTAGCATAACAAGACAAAAACAGGGAACAAGCATTTCAGCGATCTATGACGTGGCGTGATTGTGGCAGGTGGGCGGAGCTTAAAGCCTTCTCCGGCATTTTTTCATAACGCAGTGGTCGTGAGTGGACAAAAATGGACAAACAGTTTCGTTTAGTTTTGATTCAACACTTTTCTTACTCTACTTTAAGAGTAGACATTTATAGATATTATAGATGCAATTTATTTAAAAAAAACCAAAAAAAAAAAACAATCAGAACAGGTATTCATTTGTACCTGTAGTGTCTTCTTGGTTTAAGTTGGAACTGGTCCTTCATCAGCACTCTGGGAAGGTTGATTCATCCGTTAGAGGTCTTTCTGCACTTACTAAGACACTAATACAACCTAGAGCTAAAGGCTAGAACCTACTAGTCTACTAAAATAAGTCCGGCTCTCACTTTAACTTAGTTTTGTATTGATGGTTTTGCTCGGAGATGCATCGAAACCAATACCGTGCTCGTTTACTTAATAAACGCTCCGATACCACGTGATACGTGAAGCCGTCGCGATGTGCGTCGCAATTGACCATATCGTATCCAGTATGTTGTTCTCGTCACTATCGGTTATCGACAGTGAGGGATTCTGACAACGATGGAAACAAAAAAGTACTTTATTTACAGCTGCACTGAAGCGTTTTTGTTCGTCTCCATAGCAACCTTACACGATCCGAGCAGCAGGCGAACGCATGTCATTTAAAATCAACTAGCTAACGTTATCGAGCACGAGCCAAGTAGCACGAGTGCATGAACATAAACAGAGATAAATAAAAAGTCTTAATACTTAGTGTGTTACTCATTTCCGTGTCAGTGTCACTAACGATATCGACGAGTACTTTAAAAAAAAAAGATTTCGATGCATCTCTTGTTTGTTTGTTTGTTTGGTGGTTGTTTTGGTGAAAAATCACATGCACACTCAACCCAGATGTAGTTCATCGTTCAAAACAAAAACTTGTCGCCTAACGCTCGTTTCTTTAGTCAGTCGTTAGCGACTTTAACCTCGAAACTAAACGCAGACGACAAACAGACGATAAACAAAGTTTCGGTTTCGACTGATGAACAGAACTACGTCCGGGTTAAGTGTGACATCGTGTACGTACGATACCCGAACCGTTCCTTTTAGAGCTGGCGACTATTTACCGTGCATCCGACGGTTAATATCATTCATTTTAGAACATTTCGAACTAATCTGTAATCGGACGCGTTTCCTGCCGTCTCAGTTCGCTTCCAATCGTAGGAATGTTCTAGTATGTAGTAGTTTGAAAAACGTATTGTGGTATATTTTACGTTTACGTTTCTTCATTTTGCAGACGCTTTTATCCAAGGTGACGTACGAATGATGAGTATAGAAATTTAAAGAAAGAAAAAAAAAAATCATCAGAGAATGTGTGAATAAGAAGCCATGTCGTGTTGTATAGGAAAGCCTGCAGACTAAAATCAGAGCCGCGTCGGAGGCTGGAGCAGCTCGAGGGAGAGATGAGACACCTGACTGCGGTAAAATCACTCATCACACCATGTATCCATCCATCCATCCATCTATCCATCTTCTATACCGCTTATCCTTTTCAGGGTCACGGGGGAACCTGGAGCCTATCCCAGGGAGCATCGGGAACAAGGCGGGGTACACCCTGGACAGGGTGCCAGTCCATCGCAGGGCACAATCACATACACACTCACACACCCATTCATACACTACGGACGCTTTAGACACGCCAATCAGCCTACCATGCATGTCTTCGGACTGGGGGCGGAAACCGGAGTACCCGGAGGAAACTACACCATGTATATGCGCAGTAAGAAGTAAGGAATTAAAAATGACACTTTAGGTGCAAGTTTAGATGCGAAGACGAACACCTGTAACGTTCGAGTAGTTTATTACAGTCACTGAAAAGAATTTAACAGCACACAAACGTCAGTACCCTGTAAGAACCGGGCGCCTGGGGTTCCCGGATTAAGACCCGATGACGTCATGCTGTTGGAGGAAAATAATCAACGAAGGCATGCTGTGATGACGCGGAGTCACCGTCTGCACGACGCTGTTGATTATTTTCCAATAACAGCATGTCCAGGAGCGTTTGATTCGGCTTCTACCACAGCAGTTTACCAGTGAGTACGTTTGTTTGTTTGTCTGTATAATGTTGTGGAAAGTCTGCAAGTTAGTTCGCGTTATCACGCACGTTAGAGCAGCTGTAGACGGTCGTTCCGTCACCAGCCGCTCTTTTGTTTCTTACCGCTAATAAGAGTAAATAAATAAGACCAAAAAAAAAATGGAGCAACGTGTAATGTTACAGAGAAACCCAGAAAGAGTGAACTCTTCGGTCCTGAATAATAAATACAAAACATGGTAAGGTTGTTTCTGAATGATTATTTGTCGTGTTAGCGGTTTAAAATCCTAAATTTGTAATGAGGATATTTAAGTTTTGGTGTTTTTTTTTTTTTTTTTGCTACTGATTTTCATTTAAGCCTTAAGTTTAGGTTTACGCTTTGGCAACTTTTTTGTTTTAAAAGAAAGAAAGAAATAAAAACGGGTTTTAAAACGAAACTGATGGTGAAATTCCGGAATGTATTTTAGATTGAAATCCTTTCAAGGGGAATCGAGCACACAGACCGGTCAGAGTTCAAAACAGGAAATGTTAGCACTGGCAAGACGAGACGTACGTTATCGTGTCACGAAATATAAGAGCCAATCGTTTTCCGGTATGCAAATTTTCTTGATAATGTAACAGCATGTTAAGAAAAGGAGGTAGGGGGGTGTGTGTGTGGGGGTTTTTTGTTTTGTTTTTTTTTTGAGATGTTGAATAATCTATTATTCGCTGTGGGAACATTTTGGGTGAACATTTTGGCTTGCTCACTACTCCCAGAGCTCCAGTGAGATCACGGCCATCCCAGCATTCTCTGCTTCCTCGGCTCACGTCCCAGACACTGCCAGCAGCCACGACCTGGACTCATACAAACTACTGCGCCACCTCCAGAGCCGCATCCGGCAGCTGCAGGCTGACACACAGAGCCACACACACACCTACACACCCAGCGCTGCGCGTCTAAACCGGGAGCGGGGGAACACCGAGCTGGCTGGATCCTACCTGGAGACAGTACGTAACATCACCATGGCTTAACTAGGATGCGTTTTTAATTGGCACTGGAATTGGTAAACAGTACGAAACGTCGTCTATACTACTTAACTGTAAGAAAATAATGAAATAACGCGGTTTCTTTTTCCTAGATCGCTCCAGCGCTGGAGAGCTCTGTGACACGACAGCACTCTGATTTGAAAACAGCCCTGAACCCTAACCTTTGACCACTGACTATATCCTTATTTTATTTATTTATTTTTTTTGTGAAGCATCATGCTGAGACTATTGTGAGTTTACACCTGTCAGCCTACTCATAAGAGTCGACTCTTTCGACTCTCAGAAGGCTTGTTGTCATTTTTATCTCAAATAATAGAATAGTAAAGGAACTACAGAAAGGTACTACATGTAAGGACCATTACGAACGGCATCGCCCGTATGTCTACGAACAAAACGACTCGTGCGTGCGAGTCGGCTCTCGGAGTTCAACGAAAAGATCCGATTCAAAGAGTCAACTCCTTAGAGAACGACACATCACTACTGATTCGTTACTCTCTCCCGTGTGGATTAGCGCGACGCTACCTGATCGCAGTCGTCTCCGAGCTCACGTCTATAGAACACGTTCGAAAAGACGCTCCCGTGATCACGTGATCGAGAAGAAGTGGCGTACGAGCGTTAATCGGTAATGATTTCAAGAATTTAAGACAGTAAAATATATGAATAAAAAAAAAAATATATCAAATCAGTTAATAATTGAATCCCTGCATGATTACACAATTTACGCACTGTATTTGTTTTCATCAACTGTAATCAAATATCATGAACTGTTTACGCTTGATTATTTTCTACACTGTGTTTTATTATGATTTTTTTGATCAGTAAACACATTCACAACCTTTTCCATAAGTACATCTCTAATTTTATTAAAGAAAAACAGGCCCGACTTTACACAGCTTGTTAAAATGATTTGTACGTTCAAAAAGCTGAAAAGCAAACAGGAAGAAAGACACGAAATATCGTCACGTCTTGTATTCGCCGTAGGAGTGCAAGCCTGGCGGATGTACAGCAGAACGTTCTACACTTGCTATGATATTCCTCGTTTGAATTTAATATTGCCTTTTTTTATTAATTTTGTGAGGGTGGAACGTTTCATACGACGTGCTCACAAAAGAAAAGCATTTCATTAAAAAAACAAAACAAAACAAAACAAAACAAAGGGTTCACAGCTTCCAGACGTGTGCACGAAAGCGTGTTCTCCGCGGCGTCCGGGGAAATTTTGCGGCTTTTCTCTGTAGTGAACGCTTACTTTACAAAACACGTAGAACTCGTACTACGCTCACGCATTCAGAGACGGGACGCCGTCTTCACGAGGAAGACTACGCGCCGTGCTCGTGTGGGTCTGAGGGCGCAGAGAATATACCAGAAATATCAGGAAATGCTGAATTCTCGATTCTGATTGGTCTGCAGCTCTGACGGTAGTGCAGCTGCGTTAACGAGGGTTTATACGAGTCGGTGCGCTCGTTATCGCTGCTATAGAAACGGCTCGTTCGCAGGGACTCGTACGCTACGTAAACGTTTTTATTTTTTAACGCGTGTATTCGTTGATGCGGTGTAAGTTTCTGCGAGGAAAGTATGTTTACTGGACATTTATGGAAGGAGTCTCCACTGTTAGTGCTTTGGAACAGTTAGAGGTTAAAGCTGTAACAGAATAGCTGCTGTGGGGGGGCGGGGTTTGAGAGAGAGAGAGCGAGAGAGAGAGAGAGAAGGGGGTAAAAAGTATGGCGTGTCATTGTTTAAGCACTCGTTTAAGAATATCGGTGTAGTATAAGAGGAATAAAACATTTCAGGAAACTCCGCTTCGTTGTCACAATCAATCAACCCGCTGTTGATTATTTTCCTGTAACAGCGTGCCACTCTGTCTCATTCCTCACTCAACAACAACCGCCCTTACACCTCCATTACAACCGAGTGTTGATTAAAAAGCTTTTCTCTTCTTCTCCCCCACCCCACCCCGAGGAATTCTTGTCGCACGTATGCGCCGGATGCCACCGAGACTGAAACGGATCATTTTCCACACCTGTAAGCTGAGGAAAAGACATCTGACGGATGAAGAACTGCTGAGAGCACGTTTTCTGATAATAGTACACTATAATGCAAGTACACCCTACACCCTACACCAAGAAGTGTTACAAAACACTAAGGAGCTGTGGGATTTGTTATGCAGTGCTACAGATTACTTTTGGAACACATGAGACAACCTGAAGCGTAAATATCCTGTATGATGGCTCGCTGGCACGGATGGAAACGAACAGCCATGTTGTCACATTACATAACACTTACACCGCATCTGCGTGATGTGAGCGTTCGTAGACGTGCACGGTAGTAGTGTGGTTTTGAGCCTGCGACACAAACCCGGTTATCTCGTCACCGAAATACGGTCCGAAGCAGCAAACAAAAGAGACGTACGGCACGTGATGCAAGACATGGCACTAAAACTCGCGTTTCGTTTTTGTAGTGCAATACCGAGAGCTCGACCTTTTGACGCGTTGGCAGAAGCGACAAAACCCGAAAACCTCCGGTCGAAGCTCGACGGAGAAAGTCAGTTCCATGCTCGTAGGCTCGAGTCTATAGCTCCATGTCCTCCTCTGTGGAGCTGGAGGACGCAGGAGGGCAGGCGAGGGGGCTGAAGGTGCGCTCGTCCGCCCCTTTAGGGATGGGGATGGGTGTCGGGGTCTGTCTGCACACCGGCTGCTGTTTACGCTGCTGTCTCTGGAGAGAGTCCTTCAGCTGCTGGGTGAGCGGGTCCTCCGGGGGGCGCCACAGCACCAGCTCCATACACGAACGGCTCCTGCATGGGTTAAGGATATAGCTTTATATCCTTAGATGAGATATATCTAGTGCTTTTAACAATGGACATCGGAAATCTTCTGACCAACTATTTCAGTACCTCATGTTGTAGAAATCTGAACACAAATTCTTTTTTCTTTCTTTACTCCCGACTCACGTACACGTCGCCGTCACCGTCACCACACGTACTGTACGTTTGCGTGCAACTGCTACGAGGGCGGCATTGTTCACATACTCTCGGATATCTCATGTACGCTACCCGTCAAAAGTTTAGACTCGTTCTTTATTTTTCTTTATTTTTCCACGTTTTAGAATTATAATAATAAAGTCACCAAAACTCTGGAGTAACACAAATGGAACGATGGGAATTATGCTGTGATAAAAAAAAAAAATCATAAATAAATCAAAAAGCATCTACAAAGTAGACACGCTTTCCGCCTAGAATTTCCAGGAATGTATTTTCGGAATATTTCGCTCCGAGTCGTCCGTTTAAAACAAATATGTTCTTGTGAATAAAATGTTAGTTTTTTTTAACGAAAGAAACGGATACGTCGGCACGATTATATTTTTATCTACGACACCGATTTCACACGTTTAAATCACACACCTTCAGATCAAAATCTTTTTAACATCATGAGAAACATTTCAGTCGAGCGTCCACAAACTTTTGACCGGTAGTGTACCGTTTCGGCCAATTCGGGTGTCGTATTGTTGTGTGTATTCTGTACACTCACACTAATTGTGCTACTGTATGAGGGAGAATGTCGCCAATGCCGCGCTGTAGCCCTTCCCTCAGGCTGTCAGACAGCACGAGCACGGGTCTGCGCTGAGGCGGCTCTACGTCCAGATCCTCATCGCTGTCATC
Organism: Ictalurus furcatus; assembly: GCF_023375685.1. Classification (NCBI taxonomy): domain Eukaryota; kingdom Metazoa; phylum Chordata; class Actinopteri; order Siluriformes; family Ictaluridae; genus Ictalurus; species Ictalurus furcatus. The sequence goes on along the minus strand of NC_071276.1, from coordinate 18,084,334 downwards.
CTCCAGAGTTATTCTGAACACACACATGCGTGCGCACACGCACACACACACACACGCACAAGCACCCTTGGTGTTAAACCCAGTCCATGCGTACCGGCTAGCTTGTACGCATGTTGGAAGATGGAGAGAAACAACCAAAACGGGGGAAATTTTATTCATATTCGTCCTATATTCTGGTTAGCTAACATATGGAAAGCTAGTTAGCGAGTTATGTAAAAGAACAACTTTATGAATAATATCTAATATCTATAGTACATCCCTATATTATTTATATATATACACACACACATATGTGAACTCCACGTATATACGCGAGTTTCTCTTTTCTTCTATTCTTGTTTTTTGGAATGATCCAAAAGTGAAAACCGGTCTGAATAGAGAGACAACGTTTACTCCGATCGGGTGTACAAGTCTCTCTCACCTGTTCTCGATCTCCTGCAGCTTCCTCTGCGCCGCCTCCACCTCCATACAGGAGCCCTCTGTCTCCGGCCTGGCGGCGGGTAAAGGGTTCTGATTGCACTGGGTGTTTGGGCACGGCGGGACGGCCGTAGCGCAGTGCCGAGCTGTGGGAGAACCGGTCGCGCACTCGGTTAACCACCCCGGGTCTGAGCTGGAGCTCGTGTCCTCCGAGGGATCGGATTCGCCCTCGTCCATCATCTTCTGTCTTTTGGCGCTGCAGCCTCTATATACACACACACGAGGAAAACGATCGACATCAGTGACGCCGATCGGTGTCGTTAATCATAAACAGGCCTGAGAAACATAACTCGTCAGACCCATCAGAACGAATCCTGCAGAAGCGCAATGCGAAGTGTAGAGCCGTGTAAAATAAGCTTGAGCGCTCAAATGAGACAAGAACCTCAAAGAACTTCAAAGGAAGGAAGAGGCTCCGTTTCTGAAAGGACTGGGCATTTCGTTGTTCGGACAAGTTGCGAGATTTAAAAACAAACAAACAAACAAATAAATGAATAAAAATCCGCCCAAAAAAAACACAGCGAACACGTACTCATCGTCTGTTCTTCTCCTGTGCTTCCTCAGACATCTCCTCTCCCAGCTCCTACAACAATACAGGACAGAAGATCAGTTTACATGTACATACAATAACTTAATTATAATAAAAACCGGTGTCTGCTTCTGGGCTCTTTTTTTCCTGCGTCATTCTGCTTCATTACACGTAACTTCATTTATGGACGTTAATGTGTGGATTTCTTGAGTTAATACTGAAGTCTGGTGAAATCTTCATGTGAATAACCTCATTGGAAATATATTTACTGAAAAAAATGTTGACGCGTTCAATACTTATTTCCCCCGCTGTACACTACCGGTCAAAAGTTTAGACATACTCGTTCTATATTTTTTTAAATGTATTTTTCCACATTTTAGAATTATAATAAAAAAGTCATCAAAACTCCGGAGGAACACAAATGGAACTATGGGAATTATGTCGTTATTAAAAAAAAAAACACAAAATAAATAAAAATAATTATAATATAAAATAATAATATTTTAGCATCTTCAAAGTAGACACGCTTTTCGCCTAGAAATTTCCAGAAATGTATTCTCGGCGTTTTCTCGAGCGATTTCTTGAGGAATTTCCCTGAGATGCTTTTTAAACAGTATTAAAGGAGTTCCCGCCGACGCCGGACTCTTATCGGCTGCTTTTCGGAATATTTCGCTCCGAGTCGTCGGTTTTAAAATAAATAAAATGTTTTCTAATGAAAGAAATGAATACGTTGGCATGATTATATTTTTGTCTACGACACCGATTTCACACGTTTAAATCACACACCTTCAGATCAAAAGCTTTTCGACATCATGAGAAACATTTCAGTCGAGTGTCCACAAACTTTTGACCGTTCATGTGTATGTATATATATATGCACGCTGGTGAATTGTACATACAAATGTTCTCCGTCCAGAATCTTTAATTTTAGCAGCAATAAAACGCCACCCACTGATAAATGTTACTACGGCAACCAGTAGTAGGAACGCCTACTGGCGACGTGCCATCACTATACGATCACTGTATATGTGAACGTGCCTTAAGAGCTCTCTTGGCTGTTATGTAGAATAATTATAATTTATACGGCCTTTGGGAGACCAGGGACTCGACCCTGGCAGCGCCGCTAAACAAGACGAGGCACAACTGTCTCAGTGTCTCTGAATTTTGGGCTCCGCGATCTTAATTGCTATAAGAACCCAATCACATCATATAAAACAATATTTACAGTCATGTTCAGGAGCCGTATAAACAAATCTCATCTCAGGCCTGATGCCCAAATAGCAGAATATTTAAAAACAACTGTCATAAATCATAATTATTACTAATAAACACATTTATAATAAATTTATATTTAAAAAAAATATTTATAGAAAACGCAAACAAATTCAGATATGAAAGACTGAAAAAGACAATAATAATAATCATACAAAAAAAAAACATTTTAACCAAGATTACATACGTTACCAAGATTATGTAGAAAATTTTTACATCACATTAGATGCTAGCAGTCAGTTTGTAATTATTAGCAGGGTTGTGATACTGTATCAGTTTGTAGCGACATACGTGTGTGTGTAATGACTGACTATGTGGCTTAAGTATAAAATACACAATATGGTCAGAAGTATGTGGACACCTGACCACCACAGCGTATGTGCCTATGAGATTGAGCCCTGTTATAAGCAGCGCCACTCACGAGTTGGTCATGGAGCTTCCCGGGAGGTGGAGTGAGCCACCGGTTTGTCCCTTTGAGATGCTCATATCAGGAACGGTGAAGTGTGGAAGGGAAGAGTATATGGAGGGGAAGTACCCTAGATCCCTGCTCCCTGGACTGGCACTCTGCATCCTGTCTGTCTGTAAACAACAACAACAACAACAGCTAGGCAATATGACGATATATTACATCAACATCGAGATAAATGATAACAAAATATACCTTTCTGAGATATCGCAGGTATCACGATATCCACGGAAATAATACATCACTAAATATTAAATACAACCCTGAGTCCAAAAAAGTTGGGACACCGTGTAAAATGTCAATGAAAACAGAATGCAATAACGTTCCTCAACGTAAAATTGTGAAGACTAAAGCGAACCCAGCTTTTTTGGAATTGGGGTTGAATATAGTTAAGTGTTTCAGGGTTTATTTCACGTCAGTCATTTTCATTATTTCATTAAAAAAAAAAAAAAAAAAAAGTGCAACAGTCAATATTGTTTATTTTTTTTAACAGTATGTTGAAAATTATTTAAAATTTCTCCAAAAAATAATCCAATAATCCGCGTGTATTACGTATTTTTTCCACTGGAAAAAACAACAACAACAACAACAACAACCCAGTTTGGAAACCTGTTTTCCGGTCTGCAACGTTTGTTTATATTTGGATTGGTGTCCTGTCAGTCATTTTATAGCCACGCCCCCCAACACCACATCACATCCGTAGAAATAAATCGCTACGATACAGAGCTGTAACTCGGCTTTCGGCCGGTCGAAGGTCCTGGCTCATGCAAACTCTACGTGAACCGTCATACGATTTGGGGGCGGAGCTTTGTGTACATGGGTGCAAATGGGGGTGGGGTCAACGAGTAAATAAATCCGTTAGAATCTTATTCAACTCCACGCGTTTAACCGTAACAGACTTTCTCGCCTAACGCATCTTTAAACAAAATAACATGCTTAACGTCAGTGACGTCTATAAATATTTATTTCAATGAAAACATTTTCAGGCTACAGTTCATTATTTATTCAGCTCGACATATAGTTATCTATATATTTAATTACCGAATTATTTCATTACATTTTTCATTCTTTAATAATGCTTGAGGGAAAAAAACTTCCACACACACACACACACACACACACACATACACACACACATGTACATATATATATATATATATATATATATATATATATATATATAAAATAACTTTAAAAAAAATAATAATAATGACAAACGTTGTAACTTGGAAGCAACTGATTTAATGCAATTATTAGTAACTTCGTTAAACTAACAATCATTTCAGTATCTAACCTTTTTACCAAACCGATATTATATCGTTTTATATCTTTAAGTATCGTGATATGATATTTTGGTCGTATCGCCCTGTGAGAATGAGCAAGCATCAAAAAATATCCATAATTATAAAACGTACATTATTACAGCTATGTTGGCTAACATAGCATTAAACAAACATCACATTTTCTCTTTTTCGCGGCATAAACATGTATAACTTCGTCTATTTAAACTGTATTAACAATTCTGTTATTGCAGCTGTCAGTTTCTTACATCGTTGTGCGGTTCAACCCCCTTAATGCACCTAATCCCAAATACCTGCACCGTCCCTACTCTACCTTCCTACATAGGGAGCTAAACCCCGATCTATTCCCTCCCTATCTAGTGCACTACGGTTGGCAAGAAGCCGCCATTTGGAACACACCGCCCATCTAGATTAAACTATTTTGGGCCGAACGCAGGCTGCAAAGTTATATATCCTTTCGACGGTATAATAAATACTTTAAAATAATACCGCATAACATTCTGGTGTTTAAGTCGCTACTTCGAGGAGTAAACACTTACCTCAGTTAGCGAGCACAGAAATTACGGCGGGGTAGAACAGATAAACAACTCAGGAAGAAATGAATCTGAAGCTAGCAACTTCGCTACCACTGACAAAACACACACGAGACTGCGCGTGAGCTTGAGAACACGCGATAAAATTCTAGAACGCGCGCGACTGATGGGATTTGTAGTCCGTTAGCTGACGTTTGTAGTCCACTTCCGTTCCGATATATGAGGTGTTTTATCATTATTACTATTTTTGCGCCGTTAAGGTGGTATTTTCTTTTCTTTTAAAAGTATTTGAAGCTTCTAACGTGACAGATGGGACTGTAAAGTCTATTTATTTATTTATGTATGTATGTATTGATTGATTGATTTTTCAACAATGGAATACTAGCAAAAAGTATACACATTCACAAATACATGTTTACCGGGAAATGTTACCACTTTCACCTTACAACAAAAATGAACCATATAGCTGCCACATCAGTAATTTTTTTTTTTCAAAAGCAAAGATAGAAATGAAAGAATCATTAAAATCAGTTTTCTTTCTTTAAATCAGTGGGAAAATAATCTAATCTTTTGTACAATTGACATCTATTTTGCTTTGTGAATGTGATATTCCCCAAAAAGGGAATTATATTGTGATTGTATTGTCAATCTCCACTAAACCAGTATCATAATAATCCATAAACAAGATGAGTATATCAGTTATTTGAATAATCTTAAATAATTAGCGAATCCAGAGACTTGAAAATAATTCTGTATAATCAAAATTGCAAAATAAAATGTAGGATTGTTTCTTACTGCAAGGATAATATCGATTTATTATTTTAAAATGAATTTCTTTGGCTTTGTTTGGAATGACATTTTTATTAATATCTAACCACAGATTCTGAAAAGAAGAAGAAGGATAATCTTGTTTCCCCTTCACAACAGCATTAGAAAATACACTTTTGTCTTTGGTTAATATCTCTGTAATATATATATATATATATATATATATATATATATATATATATATATAAAATGTATGTATATATAGGAGGCCTATTTGCTAATTAAAATTCCAAAGTACCTAACTACTGGGACTGTAAAGTCACCTGTAGTCCGTTACATGACATTGGCAATATGATTTTAAATTTTCATTGAAAGATATATTTCTTTATTTTTCTGGCAGAGGCCATGCTATTGATCTTGTTGTTAATTTCTTTGTGTTGCACTGTAAATTTTGTATTTAACAAAAACAAATTTCTCAAGATTTTGCCTAGACTTTATGTCTTTCTTGCTGAGATTTCTCTTATTGTAAAATCTCTTATCCTCATTTATAACAATAAGAATAACAAGCTTCTGAAGAATTATGATCGTATTTTTCTTACTGATTGAGGTGCTATTGTTTTTTTTCTCTTCCTTTTTTCTTTTATGTTATTATATTTCAATGCAGTGCTGTTTTGTTTTCTTGCAATTAAAAAATGTAAAACAACACCAACAACAAAGAAACCGTCACAAAAAAACTTCGGTATTCCAGTTCCGGGTTAATCGTGAACAAATCCACAATGTAACCACATAGAAGGACGAGTTGTTTTAAAGTAAAGTTTTGTGAGAGGCAGATCGTATAAAAGTTTAATATCAATAAGCGAATGTCAACAACAACAAAAAAAAATACTGAAGCGACCTCTAGTCCGTTAGATGACGTTTGAAGTCCACTTCCGGTTATAACGTAAACAAACCCATGTATTTATTTATGTTATTTTATTTACTCACTTACACGCGAGATCGTATTGAAATTTAATAACAACATTATTGCAATTAAAGCGAAGAACCCCCCCAAAAAAACAAGCACTCATTTGCATTTCCGCTCTCTTTAACCCCGCCCTTTGTTGTGATACTTTGTCACGTGACGTACGGGGGGCCCGTACATTTCAACGTCTAAATAAATAGCTGACCCAAAGTTGCTTCGTCCATTCACGCCACGTTATTCGTGAAAGGAAGTAATTGTAAAAAAAAAAAAAAAAAAGTCGGTAATTTCCTGACTGTATTATAAATCCGTGTCATGGGTTTATTTTGTAGCTCAACCCAGATGAAGATGATTTTCTGCGTTATAGCGGCTCTGTTTGCTCTGACTGTAGCCAATACAGCAGGTGATTATTCTTTCTCATCTCTCTCTCTCTCTCTCACACACACACACACTACTTATATCATATTATAGTTATAAACATGTTATAGAACTATACTTGAATAAAAAAGCTTTCAGTTCAAACACGTAGGATAGAAATGGCCATTTAAAATGTACAATATAGTTTTAACAAAACTAGATTTAATTTCTAGAACACTAATTTATAGGTGGAACCTTAAGGAATAAAATGAAACAAATATGTTTGCTTAATGCTTCTAATACTTAAGTCATTGGACTATATACATTAACAACATATACACTGAAATGAATAGAGTTTTGTATTTCTTTTCTGTTTATTATTGTTGTAGTTGTTGTTGTTGTTATTATTATTAGTCTTATTTATTTATTTGCTCGATTTGTTTTCTGTTAAAAGCTAAAGATTTGAGATAAAACCACTTCTCTGTATTTTTCTTACTACCCATTTACACGACCCACCATACATATGTATGTATTATTATATTTATACATTTATTTATGTTAAGAATTTGCTGCAGAATAACCTCAAAAGACTGTCGAGATAATGTAATTAATGTAAGATCATGTAAGATAACGTATCTCTCCAAAATACTCTTTTTATCCCCATCATGTTACTGACCCGTTCCCAATTAACCTCCAGCTGTTTCTTTTTACTAACACTTACTTTTCCAGCCTTTTGTCGCCTCCGTCCCAACTTTTTTGAGACGTGTTGTGGCCATGAAATTCAAAATTACCTTATTTTTTTTCTCCTTAAAATGGTACATTTCCCCAGTTTAAACATTTGATAGGTTTATGAGACTTGCAAATCATTGCATTGTTTTTATTTACATTGTACACAGCGTCCCACCTTTTTTGGAATTGGGGTTGTATTATTTAATATATTAATATAATGTAGGTTGTATATTTGAGCACTGTTTGGATTTTATTTCGTTGAAGGAGTCATGCCAGATCAACCCGATTATTATTTATTTATAATTAACGTCTCGTGCCTCTGTCACTCCCACTGACTTAAATGATCATGGAAAAGTTCAGAATTTCATCATCACGGACATTTTTCTATGTACTTTGCTCTCTGAGTTTATTTCGCAGTGTTTGTAGAGATAGCTACATATATGTGTGTGTGTGTGTGTGTGTGTGTGTGTGTGCTCCCCTGCTGTGTGTTGGGGTTGAGAAACGTGGGGTCGTGAACTCTTTACTGTTTAGTAAAGGTTTTTTTTTTTTGTTGACGTTATGATTCATGTGCTCCAGGTAAGTTTCTTAATGTATTGCAAAATCCTGAGACCCGAGTCGACTGTTTTTCAGCTCAGTTTGCTCTGTGCTGCGCATATCTGTCTAAACACATCTGATCAAATATGACGAAACTGTGCCAGAGGGGAAACAATGTGTGTGTATGAATGAATTACAATGTGAATTAAAACAAAACAAGAATTCCTTCTGAAACTGAGAAAAATAAAATGAAAGTAAAGGAGAGGAAATGTAATAATGAAAAAAATCCAATAATAATAATAATAATAATAATATACTGATCCATTGGCTAAAATATTTTTCCCACACTTCTATTCCATCAGATGTAAATCTTTTCTGGATGATTAAAATGCTTCAGCTTCACCAGAAGTAAGATGTTTGGAGAATCAGGAGACCAAGAGCCAGGGTATAGTCAAAAGATATGGTTCATTATGCGTACAGAGACACACTGGGCACTACAAGCATTTCGTAGTCTCAATCTTAATCCAAACATAAGATACAGTTGGCTTTTGTACTCAGATGTACGTGCAAGCAGCATACTCAAGGCCAGTTAAGGAAAACATGAGAGAAAAACACAAGACAATAGACAAAACTCTTTGAGAAAAACATACACAAGGACAGAAACCCCAAAACTTCATGAGACCTTTATGAGAGAAAGCGAAAATCACATTGATCTTAAATGATCGAATCATAATCATGGAAAATAAGGAAAAATATTAAAGCTTTACTTCATTTATTTGAGTTACTTTTACAAACGGAGGATCGGCGCACGCCAAAAGACAGCTAGTTCTGCACCAAGCTGTCTTCAATACACTCTATCAAATTAAAGAGGACGAATTGTTTCTGGACTCGTTGCTTGTACCTACCATCTACTCAAAGTTTGTCATACGATTAATTTGTGTTGCCTCGCGGCTAGAAGTTGTTGAAAAGAAAACCCCGATTGGAATCATTAGAACATCGCTGCACTCTGTTCTTCTTACTCAGTAGTTGTTTCTTGTCCATAGATTTCACGCTCTCTGTTGTCCTTAAAACGTTAAAACGTTCGAGTCATAACCCCTCTCTAGCCCAAATCTACTAGTCGTATCCTGGGATTGAATTTCGTAATCGTTTTCCAAATCCGTTTCAAATACGTTTCAATCGTTGAAACAGGGCCGTGAGGAACGTTTCCAATCGGCCGAGGCGGATGAAAACCGTTGGCTCTAAGAATAGCATTTCGAGCTGTGAGTTTCCTAAAAAAACGAAGTGTGTGTAGCGCGCCATTAGCCTCCTTAGTTCATTTTCAGACCCAGGATACTCAAGGCTCAATTTCAAATTCCGATTTATGACATACTGGATACTGGATTTTTGATTTCTGTGAGCTGTAAGCCGTGATCATCGAGATTAAAACAAAAAAAAGGCTTGAAATATTTCACTTTATGTGTAGTGAATCTTGAAGATATGAAAGTTCTACTTTTTGAATTAAATTCTGGAAAAAAATGAACTTTTCCACGATATTCAAATTTTTTGAGATGCACCTGTGTGTATGTGTGTGTGTGTGTGTGTGTGTGTGTGTGTGTGTGTATATATATATATATATATCCCCCCACACTTTCCCCACAGGCTCAGATAATAAAAATCTCCTGCTCAGGCTGAACCAGGATCTGCTTCGTTCCACCGAAAATCAGGAGTCTCTTCCCAACCCGAGCATACACATCGCCCTGCGCCTCTCCACCCAGCATAACCTGATCAAAGAGGGCCAGTACCTCAACCAGCTCAAGACCAAGTTCCATGAGGACATTCAAAGGTACTGAGGTGTTTCCATTTTGAATTTTTTTCCCCACAACAACCATATCTAGGTGGATTGTGTGTATCTGCATGGTGCCCTATAACGGAGTGACGTCCCATCCTGGGTGTATTCCCGCCTCACGCACAGTGTTCCTGGGATAATAAGCTCCAAGATCCACCACAACCATGACCAAGATAAAGGACTTACTGATTGTTGGATTATGGAAATTCTGTGTCTGATCACTCAGAAGCTCTCGTGTTGAAAAGCTGGAGGTTTTCGTTCCACCTAATCCGAAGCCACATGTGAAGCCACACTGGTTGTTCCACCAGTTCCTCTTGGCCTGCAGCCATGTGGATAAGCTTGGACGTCTTTAAACAATCACAACTCGCTAATCGATTCAGCGTTACTCCTAATTCATCACCATACTCGATATACTAAATTACTACATAGCACTAAATACCACTTCTTTGTCACTAAATGTCACTTGTCTGTCTTCCCATCAGCACTTTAAACACGGGGAAGCCTGTGGTGGGCCGCCTCGCCCTCTACGTGTTGGCGTTAAAAGCTTCCTGCCATGACCTGAGCAATGTATCACTGTTGACGGGTGAGAAGAGCGAACCACTGCTCACACACCTGAAGAAACAGATGGAGTTGGAGAAGGAGCACATTGCAAGTGAGTCGGTTCTCTCTCACTTCTTCTTTCATACCTGGGTTAGGCTTATGTATGTATGTATGTTTATCCAGTGATTAGAGATGATGATAATAGTGGTTAGAAGGAGACACTCAATACGTATACATGGACAACAATAATCCGATATGAACCCGATTAAGACGGTACTCTGATTAAGAAACTAGCATGTAAACAGAGATTATTGACGACCTTAATCCGGCTAAAGTCATACTCGAAGAAAACACAAAACAAATTAAGACGTGTGGAGTATTCCTGTTTTAGTCGCATTATCGACGTGCGCTACAGACACGTACACACCTTAATCACACTATTAACGTCGTGTGGGAGTTTTCACCGCATTGTGCGACAGGACACGTACGCACACGGCAGCGCTCAACCGTTTGACGGCAAACAAGAGAGCACGGCTGCGTCCCAAACCGCGTACTTGCCTACTATATAGTAGGAGAAATACATCTACTATATAGTAGATAAGTACGCGGTTTGGGACGCAGCCCACGGCTTCAAGCAGTCGTCTGTTTGCACGTACAGCACGACAAATAATTAACCGCACTTGAAGCTTTCGTAAAATTAAAAATGAAACACCCAAAACTGTATACGGTTCCATAACGAAGACAAACTGTACGTCGATACGTGAAATTCTGGAGGGACGTCGGACGGCGTGGCGCGGGGACGTAACGACGTGTGAGATCTATGTTCTATAACGCGTAAAACCTGAACATGAAAGGAGTATTCTAAAAGCGACTCATGTAAACACCTTAATCAGAATACTGTCTAATTCAGAATAAGGTCAGTAATTAGATCACTGCTGTCCGTGTAAACGTAGTCACTGAGAACATCTCCAGGACTTCACTCCAGGGTTAGGGTTTTTAATCAATAAATATAGAAATGCCTTTCCCTGGTGTCACAAAAGTAGAAACAGGAAGTAACATGACAAATCGAACCAATAATGTTACTCGGTTCTGTTGAAGTCAATCCCAGACGTCTGTGGGCTCAAACGGCTCCAATAAAACCACAAAAAACGCAAAAATGATAATGTAGGTCTAATAAAGTGAACATTAAGTAAACATAGTGTTTAAAATCCCATCAACAGCACTGAAGTACCTGATTTGAACTAAAAAGCAAATAAACTGGCAAGTGTGTAAATAAGGTCCTGTTTGCGATCTTGTGTGTTTTTATTTTTTTTCATTCAGTCAGCGATCGTCCCCTGACCAACTACTACCAGTACTCTCTGGGCATTCTGGCTCTGTGTGTAAGCGGAGTGAGAGTGAGCTCTCATGTCAGCCACAAGCTCACCCATGCCGCCCTGCACAGCGCATTCAAACACGGCGACTCCGAAAGTGTGGGTGAGTTCACGCGCTTTACTAACTGCGTCCACGTTTCATTTCGATTTATTCATTTGAATCCCAGAAGAAGAAGGTGTCTTTGAGAGAGTGTTTGAATGTGCTACGCTCTTTCTCACCCTTCCCAGACACCCTTGCGATAGCAGGCATAGCTCTGCAGTGTCTGAAAGAAGCTGAAACCCCGGTTAAAAACAAGAAGGAGTTGGATGAGGCTCTGGCCACCATCAAACAGAAGATTGTGGACTCGGAGCGAGCCGACGGACACTTGGGCAATGAGTTCAGCACCGGCCTGGCTGTGCAGGTGAGACTCAGGGTGATCTGAATAGATCAGACTTCTGTATAGTAAAATTGCTCATCTGGGGTCTGGTTGTTGTTTAAAGAATATAAATCCGAAATACACAAATCTCAGTGAAGGACGCGTGTGCTGGTGTGCCTGCCAGTCACAGTAAAGGAGGTGTGGCCTTTGTTCCTGTCAGTCCCAGTGAAGGAGGCGTGGCTTCTGTGCTTTTCACTCCCAGTGAAGGAGGCGTGGTTCTGTCTTTCAGTCCCACTGAAGGAGGCTTGGCTTCTGTGCTTGTCAGTCGTACCGAAAGAGGTGTGGCGTTTGTGTCTGTCAGTCCCTCTGAAGGAGGTTCTGTGCTTGTCATTCGTACTGAAGGAGGCGTGGCCTCTGTACCTGTCAGTCATAATGAAGAAGTGTGAAGTACAGCTATAATGTGGTAAAAAAAACAAGAATTCTGAGTGAAGATAAGCCACAGAGATGTCGTTATCGCTATTTGCACTATTTGTCTGTTTCAGGCTTTACTGGCATTGGGCAACAATGTAAATGAGTGTTCTAAGTTTATGAAGGCTCTGTGGACTGATGTCAGAAAAGGTACCTACCACAATCCCATGGCAATCTCTCAAACCCTCCCTGCTCTCCAGAAACGCTCGTACCTCCACCTGAAGAACAAGGAATGTCTCAACGAGGACGGTTTGTACAGATAATACACTCACAATTCAGTTACGCCAATTAGAACCAGACATATCACGAAGTAGAAGTGGAAACGTTAGGGATAAAATATTTTAACATGTCATCATTCGACATTTTTTGGCCAAAACTGGTTCTCAAAAATTCTACGTACCTAAACCTTCCTTGTCCCAAATATAACTCAGGGCTAGTGACAATATTCTGAAGTGTCCACAATATAATGTTGTATTTCTTTAAGGTGAAACTTTGCTACGCCGATGCTATGTTGCTATCTGTTTACTTGTACAGATACGCTCGTTCTGGATCCGGTTCCAGTCGTCCTGCCGACCCTGACGAACGTTCTTCTGCCGGTGGAGTTGGAGGTGGTGAAAGCAGACGGCTCGTCCTTCAGTTATCAGATCAACGTTCCCAACGGCACCTCACTCCTCGAGACTCTCACACTGCTCCAGCAGCAGCAGGCGAACTTCAGGTCAGTCTCGTTTATCTGACTGTTTAAGCGCAAAAAGGAACAAAAAACGCTCAAAAATTCGTTCATGAGGACGTTTCGCTAGTTTATGATGCTGTTAGCTAGCAACATAGCGTGAGCTATTTGTATACAGCAGCCTATATCTTAATAGTAAGGTGAAGTTAGTTGACTATCTTTAGCTAACTTTTTTTTTTTTTCCCCAATTTACTCCAACCTGGCACATAAATAAAAATAGCTGTGTTTATACCACATGACTAAGCAATTTTCTCAAACTCGTAGGTCAGTTCAGCTTTTTGCTGTTGCTTTTTGTTCCTTTCTCTCCTACTTTGGGGAAACCTGAGGTAAAAGTACTTGAAATTAACACGTGTAAATTACCGTGCTAAGAATTATGCATACAAAATGCTAAAAAAATTAATAAAATGCTAGCTAGATCCAGTTTCATTTACTGTACAGTTACTCATAGGAGAAAGATGCTAAGTGACTAGCACTAAGTCAGATTCTGTGGCTAAGGTAAAATGGGTTTCTAACACAGACACTTTGCTAATTTTGAATTAGAGATGAAATGACCTGCTCACAGAAGCATCTCTCTTTTAAAAAAAAAAAAATGTTTTACATACACAGAAGCTATAGCTCATAGTAAAGAGCTAATAATGAAAATAAGTTGCCTGGAGGTTTAAGGAGATACTTTGCTATGTTTACGTTCTGATCTGATCATCTGTGTGGGAGCCTGGAGGCCATTTTGTGTGTTTGTTATTTTTAGTAGTTGTGGCAAAGCTCAGTCCGTGCTGTTCGGTTTTACAGAGTGTGTGTTTTTTATGCTGCAGGTTTGAGACGGAGGACAGTCTGTGGGGGCCGTTCCTTAGTGTACTGAACGGAGAACAGGCACGACAGACCGACCGGAGATACTGGCATCTAGCTTCAAACGGACAAGGACTGAGTCAGGGTAAGACTGACCCCCCCCCCCCCCCAACACACACACAGTTCTTTTGTCTTATTATCCTTGTGAGAGCGTTTTGCTGACATAATTATTAACGCTGATAATTAATGCTATACTACACCTACATTTAACCCTAACCTTCATCTCAGTAAGCAAAAGTAAACCTTTTGGCTCATGGGGTCCAGTGAAATGTTGTGGACCACGGGGACAAACGAATGGTTGCTATTCCTGACATTCCTCCCCCACACACACACACACACACAAAACATGATATCATATACAAACACTGTATATTTACATTTATATACACATACATAGTCAAATGAACATATTTTATAGCAGTTGGAAATATTTTGATCCAATAAAATGTTTTTTTTTTCTTTAGTTTTATGTTAGTTACGATGTCATTTATACAATATAATGTTTTCCTGAGGTAACCATTTTTATTTTTTATATCTTGAGATAACAAACCTTTCTCTAAGATAATACAAGTCATTAAAAAATTTATGACCAAATAATATATATATATATATATATATATTTTAAAGGATTGTGAGAAACGTTATTCTGCCTACCATTCCACACAAATCTGTAATAGAACTAGCATAAAACATATTACACATGTAGAAGCCATGCTGGGTTTACAGGGAATTCATGTTTACGAAACAAAACCTTCACCGATCACATGGTTAAAGCCATCAGAACACTGTTGCTAGGCAACTCTATAAACGATATAAACTCAGAGTTAGCTGATATCTGGTGCTAGCAACCTCTTTTAGATGGCAATGTAGCTTTGAATTATTTTATACAGACATCTTAAAGGTGATGTGACAGTAAAAAATGATACCAAATTGTCAGGAATATCAACATTTACCTCAGATTTGTTGTTACGTTGCTCAGAAGATACTCCGTATGACTAAAATAAATACACTTAGCATAAACCGCTAACCAAACGTCTATGGGCCGTACCATATGGACAGACGTTGTAGCCTCGCAACTCATGAAGTCTGAGATTAAACTTTTACATAAAGATGTATTTTGCTTAAATTTTACTTCACTTTTCATTTTTATCAAATCTTTAAACACTACATCATTTGAATAAGAATAGTTCACGTTAAGCCAGTAAACCACTACAGATTCAACTCATTATTTCTGGGAAACGAAAGAAATTGCTCATTAATTGAACTACTTTTTTGTCATTTGCTGTTAATGCCGTGAATTCTCCGGGATCAGTATAAAATACAACGACTAACTAATAAAATTAGTCAAATTATCGACTCATTTTGATAGGAAAAGGGGGGCAAATGCGTGAATGTGAATTCATGGACATTTTCGACTACTCGAAATTAACCTCACTTTTTCAACTCTGTGCTTTTTCTTTTCAGGCATAAAGGACTATAAGGTTGAAGCAGCTCAGAAGATCACCATCAAGAACACAGGCTACTGATCTGGGTCCAAAACGAGACAAGGGAATCTTTAATGAGAATAATACTAGTAACTTTTTAGTGCTCATCTATCTTTTTTAATGGATGTTTAATACACCGGGTAGTTCCGACCCACTAATCCCATTGGTTCGAGCAGCGTTCAAAGAGTGCTGGGACATTTCACTGTGTGTATCACACGGCTTGTCTGTGTTCACTACGTACAATTCCAATATTCTAGCAATAGTTCATTACACTGAAACTGTTACTACACTTACTATCAGTCAGTTACCATCGCGTTACTATGGTGTTACCATGGCAACACTCTATATCCAGCTGTGGCTTCTTTGGGAACTATTTTTCTTGATGAAGCAAAAATAAACAAAATACTTGGCCACGTTGTTGTGTCAGTTACTCAATATGAATTTCTTGTTTATGAAACAGTTGTATAAAAGCAATATCACACTCGCAGTCGTACTGAATACCTGCGGCCTCGTGCCTACAGCCGAACCACAGCGGTTCTGATATTCACTACAACAGCGCAATTGCGAGTGTGATACTGCTTAGTTATATAGTGTCATTTAACCATGTAACAGCTTTTAACTAATTATCTAATTTTAGTATCAGAATGTATCCTTATTTTTGTTTTGACTATTCGTGGGACAAAAAAAATGAAGACAGTTTTGCATTTATTTAAATATGTTTAAGCATCTGAATAATTTTGCAACATAAAATTATAAAAGCAAATAACCTATAAAAATGTTTGAGTGTTAAAGTTATGTAGTTTCTCCAATAGTTTAGATAGAAATTGAAATTATTGAATTATTGTATTAATAATCATAACAGTAATAATAGCAATAATAATAATAATAATAATAATAATAATAATAATAATGTGTTCTATTTTTAAATTCTGTAACTGCTCAACTGAAATATGTGTTTTATTAATTGGGACTTTTATTTATTTATTTATTTTACCATAAACGGGTTGAGGATATTTTTCATTAAATCCCGCCTCCTTTGCTATGATTGGCTAACTGTATCTTACCTTCCTAATCCAGCCGGTATTAAGTAATTATTTTTTTAAAAAAAGAACTTTATTAATGTTATTATAGTTCAGATTTGTGTATTTTATTACACATATTGTGATTTTAAAAAATATTGGCGATTTCGTTTGTAGCCGCCATGCTAGGTCTTCTATCCATCGCGTTTACCAGCCTTCTATAGTTTCTAAACTGGCGTTTGCACCGTCCAATCATCGGACAGCTTGAAGTCGGGGTTGTTACCTCCGGCCAATGGTAGCGCAGGAGGCGGGATTTGTTTTCCAGTGTGCTTTCACGCTTCACACATTTAGCCCCGCCCCATAGTCGACTACAGGCATTTGTATGCTGATGTGTCCGTACTGGAATATGGATGTGTCTCGCCATCAGTCGTTAAGAAACATGAATACGATGCGGTCACTATGAACGCGAACTGTGCTTTTAGAGTAAGTACAACTTCATCCCTATAACTAGTATAGTAGCGCTAATGAATCATAATAATGACTCGTTCTGTATAGCTAGTCTAGCTAGCTTGGTTAGCGTATCGCTACTTGGCTGAAGCCCAAATGACGCCATGTTGATAAATAGTGCACTACGTAGGGTGCTTAAACCATGATCTCAGACCCTATGTAGCGCTCTTACGTAGGGACTAAAGAGCTATTCGGGATCCAGCCCACTTCCTGGACAGTCTTCATGAAATATTGGTGTTTTCATGTTATTCTTCTTCTTCGTTTTTTAAATCAACCCACTGTATTTGTATCTGTTAGGAAACATGTATGATATAGAGTCTGGTTAATAAAATAATAATCTAGCTTACAAAATGTAAAACTGAGAAATCGTTAGTAATAAGAGTCCAGTTATAGGTCACTGCACTGCAGAGGTGTATTCCCTTTAGCTAGTCTCTCATAAACATTTATTATATTATATTATTATATATTATATTTTATTACATATGATTCAAGGATCACCCCATGCAACTGCTAATTTAAAAAGAAAAACCAATGCATTAATCTTGATGACATCTTGAGTTCGCCTGTACTCTGTTAATCTAGTGGTTACCCTGCTTTAATACAGTGTTTCTGTTGTAATCAGATAATACAGTGATTTCTAAGGCATGCTAAGTCGTACTCCGGTCTCTGTGGTGCCTTGTGTTTTGGGGAAACAGCAAATGATGTGGACCGCCAGCATCCGACCAATCAGGACGAGGACAAGGACGAGCAGGTGTCTCAGCTTCCTGTCAATTCAGAAAGCTCGACGTCTTGCATGTTTCTGGCTTCCTAGCCTTGTTTCAGAAGTTTATTTCGAACGACCCAAGAGCTACTGCAACTCGCACACACGGTGTCCCAGTTCGCCTACTTATACTACAGGCTAAAAGTATGCACTGTTTTTGTGAAGGAAAAGGTGCATACATTTGAGTGTGTAGCAAAAAGAGTACGCAAGACGTACTAACACGTCATGTAACGGAAGAGAACGTCGTTGCTCGGTCTCTTCTTCATCTGACCCTACAAGATGAACGCGGTACTCTTTTTACACAACATCCAGCTATTAATCTGTTAATATGTCACGATAAAAAACTTTGGTTAGTGCTTAACCTTTTACGTTCTTTACGGTCACTGAAACACTGAAGAGGCGTCGCCGAAGTTACACTCGTCCGCCATGTTTGCAGGTTGAATTCGACGATGCAAACCGTCACAAAACTCCTCCTCCTCCTCCTCCCACGCTCGCGCAAGGAGTCAACATTAGCTGAAAAAGTGTCCACGGATCCATGGAAATTGTAGACCATCCGGGTACCTTTGGGACGCTCATTTCAACATACGACGATTCCGGACACGCTAATTTTAATCTCGGATACTGTTTAGGTGAACGGATACTAGGCGAATCGGGACGCAGCAACGGTCATAAGTGCGCTCGGAACGATCTCGGTCGAGGGGACGAGTACGGAAAATCTGGTTTTGGCTAAGCAGCGCTGCACACTGACATGCTAGTTGGAGTTTTTATCGTATAACAACAACAACGTGATAAATACTGGCAGTGTAAGAGATTCTTTGGGGAATTTATCCGTCCATCCGACCATTTTTTTCATACCGCTTATCCCAGGGGACACCCTGGATGGGGTGCGAACCATCGCAGTGCACGATCGCGCACACGTTCTCTCAGTACGGACAATTTGGAAACGCCAGTCAGTCTACAACGCATGTGTTTGGATTGGCGGAGGAAACCCCCGAAGCACTGAGAGAACATGCAAACTCCACACACAGGGTGGAGTCGGGATTCGAGCCCCCAACACCTCCCGCCATGGAAAAGTTCCCCCATTTCTCCAAAATTGGGGAATTTTGAGCTTTTTGTTCCATTTTTTTTGTTCTTATTACCGGTCAAAAGTTTGTAGACGCTCGACTGAAACGTGTCTCACGATTTTGATCCGAAGGTCTGTGATTAAATGTGCGAAATCGGTGTTGTAGACAAAATATAATCGTGCCGACGTGTTCATTTCTCTCATTAGAAAGCTAACGTTTTATTCACAAAAATATATATTTTTAAACCGACGACTCGGAGGGAAATATTCCGAAAAGCAGGCGATAAGAGTCCGGCGTCGGTGGGAACTCCTTTAATACTGTTTAAAAATCATCTCAGGGAAATTCCTCAAGAAATCGCTCGAGAAAACGCCGAGAATACATTCCTGGAAATTCTCAGCAAAAAACCTGTCTACTTTGAAGATGCCTAAATACTAAATTATTTTTGATTTATTTTGGATTTTTTTTCTTTTTTTATCACAACATAATTCCCATAGTTCCACTTGTGTTACTCCAGAGTTTCGATGACTTTATTATTATTATTATTATTATTATTATTCTAAAACATGGGAAAAGAAATAAAAATAAAGAATGAGTGTGTCTAAACTTTTTAACCGGTAGTGTTCATACACCAGGATTGTCAAAGCTTTGTGTTTTTAAACGTTTCGGTGGATTAATTCTGTGAACCCGCGACTAGGTGATCATTTCAAAGGGTCCTCCGATTTAGATTTATATATATGTGTGTGTGTATATATATATATTTGTAATTTTTTTTGAACAGGTTATATCTTCTGAGGTCAATGGAGGCACCACAGGACATTCATCAATGAGGATACAGCCACAGTTTATTCCGAGTTATGTTTCTCTATGAGTTATAAAACGGATGTTCTCCATCATGGAAGATAAGCAGTGAAAGCGTGCAGTCGAAAGCAGCCTGCGAGTTAAACCCTGATTGACCCCCGGTGAAGTTCAATTCGAAGCCGCATCACGACGTCGAGATGTTCTCTGCTCTGAAGAAGCTGGTCGGTTCGGAGACTCCTGTCCAGCAGCGGGAGAAGAACATTCCCGCGGGACTGCAGTCCATGAATCAGAGTCTGCAGAGACGATTCGCCAAAGGCGTTCAGTACAACAGTGAGTCTGCCGTTTATTCGTTCATTTATTTATTTATTTATTTATTTCCCCCGAACATGAACTCGCCAGTCTGCCGAGGTGATAACTAAGACAGACATCATTTCTTAAATCATGTGAGAAGTGGTTTACTCAAGTAGTGGAGTGGATTTGGAGCGGATTATCCCTACTGAGGGAACGGTTCAGTCCGAGACGGAGCTGGAGAGAAAAGTGGGTCGTATTGTTCTCGCTCTCTCGAGCCGGGGCCGTGACGTGCCTTGCACTGAATTAATGAAGAAATGAAACCCTTCGGGTGTGCCGTTATAGGAAGACGATCAACGGCGTGAAGCGGCGTTACTGTTACAGTTCGTCAATGATCGCAATGAAAAAAATTTTAACTAGAGGCCGACGTGTACTGTTTATCCGTTTGTAGTTACACGTAACGTTGTGGAACATCTGCGAAACCTGGTTCCCATTGGTTCCCTGGTTCTTAAGTACTAGTTAGAACACCAGCCGCTTTTTAAATTTGTTCGTTTGTTTCCCCCCGTGTTTTTATTTCTTGGAGAAACTTGCCGAAACTGGAGACTCCTTCTCGTAAATGAAGGTCTCCTTACGGAAAACTCCTCAAAATCAGCGAACGTATGTTTACGATTCTACGTCTTTCGAATCTGTTTTATAATCCGTAGCGTCCCTGTGCGAATTGTTGCTATAGAAACGAGTTAGACGTCTTAAACGTTCCCGAGGAATCAGGACGAGGGCGTTAATCTAAACCTGCGATCAGATCGGCTGAGATTTCTGCGATTTTGGAAAATGTTTCCGTTGACGTTTTTGCATTTCTGACTCAACCGAAGCCTGCGTCGTGCTCTAGCCAATCAGTTAGTGTGTCTTTTATTATTATTATTATTATTATTTTAAATTTGTATGCTGTTTTTTTAAAATAATAGCCGTCGTCACAAAGATCTTGATCCCTGATGAGCAAGAGTCTATTTAATGTATCACGAACGCATCTTATCATCACTAGAAGGAATTTTCTACACGACTCGCTCGTCACACACTAGATATTTGGATAGTAGTGAACACTTGGTCGAGTCGGCCGTGGTGTTTAAGTCTGACGTTGTGTGTGGTGTAGTGAAGATCGTGATCCGCGGGGACAGGAACACGGGGAAGAGCACACTGTGGCAGCGTCTGCAGGGAGGGAAGTTCCAGGAGGAGTACATCCCTACGCAGGAGATCCAGGTCACCAGCATCCACTGGAACTACAAGAGTAAGTGTTATAACCCAGCGTTGTTCTGCTCCCGAAAAGTAATACTTTTATACGGGGTAATTATATCGTTTGCACCATGCCGGGGGGTTGGGGGAAATGTAAAAATGATGAATAAACAAAAAAGATGTATATTATTCTGGGAGATTTATTTCACGGAAGTTTATAAGTTCAATAATGCAGGGGTTCTGAGAAACATGGCCACATAGGGTCCGTGGTTTATTAGGGGCCAAGTACCAATGGTGCAAGGCACCTACTGTTTTTCTGCTTATTATTATTATTCTGGGTAGACTCTCTATGGCAGCCCATGTGGCATCCATGTGGTAAAAATTTGTGAAATTTGGTACAAAGTTTCAGGATATATTGAGCTACAAATGCACCAAATCTGTGCCCCATGCTCCCGAAGGTCTAGCGCCATCCACAGGTCAAAATATGGTCAAATTTCCAAGTATGTTTATGCGCACAACTTGATCCGTGCGGCCAACGCCAGGTGTCGCTGGATTCCCCGGATCGTGCCGAATTCAACAAACACCATGACGTCAATTTCTGCCCAGTTAGAATTTCAGCCATCTTAAAAACAGTTTTTCCGCTGCTCCTCGGACAAATGTTGTCCAAATCTCACCAGGTTTGGCTCATAACGTCTTCAGACCAATCCGCACAAAAGTTATCGGATGGAATTCAGATTTTCGAAACTCGAGTAACAAGCCGACGAATTTGCCGACGAAGTCGCCAACCAGGAAGTGACGCTGTGTCTCATTAACGACTTCACGCATCGTCATGAGACTTGGTACGTGTCTTCAGGACTATGACCTGAGGTTATGCAACAAATTTAACGACTAGAGACTATCACCAAATTGGGATCATATCATTTTAAGACCTGTTTGCACAATTGTGTGCGAGATCCCATAAATACTGCGTGCAGCTTTCATTCTTATTAGACTCGCTGGACTTCATTAGGCTTAACCCAAACCTCAGTCATCTGTGGGTAGATTAACTACACAAAATATTTTTTTATTATTGTTCACATTTAAATACTGGTTATAACCATAAGGGGTCAGTTGAACGAATTTTACAGTTAAAGACGTCCTTGGCTACAAAATACTTGAAAACTCCCTCGAATTGATTATATTATATTATACTATAGAAATTCATGTTTGGGTCACATTGAGACTGTATGAAAACCGACATGGGGGCGGGGCTGTATAGAAGCTCAGCTAGTGACGTCACTAAATATATTCTAATATAAGCATAAACAAAGGTGAACGTTCTAATGATTTTTAGGTGTTCTAGAGTGCACGTTCCTAGGCAGACGTGTGACAAATTAAAGGAAAACTCAACGTCAGTTGTTTTAGGAAGGTGTTAGGTCACGACGAGGCACCAGAACAGCTTCAGGGTGCGTTGGCATCGATTCTACACATCTGTGGAACTGTATTGGAGCTAGAAGCACCATTATTCCAAAAGATCTAACACGTCACGCCAGAATTTCCTACAGATGTTCAAGAAACGTACTCATGGTGTTTCAGCGTGGACTTTTCATTTAAAAAGACAATGTACATTGTATTTGTATTGTATTGTACATACACTGTGCTAATATGATGCTGGGGGTGGATGGGGTGTTATCGGAAAATAAACACCTTCTGACCAATCAGAATCGAGCATGTGGTATAATGCCAAATAATGCGTACTGTTATCTATTCCCTTGTCTTCCCTTGTGTAATTTATTACCTGCTGTAGGTGCACAACCAGGTAAAGAAACTCTTCTTGGGCGTTTTTAGCCTCCGTTAGAGTAGATTAGAGTAGATCAGTAGCTTTTAGAGGTCTCGTCGTGGAAGTACGCAGTCTCCCAATACCAATACGTAGCAGTGTCGGTTACACAACCCTGCTAGACGACGTTCAGCGTGACGGACATGCTAGAACCTGTCTAATCGAAGCTGTTTATTGTGTTTGTCCGTACGAACACATCTCCTACATCGAGACACACGTTTTCATATGCACCTAGTCTAGATTTTGTGATCTGCATCTGCTTTAGTTTTGCTTTCTCACTCGAAGCGATTCTGGAAACGAATCAAAAGCAGCTATTTGAGCTGTATGAGGCGTGACTGGGCTGTCTGGTGCAGACGCAGGTCCAGACCGAACTGCGTGAAGGACTCGTGCGCGTTCCTCTGCCCGTTTTGATTTCACAAGAGCCACACGGGAAGATGAATACCGCAGGCCGTTTGGCGTAAACATTCAGTCTGTCATTATCAGACTAGCCTAATTAGATTAGATCATTTATTGAATTAAGGCACATCGGTCCGTACAGGATTTCGCCGTTTTGTTTTTGCAGATAACGACTTGAATCGGCGAAATTGCAGTTGCACGAAATCGTTGCGGTTGCACGGCCTTTCGCAGTGAAGTTTGCCGGTAAATGACACCTTTTAGCTGTACTCGTGTTCGACGCACGTGAACCGGAGACGGCTTCCGTGAATCGAAGGCGCGCCGTGATGACGTCACGTGACGCGTCTCGGCCCGAATCTACGGGAAATCTGCTGTAATTTAGAAAAATTGCACGCTCCTTCGAATATTCCGGAGTTTGCTCGATTTTGCGTTCGTTTTTGCGATCCTGGAGTGTGCGACCATATCAGCTCTTACCCCGTGTGGTGTTCTTGATAATCGTGTGCTATCGGTCATTAACGACGAAGGAATCTGACGCTGTGAAATCCTACTCATTTCCGCTTCATTTCAAATCATCTAGCTAACGGTATATATAAAAATAAAACAAAAACGTTAGTACTTAGTAGCTTAAGTACGTGAACATGCACAAGTTCGCAGTTCATGGCTACCATGTACTGTAAATCAGGGAAACACAAACAGAGCTGAATTTGATTGATTGATTGATGGATTAATGCTAAGTAGGTTTACTCATTTTGTTATTAATATCGGTATCAAGCGTCTAGTATAGTCGATCTAGCGTATAGTCATTTTGCAGCAGCCTGCCGGACTGTAGAAAGGGTCTATTCCCCTCATTCCTGTGGTGGTGTCTTCACAGCTACTGATGACGTGGTGAAAGTGGAGGTGTGGGACGTCGTGGATAAAGGTGAGTCTGATAAACCGCAGGCTGGTTTAATCCCCCCCTGCATTTCTATTTTTTATTTATTTATTTATTTATTTTTACAGCTTAAAAACTGTTACAGGCTCAGTTGAGATTTTGGGATTATTTTGGGATTAGTCGTTTAATGCATTTGTTCAAAAACGTATGGAGTCGACTGCATCCAATTAAAAAATAATAACGGGTATGTGCCGATAATAATGAGTCGCTTAAACGTTTAGTGGGTTCACATGCACGATAATGATCTCTGATAAGATTGCAATCCAATGCAAAAGTTTGCACACCCTCGCACCGAACGAAGACGGCAATGTATTGCAATGTAATGCAATTTGTATAAAAGCGTCTGCTAAACGAATAAACGTAAACGTAATTTATAGCAGCAAGACATTTAAGGTGTTCGGATTGACGGAGCTTTCCTCCCATCCCAATGATTTAATAGTGTACGTTAAGATATTAACGCTTAAAACTACCGTACATCAATTGAATTTGTAAGGAATAAAACACAAAATTTTCCAATAGCAGGACATCCTAACGCGTTTTATTGCTCTTATACCCTAGAATTTTTTTTTTGTGGTAATGATTATAATATTTAAATTATTAATGAAGAACACATTGTATTTTATTTAAAAAAAAAAATCTGTTTAAAGTGAAGTTAGTTCCTGTTATCGGTTACGTTACAGCAGCCATGAACCGCCGTTCCCTCAATTAATATAAGTCCCGTGTAAGCTGTTACTATGGAAACCATATATATTTTTCAACTGCACTACTGCTGTTCAGCTCTAGAAGATTCACCAGCACGTTCTGACCAATCAGATTCGAGAATTCAAAACCACCAGTTTCATTTATTAGATATTAGTATAGTATATTCTAATATCTTGAATGTACGCACGTTTTGGATACTGTTAGTGGTAATAATCCAATCCCAATTTTTAAAAAAAATTTGGTTAGTGTTTAGATGTCTTGGAGGAAGTGCAGACATTAAAATTTTTTTTTTTAAAACCTTTTGGAACGTAATATTTTGTAAATAATTCATAAAATAGAGGTCTGTTTTACAATCTTTCTATTTAAGCATAAATTATATGGGGGTGCAAACTTATACACTCAACAGCGTGTTTTTTTTTTTTTTTAATTCATTTTTTTTGTAGAAACTGTAGAGCTACATACAGTTTGTCTGTAGAAGAAAAAAAAAAGTGATCTATAGACGTACGTGCATGTAAACCTACTTGCTGTCCACACTGCCATTCTTTATACCAAGTTCACATGGAGTCATGAGTAAATAAAGCTGTGAAATGCCCAATCAGGTTCCTTTCGAGGCAAAATCACGTTTAATAAGAGCACGCTTTAACAGGTGGTTGTTTAATGAATTAATTGATTAACTCGGTGTGGCGATAACATTAATCGGCACATACCTGCGTACTTCTAAACTGTGCTGATGTTCAATGTTTTAAAAAAGGAAGGAAAAAAAAAAAAGGTATAGATGGTGGATGTGTATCGTTTCCAGTGTTTTAGAGAGAATGTAGCTTTCTGCATGCTCGTGTTACACCCATCCCCATTGCCATGCTTTCGTCAGATGCATTATTAAAGCACGGCCCGGTTTACCGAGCCGCTCGGCCCACGCACGCCGACTCGCCGTGTGTATTAATGCTGTCTCTCTTGCTCTGCTCTCACTGTGCACCCAGGCCAAAAAATCCCTCTTCCTGAAGGTGTAGGTGAGAAACCACTTCTGCATAGAGATTGATAGACATTGGTCTTAGTTGTGTGTGTATCTAACGGGTGTGGGTGGGTGTGTGTGTGTGCGTTTTTGCTGTGTGTGTGTGTGTGTTATCTCGGTGCAAACACAGCTGCCACTTTTCACTCATTGCATTGCAGTCGGATTAAAGTGGATTTAACTCCCGGTCGTGTCTGAGGGTCTGCCTGCCAAAGATCTATAACAGTGTGCGACACGGAGCAGAGCATACCCCAAAGGATATTACATAAAATAATACACCCGCTCTGATTAATAAGACTAACACAGTTTTCTAACCCAAAGTTCACAGTGTTCGATTTTTATTTGGCATTGAAAAATATACGGGTTTATTTAAGTACATAATTAATTAATTAAAGTAAAAATCCAACCTGAATTTAGCATGGAAATTGAATTCGGGGATCCATTAACGTTATTTTTCTTTCACCGGGTCGGTCGATCAGCCGGGACGCTTTTTGGCGTCTGATGTTTGTTTGCGTCTTCATTTTCACGCCGGAGTCACACGAATACACGTAGCGCCCGATCCGACTCCGAGACCTTGATTTCCAAATGAAACTTTCATCGTGCCCGTGATTGTGGTTGTGCGTACTGAACCAGATTGAGAGATTAAAGCCTCAGGAAACCTTCGCAGGTCTTTCAAGCTCTTCTCGGGTCATCGGGACATTTCTGTATCATAATTTCGATTCAGTTTGATTTGTATAGCGCTTTTAACAACGGACGTTGTCTCAAAGCAGCTTTACAGAAACGTATAAACACAGGATACGGATTTTAAGTGTGTGAATTTATCCCTATTGAGCGAGCCGGTGGTGACGGTGGTGAGGGAAAAACTCCCTGAGATGATATGAGGAAGAAACCTTGAGAGGAACCAGACTCGGAAGGGAACCCGTCCTCATCCGGGTAACGACGGATAGTGTGAGAGTAAAAGAAACTTCATTATGGTTTTTACATGAAGTCTGTTTGTTGAACTAGTCCACCGTTCACTAAAGGAGACCTGAGAACAAAACTGTATGTGGTCATTGCAGTCCCAAGGCCATCGCTGCATCCGAATGATTTATTCTAATATCTTTGAAATACTGGATTTTTGATTTCCGTGAGCCGTAAGCCGTAATCATCGAGATTGAAACAAACAAACCAAAAAACAAACGCTTGAAATATTTCACTTCATGCGTAACGGATGTAGAATATATGAAAGTCCCAGTTTTTGAATTAAATTGTGGGAAAAAGATGCACCTGGTTATTCTAGAAGTATAGGACTAAAATCCTAGAGATGGTCTCGTAATAAGTACGTTACCTCACGTTCTCACGTAAAAAACCAATCCGAACTGAACGCTGCCGAGTTCGTTTTGGTTGCCGTGCATACGCGTTCCGTATCCGTCTGTAATTTAATGTCGGATATTAACAGAAAAAGAAAGAAAGAGGGGAAAAGGAAAAAAAAAAAAAGACTCGTTAGCTACTTTACCCTCATGGCTCTGAGCGTCAGGCCCCAAAATACGTCTTGGCTGATCGACCGCATTGTAGATTTAAAAAAAAATTCAACTTTTTGATGAGCCGTTCCTTCAAGTGTTGGTTTGCATTACAGTTTGATGTGGCTAGTAAATGTTGCTCACTCTTGATTAATTTTTTAAAATTTTTTTTTATTTTTTGTTTGTGTAATTCAACTGAGCAGCTTCTAACACTGAGTGTTTGTGCTTAATAGACTTGTTTCATCTCATCTTTCTTGTTTTTTTTTTTTGTTTTTTTTCCGTTTGTGTAGGCAGGGGTAAAAAGCGAGGAGACACCCTGAAGCTTGAGAATGATCCTCAGGAGGTAAAACGAATCGCTCATAAGACTTAATCGCGAAGGGGAAACTCGGCAGTGGTATCGGATCACTGCGATATTCAATGTAGAAATGAATCATATTGTCGTATGCTCTCAATATATCCTTGAATACGAGTAAAATACGTAAGGAATGAAACGCCCGGGCCCGTGCAGTTATAGGAAAATAATCAAATCATGACGTAGTGGTGTAATGCAGCTATGAGTTTTATTCATCTCATACGACACTAACTTTCAAACAATTACATTTCTTTTTATTTATCTTTTTTTTTTTATAGTTAAATATTTCATGTTGTGGAATGTCAGTTACAGCTTTACCTCTGCGCTGGCACTGGAGACTCCTTCCATAAAACCTCCACAGAAAACTTCACCATATCGTTATGATTATACGGGCTTTTTCTTTTTTTAAACCTGTTTATGCGGAACCCGTCCTGTTACTAGAGAATTCATTCAATTGTAATATACTGTGTATGCAAATCTATTACGTTTTCCAACGGGGTGTGGTTTTTGCCTGCGTGTGTATGTATGGTGTTTGCAGGCTGAGAACGAGATGGCCCTGGACGCCGAGTTTTTGGACGTCTATAAGAACTGTAACGGCGTCATCATGATGTTCGACATCACAAAGCAATGGTAGAAAACAAAGAGCTGGTTCTTAATGCCAGTATGCTTGTTTTTTTTTTTTTTAAGTAGACTGCTGCATCGATGTCTGTCGGTTTTATCTTAAAGAAGTAATTCAGCCAAAAATGTACACGTTACAGGTTAGATTTCCACATTTTTTTGCGGAGGTTTAAATCCGCGATAGAGCTGGGAAACGCTAGTTTCTTTGTGCAGTGCATGGGATTCCCGATAATCCTGCTGTTATTAAGCTATGGGAAAACACATGAATAGATTTGTACAAACAGGAAATGTGGTATGCTTCTTCTTTAAACGCTCCCTTCTCTTTGGGTTTGTTTTTCCTTCACAGGACTTATAACTACATTTTGCGGGAGCTACCCAGAGTGCCGACCCACGTGCCGGTGTGCGTGCTGGGTAATCATCGGGACATGGGCGAGCACAGGGTCATCCTTCCCGATGACATCAGAGACTTCATCAACAGCCTCAACAGGTACGAATAAGACACCAGGGCCTTGTATCTCGGAGGAGGAAGAAGTACGCGATGTGCTTTTGACTTCTCGCCAGGCTTAAATATCCTTCAGAAAGTGTCAAATCAAATACGTATAAATAAGCACTGACTGTACCATGAAAATGTCCTGTCCTTTTTAAATATGAAAAATCTCGACATTTTTAACGTGTATTTATTATTAAATATTAAAGTAAATGCATTTTATATGCATCCAAACCGAACCAAAAAGTAACCAATAAAAATAGAGACTTACAAAACGTCTCGAGAAACACTTCAAATAACACAACAAAATTGTCAGCGATAGTTTTTATTTCGCCTCTAGAGGCCGCTCTCGTACCGTATAATGACCGTGGACCATTCTCCCAGCCGCTCCCGCAACGGACGCAACCGGGAAAAACACCAGCCCTGGTGTGGATCTTTTGCAGATCGATGGTAATTAATCGGCAAAACCGAGCAATCTTTCTTTTTTCTTTTTTTTCTTTTTTTTTATTATGGTACAATGTACATATCAGGGCTCTGTATATTGGACAGAACTCTGTAATTGGATCTTTTTTTCCACTTAAACCACCACTTTTTTTTTTTTTTTTTTGGTATTTCATTTAGTTCTTTAGTATAGCCAGTCCACCTCCTGGTTATTTATTTATTTATTTATTTATTTATTTATTTATTTATTTATTTATTTATTAAATTTCTGAGGTAGGCTGAAACCAGAAAACCCGGAAGAAACCCATACAGACCTGTGAAACTCAACACAGTAACCCAAGCTCAGGATGGAACCGGGGGACTCTGGAGCCGCTGAGGCAGAATCCTTTAGTCCATTGTATTTTGAGGTTATACCGATGCGTCGCACCTTGACGTGACGACATGATGAAATAATTTAAGAGATATAACGATCCAATTTAAAAACACGGTGGATTATAGGGAAACCGTTCAGAAACCCTCCCCCGCCCCAACCTTCCAGGAATCCATCTATCAATCTGACAAACTGTCTAGTTTTAACAACGAAGAATGAAAGAAATGTCCATGGTTCGGATTAGAAACTACATCCGATCCAATCCTTCAGTTCAAACCGGTATCTTCAAACGCTCCGTGGCGGATGAGACGTCGTCGGATTGGCGGATGTGGACGTAGAGTGTATAAATGTTTGATGACTTCGCTCTTCTTCCCAAACAGGCCACTGGGTTCTTCCTACATCCACTACGCCGAGTCTTCCATGAAAAACGGCTTCGGCCTCAAATACCTGCACCGATTTTTCAACATTCCTTTCTTGCAGCTTCAGGTAAGTGGATCACGAATTTAGGACCGTAGAACACCGACACCCGGTCTCTGTTATGCTGACGCTCTAGTTTCTAGAGTATAGACTCGAGTTCATCGTTGTGCGACTCACTTTAATATTTCATCTAGGGCTGTGTGTGTGTGTGAGAAGTATCTCGAATGTCCAGCAGTAATTAGATCAGTGGTGTCAGACTGCAGTCCCGAGCACTGCAGCGTCGAACAAACTCCACTCGTCTCACGATCTCATTACAGTGCACTTTATTAGTAGGGCAAACTTTTCAGCTCTAAAGCCTACAAACCCTCCAGGCTACGAGTTTACGTCTTGGCGTGTTTGCTAGACTGTAATCTAATCAGACAGACTGCGGTCTTTTACCTTCACCTCTCACCTCCGAGTGCCGTCAGTTATAGTAAGTTCACCGAGTTGATTTTAACACTTGAATTTTCCTCCTTAATACAATTTATTTGATTTTTTTTCCCATCTGTATCGGTCAGAACGTGTTTATTCGTTTTCTATACCAGCAGCTCTGGCCGTGAGGAAGATCGATCACAGGTTCATACCCATGCGCTCGTTCTGAGATGTTATCGTTTCTACGGGAACGGCTCGTCCTCATGGACTCGTATGACGTAACATAACCGAAGCCTAATAATTAAAAAACTTGCTGATATTTAACAAGTTATTTGATTTTCTGATCAAAGGAGGAGACGTTTATTTATGTAAGGATTTATGTAAGGAGTCTCCAGTGTCGGTGCTTTAACAGTTCGAGATAAACCCAAAATGGACGTTTTCAGCCACGGGAAAGTCTTCAGGACAGGATGTTGGGCGTTACGGTTTCTTGGTTTCGCGAGCTGCTTTTAAGTTGTATTACCTGGTCGAGAAACCGATAAAAGAAACGAACTTGTTTCATGGACGTTATTAAATAAAAATTGTAATTGTTGGCAAATTGCTGTGGTGTAAGAGGAATACAGCGCATTGGGGTTGTGCTGTTATTGGAATATAATCAAAATTGGTGTGGTTTGAGAATGGTAACTCCAGTTCATCCCACCACTCGGTCATTAATTATTTCCCCTATAACAGCGTTTTTATTCGTGACGATACATATTTCGCACAGTTCGTGTGTCTTACTACTGCACTGCAAGTCCAAATTTCCAAAACATCCTAAAAACCACTTTTGGTTGAACCACAAAGAATTAGCTCATTGCGAATGCTGTAACATTTAGCGAATATAATTAATGAATAGGCCTAAACAAAGAGTTTATTTCTTTTGTTGGAAACGATCCGAAATTGATCTCGTTAACTGTTTCCATATAGCGCACAACATACTGTAAATATGTCCTAAAGCTAACACTAGTATGGTGTACCCCAAGTCTTTTTTATTTATTTATTTATTTATTGCGATTTTATCTAATTCCTCTTCGAGTGTCCCTTACTTAAAAAAAAAAAAAAAAAAAATTTAGAGTGGCATTTAGACTTAAAAGTTGAGAGTCGTTAAATACATTGATTGCAATATTTGTTCAAAATCAGTTTTCCTTATTTTTCCCTCCTTATATTATTCCTTATTTAATAGCCAGTATGTGGTATTTATTTTGTGATTAAACTATATAATAATAATAATAATAAAACATACAAACGCTAGGTTTTCCAAAATAATAATAATAATAATAATAATAATAATAATAATAATAATTTAAAAAAAAAAACCTCAAACAGAAACACAAGTAGAACTCGATGGTAATAGCATCGATGGGGCTTCATCCACCACCAACATGTCTAGTCCTTGTTACTGAAGCGTATGCCTGAAATATTCCTTTTAAAATATACTCCAAACAGGAAGGACGACTCGTTCCTGAGAGAACACGTTAACGGGAATCGCAGACGGACACACGGACGCCGTGTTTTCTGGTTGTCCGTGTGTCCGTCCTTGCGTCCGTCCGTACAGGATTCCCGTTAGAGGGATGTCTCTCTCTCGAGAACGTCTGGTTCAATGGGTTTGTCTGGAATTATCATTGAAACCAGCAGATTAATTGATTTCAGGATCGATCCAAACAAGGTCAAGGTCACAGCAAGGTCAAATATCTGAACTAGTTCTTCTTCAGTAGTTGCCGACCTGTTTGTTGCTTATATGTTCATGTTCAGGAACTCAAGACCCTGGGATTGTTATAGTTTTGTGCACTTAACAAATCCCGTTTTGGCCTGCAGAGAGAGACGCTGTTACGGCAGCTGGAGACCAACCAACTGGACATCGACGCTACACTAGAGGAGCTGACGGTCCAGCAGGAGACCGAGGATCAAAACTACGAAATGTAAGACGGCGTGTTTGAATATGTACGCGATCCAAACTTGATTTTGAAACTAGATTTGACTGTGATGGTTGTACTAATGTCCTGAAGCTCATGTTCGCAGATTCCTAGAGATGATGGAAGCGCGTGCTAAAGGCTACAGATCTCCCGGTGACGCGAACGGTCAGAGCCCGTCGTCAGGCTCGCAGTCCCCTGTGGTCCCAGCTGGCGCAAGTTCCACGGGCAGCTCCAGCCCCGGCACTCCACAGCAACCCCCCGTCATCGGGCAGACCCTGAACCCGCAGTTACCCTCCACCTCACCATCCGTGGAAGCTCAGGTTCCCGTTGCTCTTCCCCCAGCCTCTGCCTCTGCCTCGTTTCCGTCTCCGGCTCAGCAGCCGCAGAAACGCAGCTTCATCTCCAGGCTGTTCGGTGCGACCGCCACCCCTGAGATGCCCACTGCTGCCCAGGGTGAGTGTGTCTTCCATACACATACACACTGCGAGTTGAAGTGTGTGAGTGTATCTGCTTTTCATAGTCTTAATCTTGGAAGGAAGGAATCTCAAGGAAGTTATAACTTGTGTAATTCGGGGGCCAAGCACCGTGGGTTGGTACAAATTATTAAGTCCAATCAACACCAAATTTGGCATACATCATATTCAGACCAACCTGGACAAAAGCTACCAAAAGAATGTTGATATTCCAAACGGTTTGCCCGTAACGTGCCAACAAATCCGACAGCGACGCAGCCAAATAGGAAGTCAGGCTGCATCTCAGCAACTACCTTGCACACTGACACAAATCTTGGTAGGCAGCTTTAGGACCATACCCTGAGGCTATGCACTGAATTTTGTGACGGCGCCACTTACTGGTCAAACGTTACAATAACATGCCAATAACATGCTTCCATCCAAGTACCGTTTTTGTTACTCCTCATCCATATTTTGTCCAATCTTCACCAAATTTGGCTCACAACATCTTGAGACCTGTCTAAACCAAATTTATCAAAGGAACTCTGACATTCAAAACCGTTCTCCCTTTGCCTATCGTTATGACTCTGCTTTCCTGTGTGAACATGCGGCTCAGCGGGTCCGGGTGCTTGGCCCCCGAAATTGCTGCTCGTGGATTTAATTTCTTATGTACTTGTTTGCCAAGCTAATAAATAGAACAAAAAAAAAAAATCTAATCTTTGATTATTTTAATATCTGCAAGACTCGTCATCAAAAGTCAGCACACGTTTAGGGACGAAAAAACACATTATTTAACGTTAATTAAAGTGATAAAATGACATTTCTGACTCAGTAATATAAAACAGAAAGGACATCGTTTACAATAAAAGAAAACCATTCTCACTTCTTTCTCTATTTTCTGTCTGGGAATCGAGAGCTCACGGACTTTAACAAATCAGGTTGCTTATTTGCCGCACGTATTGTGACGCAATCGTTTTTATACCACAGCGCTCGAATCTGATTGGTCAGAAGGCAGATTTTCTACAGAATCTAAGCATAATAATAATAATAATAATAATAATAATAATATAAAGGATTAAAAACATGTTATTTAACTGAACAAAAAAGTCTGTACTTGTTGATATGGTGAAGTTTTTCTATAAGGAGGCATTTATGTAGCATTTATGAAATGTCCAGTAAGTTTTCTGACAGGAGAAAGTCTTCAGGACTTTGTGCTTTCCACACACACACACACACACACACACACACACACACACACACACACACACACACTTTCCTATTTGGAGAGTTCCCCTGGGGCTTGATGCTCCAAGACATGGAATAATTCAAAGGATTAGGACTCGTGAACATCGCATGACTTTCTGGGTGTGTGGGGAATTTTATAACTCCCCAAGAATCAGCAGGATGTTGAATTTTTTTTTTTTTTTTTTACTTTTTTTTTAAAACCGAGTAGGAAAAATACAGGGAATAAGTTGGAGCTTTATTAGTAAAGAAATGTCGCTGTAATCTGCTTTAATCTGCATACAAAACTGAGGAACATTTTGCAGGATAAAGAAATGCCTAGCTCCGTTCACTCATCTCACGTTTGATTGTGTTTGATTGTTAAGAGTTAAGTTATTATCGATCGTACAGACTTAGTGTCTGATTGCTCTTCATATCACTTACATAATTCACAGAGGTTAACAGTTTTAAAACCTCCCCAAGCCTTTTTTTTTTTTCCCCTCGCTTTAAATCTGTTTTGTTGTGTTGGTGCAGAGGCGGAGCCAGCAGCTCCCCGAGCCCCGCCCACTGTGCAGAGTGTGGATGACTTCGTACCAGACGAAGGACTGGATAAAAGTTTCTTAGAAGACGGCGTCCCCTCCAGCGCCAAACCCAGCATGAGCAACCAGCCCCAGCCGAACGCCGCGGACAGCGACAGGTACAGCGCACGCTCGCAGCACACACTTTACCATAAGGAGACTCACTCGGAAATAACTTGGGCGTTCAAACCTGACAGACCCTTTGTGAATTTATTTCTCCACCCCAGGAGAACCAGGCTAATTATCAAAGTCTCCGGTAATTAGCCTCGTTCTCCTCGTATAGAAAGTATCCGTTCCTGCCGTCAAGGTTGAAATGTAGCTTGGTGAGTGCAGAGTCCTCATGAACGCAGTCCAAGATGAGAGCTGTGGTCAAAGCTACGATTTCAGTTAAAGGGGGGAAGGGCAGGTGCAGAAACGGTACGATCAGTACGTATAGGCCGCATCTGGAACCGTACCGCGTGTTTCCACTGTCTAATCTAGAACCAAAGACATCATGAGCTTCATTTCGTCGCCATGGCACTCGTGCAACTCGAGATATTTACATGAAAATGTTAAAGGTCATGACTAGTCTGTGTCTGTAAACACAGTGATGGGCCTAAACGTAGTGATTTGTTTACGTTCATGTTAACGCGTTCCGCACTGTTTATTTTTCTTTTTTTTTCTTCGCCTCCGTCAGTGATGGAGAAGGGAGAGCAGGGAACCCCATGGTCGCAGGGTTTCAGGACGATCTGGACCCCGACGATGCTGCGGCCATGCAGCAGCCCAGATCCTCAGTCCCCAGTAAAGATCTTAACATCACGTTATCCAGCGACGAGGAAGAGGATGAAGCCCACCCAGTCGTGGCTAAGGACGAAGATCTGGATATCCAGCTGGACAGCCATCTGTAAGCTCGGCGTTTAAGATTTATCCTCAGACGAATCTTCACTTTCCTGCAAGTTAAATACGTACAGTAGCATTAACTTTCGCCTGCTCTCTCCTGCAGGGACGATTTGAGCTCTTTAGCACTGGTGGAAAAACCCAAAGTCGCGAAGCCCGTGCCTTCAGTCCAGCCTCAGATGATCACAGAGCCTCAGATCCTCACGCCGACTCCCGTACACCTCGCACACGCGGGTTCGCCTCCGAAGCAGGGTAAAGCGAAAGCGGCTCCTCCTCAGGGCGACTCCTCTGATACGGACCCCGACGCCCCCGTGGCTCAGCAGATGCTCTCCTTCGTCATGGACGACCCCGATTTCGAGAGCGACGAGGAGCATGTGCAGAAAGAGGTAAAAAAGGTAAGAGACAACAGTTCAAGGGTTCAGTAATTCACTTCGGAAAGCCGGTTTATATTTTCCGCATCGAGTTGTACAAGAACAACGACAGAAAGAGCGGCCACGCACTTGGCGGCCTGCTGTAGTAGGAAAATCATCACCGAGGGTGTGGTGTGACGTGACCCGTCATGAAAGAGTTACTGTTACTGCTCCGAAGTTGATTATTTTCCAATAACGACACGTCTCGAAATGTTTTATTCCTCCTATACCCCAACAATTTGACAGCAGTTAAAATTTACATTTGTTATAGTATGGCATGCCTTTTTAAAATTTTATCCAATTATAGTTATGTTTAATGTTGTGAAACGGGGTTTTTATTCAAAATTATTTATTTATTTATTTATTTATTTATTTTTATCCCATTATAGTTATGTTTAATGTTATGAAACGGGGGTTTTTTTTTTTTATTTAATTTTAAATTTTTCAATTTATTTTTTTTATCCCATTATAGTTATGTTTAATGTTATGAAACGTGTTTTTTTTTATTTAATTTTAAATTTTTCAATTTATTTTTTTTATCCCATTATAGTTATGTTTAATGTTATGAAACGTGTTTTTTTTTAATTTAATTTTTAATTTTCAATTTATTTTTTTATCCCATTATAGTTATGTTTAATGTTATGAAACATGTTTTTTTTTTTTATTATTTAATTTTTAATTTTCAATTTATTTTTTTATCCCATTATAGTTATGTTTAATGTTATGAAACGGTTTTTTTTTTTTATTTAATTTTTATCCCATTATAGTTATGTTTAATGTTGTGAAACGTGTTTTTTTTTTTTTTTTTTTCCCGTTTCTTTTCACGAAGGACGCCTTCCGTGCCAGGTCTGACCTTCCCGACCTCTCGGAAGACGAGCTCGTCCCTGCCGAGCCCGCGAAGTCCTCCGTGCTCTCCTTCAAGCACAAGAACGACAGCGACCTTTTTGGCCTGGGCTTCGAGGAGAAAAGCGTCAAGAGCAAAGACAGCAGCGACGAACAAGACGGCAAGTCATCTTCCTGTAGCACTACGTTTCATTTCCTGTTTCGTTTTTTTTTTAATCCGTACCTCGTATGAAGTGGAGAGTGCCAAGGGCTGAGTCAGGTATTGTCTGTTTTGCAGAAAAGGAAAGCAAGCACTCCACGAAAGAAAAGAAGAAAAAGAAGAAGAAGAGTAAAGAGGTGAAATGAATGGAGCGTCTGTTTTTGTCTTTATGCGGGTGCAGATGATAGAAATAAGCCGTAGTAGATTTATTTATTTATTTATTTATTTTTACGTGAGGAAAGAACTTTACGTTTACGTTTAATTTCACAGATTTTTAAAAAAAAAAAATAATGTCAATTTTAGTCGTTATATTGTTTCATTTCATTGCATTTTAATCTGTCTGAAATGGCATACAGTTTTATGTGTAGCTAACCGTAACGCATGGTTTCAGCTGTTTTGTTTTCAGGATTTTTTTCCCCCCCCCCCCCCGGATATAATCATTTTATTCTTCTCTTGCGGTTTGTATAACCTTGTCGTTCACGTCCTCCTCCCCAGGACGAAGAGAAAAGCAGCAAGAAGAAGAAACACAAGAAGAAGGAGCGCGAGGAGCCGGAAGGAGCCGGAGACGAGAAAGAGAAGAAAAAGAAAAAGTCCCGGAGCAAGAAAGCGGGCGAGCTGGACGATCTGGAGGCCTTCCTGGCTGGAGGACAGGCAGCGGAGAAGAGAGAGGAAGGAGACTACGAGGAGCTCTAGAAGACGAAACGTGGCGAATTTTTTAAACCTGCACTACTGGCCTCGACATGTCATTGGCATTTCAGCAGCGCAGTTCTCGACATGGTCTGGTGTGTGTGTGTGTGTGTGTGTGTGTGTGTGTGTGTGTGTGTGTGTGTGTGTGTGTGTGTGATACAGTAGTGAGAGTGATGACGTTAAAACCCGCTCTCGATCGCGTTTCATTCCCACCACAGAGGAGGGAAGGGATCATTCTCCCGCAACTCCAGCTGCAATAAGTGGAGAAGCCATTGAAATCTTCTGCATCCTGCATGTAACTTTCTTCCCCAGGGTGAAGATTCGACCGGCTACTCGCTTTTCTACTGTATCTGTTTTGCCCTTTTTGTTTTGTTTTCTTTTGTTTTATTCGTTTGTTTTCCCGTATCCACTCCAGAAGCGAAACACTTTGCATCGATTTAACAGCTGTTATTTTGTAGGCATGTGCCGATAATCGGGTTTATGGTATATCACGATATTTAGGTTATCAGGCACCGATATCGTTAGGGTAGACTAGCCGAGCTCGGGAGAGCATTATCGAGCAGTATAAGGATGTCTGTCTTCTGAGTTAATTTTTTTTTTTTCCTTTGAACAGGTTGAATAGCAGTGAAGGCAATCCCATAATTCTGTTCAAGTCCGTGAATTATTATTATTATTATTATTATTTTTTTTTTTTTTTTTAAAGTTTCTTACACTTAGCATTCTGTCTTAGTAGTTAAAATGCCCTCTGATGCAAACGAGTCATTTAAAAGGTAATGTCTATGTGGTAATTACAATCGATTTAAATAGTGATCGTGACCTAGTAACAGGACTCCATAATTTCCCACGAAGTAAAAGCCAACGACGTAGAACTTGCAATCGATGCTCGGAACATGGTGCATAGTGGAACGCGATGGCCAAAAAAAAAAAAAAAAGACCACGTATACCTTGCCTTTAATGCTCAGAAGTTTCCATAAACACACAAGTGCTTTATATTAAGCTTCTCAATTAACAATAGATAAGCAAGTTGATAAAACTCGATAAAATGGAATAAACAATTGAAACCAGAACAAAATTCCAAGCAAGGAACGAAGTAAAGGGGTCTTAGCATTGAGTCCTGAGGTACACCTTTTTGGAATTTTTTCCAAACTAATTACTATCTAGTTGTATATCCTATTCAAAAATGACACGGTATTCGATGTTTCGCATCGCAACTCAAGCTCGTTGCGCGGAATTTCCAACCTCCGACTAGGAAAAGCCGACGAGCTCTCCCCAGCTTCGAGTTCAGCGCGTAGCATCAGACCTACACGGCTCCTCCCAGCGTCAACGGTTAACAAAGTACCCTTTCTTACCTTTAAACGAGTTACACTGTATATACAAGTATTTACTTTAGATCGATCAAGATACAGACATCGTCGATTATTAAATCTAGAGCGCTGACTATACGGTTCGCTGTTTTGAGGCGATGATCGTGTCACTCGTATCGCTAACGTTAGCCGGCGAGATTGTCGCTAACAAAAGACCGACATCGAAGCGGCCGTGCGTTTCTCCAGTCCGTAGCTTAAACGCACGGAGGTCAAAAATAACGTGCGTCCCCTTCCCAGAGTTAAAGAATTTTCCGGAAATGATGTGTAATAACGACGTTTTCACTAATAAAGCCTTGGTAGCTACCAGAGATCTGGCTAGCTACCGCGTTTCTAACACAACGTCGCGATAACATGGGGAAATAAAACGGAATATCGGCACATGCCTGTTCTGTCGTAAACGCATGACTCTTTTTATCGTCGGTGTTAGGGCATGGCTTAGCGTTCTTTTCTGTACATTTAGTTTTGGTGTATAATGGTGACGTGTGCTGTGTACTGTACTTTGTGCCTGTGTATGCTTATTTTTATTGTTTTTTTTTTTTTTTTTCCTCCAATTTCAAGAAAGACGTTCTTGTAGATTTCATTTTGGAATGATACGACTTGCAAAAAAAAAACAACAAAAAAAAACAAAAAAACCCCACGATTTTCACGTATATTGGAAACGTAGGCCTGTTTTCTAGGAATAGTTCAGCCAAAAAAATATCAAAACGTCTCCTCCAGATCGTCGATAGTCGACCAGCCGAGACGATTCGTACGTGAATAAAATGAGCTGCTTTTAGATTCGCCCTGTAGCCATGAGGCTAAAGTAGCTGAGCAGTAATGAATGCGGATCGTTTACATCTACATCGTACACAAGGTATTTTTTTTTTAGCGTCCAAATCGCCGCTAATGGACAACACCGCCTTCACAGTTTAGGCCACGCCTCCTAGTGTAGTTTTGAGTGACGTCAGAGTGTGTGCTGAAGTAGAAAGAACGGGATTTAGCTTCAAGACTGCTTTTATAGAGAACGCTTAGGTTACCGTCTGATGGTGTAGCTAGAAAGTGTAGTGCAAAACTAAAGAAACGGACTTAAGAGAACGAAACGTTTCTCAGCTAATCAAGTGTGTCCTTTTTTTTTTTTTTTTTTTTTTTTTTTTGGCTGAACTCCTTTCAGAATTCACTCCGCTCTCAGGTTGGTCGCCATTCTGAACTATCCAGTGTTTTATAAGAGCAAGTCGAGGCAACTGCACTTCCTGTATATTTCGTCGCCGAGCTAACGGGCGGAGAAACGACCTTGGCGTCGTACTACAAGACGCCATTTTGATGTGTGCACATGATGAACAAGTCACGGTGGCTACGAGGTCTTGAATATTTCCATTTCCTTTATATGACTGCATCTTTTAACCAAGTCGTGGATTGATGAGATCGAATCGAGAGGCGTTTTCTCCTCACCTCGGAGAACGCCGTACCGTAGTCCATCAGCCGA
Source organism: Ictalurus furcatus (assembly GCF_023375685.1). Classification (NCBI taxonomy): domain Eukaryota; kingdom Metazoa; phylum Chordata; class Actinopteri; order Siluriformes; family Ictaluridae; genus Ictalurus; species Ictalurus furcatus. The sequence continues at coordinate 18,043,653 of NC_071276.1, read as the reverse complement.
GATGCGTTCGGTGCGTTTAGGTTTTGCGCCGAAGCTAGCGCAAGTCCTAAACTTTTTTAACTTTTTTTTTTTTTGTAAATACAAGTCTGGATTTACATCGCTGCATTTAAACTTTATCGTCCACATTCATTTTATTACAATTCCCCTGCCAGATGTTGAAAAGAGGGGCTTGTGGTGTGGCTCGACACCAAACTGCACTGTGTTGGGGCTGTTCTGGTTGTCCAAGATGGCCGACTCTATATGCGTTTTTGTATTCAGCTGCACCGCTAGTAGCCCGAGCTACTTCAGTACATTCCTAAAACCTTGGTTTTGTGCTGTTTTGCGGAAAACTACTCGAATCTGCGAAATCGCAAGCGCACGAGATTGTTTCGCACGGTCTTTCCCAGTGAAGTTTGTTTAGTTGTAAACGAGACCTTTTAACTGTTATGTTCAACGCACGTGAATCAAAGAGGGCTTTGGCTGAACGTGCGTCGTGATGATGTCACATGACGTATCTCGGCCCAAGTCTGCGGTAATTTTTGAACATCCTCGGAATATTACGGAGTTTGCTTGATTTTCCCGCTCATTTCTGCGATCAGACGCTAGACTACATCTCTAATCTCTGATGACTAAAACTAAGCCGGTCCAAGGCCAACTCCAGAATGTTTAGTGATACCGGACGTCGGAAACTGAAGTATTGCAATCATTTCCTGTTTGTAATTACAGCTTGAACAGACGTGCAACTTTAAGCTTTTTAAGGCCGGGTCATACCTGACGCAAGTCGTCAAGCGTGACCCGAGCGACTTTGTTCACACCCTCACCTTGTTTATGAAAATCGATGTCCACTAGATGGCAGCGATGGCACCCGTGTCTTATCCAGGTTTCCACGTCAAACTCTCTGCCGTCGTCATGATCGTCGTCGTGAGCCGTGTCTCAAAACGAAGACCCCGCCTTTGTATGTTCAAAAAGTATTTACAAAATCCAGAACACTGGTGCACAAAAACAGATATTTTACTATGTTTGATGACTGAAATACTATCCGTAAGAATAAGTAAACCGGGTTAGGGTCCGTGTACGATACTGGGATAGAATAGTAGAAGTATGCGATTTGACTCACAACACCACTAGTTGATTGGTTCAGGAGTGGACAGAGTCGCATGGCGCTCTACCGCCCCTGCTGTTTACGTCGGTATTGCGCCACACGGATGCGTCGCGTGCGCAGATGACCACGGCAGCCATCTTTACATCGATAAAAGCAAATATAATTCAGCCTTTACGCTGATTCCACACAGCACACGTAGGCAGAAAGGATTTTACAGATCCGAACAAAAGCCATCGCCCTCTAATCACATCTTTTGGTTAAACTCCAAGAATCGGGTTTAAGATCAAACGGAAGAGTGTCCTAGCGCCAGACACCGAACGCATGTCGGCTGATCGACTAGATTTGAGGTGAATGGGTTTAATTTTCTGAACTACACCTTTTTAAAATGTCAAAACGCACACCTCTTGCCCTCTGCAGCTGCTTGAAAGGTCTTCAAACGACCGTAATGGAAGAAATAATGACCATGTGGGTAGGAAATAAGTAAGAAATGAAAAACACTGCAGTTCCAAAGACATTTCCATTACAGATGTTGTGACGCCGTTGTGAGTTTTGCTTTCTCAGATACATTATGCATTGCTGATGACCAGTGGAAACACACTTTTATTATTATTATTATTATTATTATTATTATTATTATTATTATTATTGCTTTATTCCCTTAATGCTTGAGACCAAACCCTGTTAAGTGCAATGAACACATTTTCCTTTTCTTTTCTTTCTTTACGTTCCATTTCCACTTGTTGGTTTTTGTGTTTGATTGATTTTTTTTTTGAGCGCTGTGTACAGCAGGTCAAGAGACTTGAGAGAGAAAACTGTGCTACTCCGTGTTCATGTGGCTGTAACTAACTCGGTTTGAGTGTCTGTCTCGGTGTGGAGCTCAGACTCGAAGATGACGATATAAAAGAATTACTCGCACACACAAGTGGCTTTGGCTTTCGTAAGAAACGAACCGCACTTTCGAAGAGGCGCACACTCACGACTGGCTTCCTGTCCGACTCCGTACAACTTTAAACTGTGTGAAACTGAAACACAAATACAGCACGGACTTTCGTCCATCATGCTTGCTTCCTGTTCCTTTATTTATTTATTTATTTACTTACTTACTTAGCTGTGGTGCAAGAGATAAAGAAACGTTCTTTATTAGAGCAGGAGTCACAGGGCACAGGCTTTCTAATAAGAATAGAGGGGGGGGGGGGAAATAAAAGCTGTGGAATTTCTCAGCATTACATTGCATTTGAACTGAAATGAACAGCTTGATGGATACACTTCGCACTCACTCGTTATAGGAAGTCGTGCTAAAATGTTTTAGCGGTCACACCTGCTGTTGATTTTTTTTTTTTTTTTTTTTTTTTTTCTTTCCCCCACCCCTCCATTACTTTCCATTAGTACCAGTCATGTTTACTCAAAAGCAAATTGCACATTTTAAGAGGAGGAAAAGCAGGGCATGATTAGATTTTAGATCAGATTTGAGAGGTGGTTTTTACAAGAAATTGTCACTCGGCATTCAAGACAGGAACATTTCTACTTTATTAATACGCGCGAGTGAGTGAGTGTGTGAGTGAGAGTGTGAGAATGAATGAATGAGTGTGTGTGTGGGTGAGAGTGAGAGAGAGAGAGAGTGAGAATGAGTGTGTGTGAGAGAGTGAGAGAATGCATGAGTGTGTGTGTGTGTGATTATACTGTGAGAGAATGACCAGCGCTGACAGGAAGGCTACCGTATAACCACATTAAAAGCATTTCAGAACACGCATTACGTAAACCCTCGAGGCAGAACTATACATCGGATTCTCTTCCTGTCAGCCATGAACAGGAACTCTACAGTGGGCACAGACTCGCCCAATCTGGACAGTTGAAGAACCTCTCTTTTTTCCAGATCTTCAGCTGCCCAGTTTTCTGTTCTTGGCTGACATGTCTTCTGCTGGTGCGGCCCATCAGCCTCGAGCGCTCTGTACAGTTGTAGTGAAGAGAAAAGCATCTCAGAAGATTATTCGAGTTAGACTTCCAGCTGGCTCAAACCAGTCTGGCTATTTTCTCCGACCTCTCTAATCAACAAGCCATTTCCGCCTACAGAACTGTTGCTTGCTTTTTTTTTTTTGTACAGATATATAAAATACACACACACACACACACACACACACACACACACACTCAGTTTGTTTGAGATCAGAATTTCAGCTTTCATTTCCTCATATTTACATCTAGACGTGTTAAACAACTTAGACCACGGAACCTTGTGTTTGAACCCGTGCATTTTGTTCAAGTGATCAAAAACTGGACCATGTGACCGCTAAGTGTTTCTTGCTGCCCAGGTGTGCCCTGTTAAATTGATTGTATGAAGAATTAATAGCTCTGAATGTCTAGTCTTGTTTTGAGCCCTGGGTTTTGCCTGTGAAGACTGCATTTGTTGTTAAAAAGGATAAACCAACATGAAGATCAGAGAGCTGTCTATGGCGGGGAAAAGCAAGCCATTTTGAAGTGGAGAAAATCTAGCAGAGTGATTGCACACGCATTAGGCATAGCCAGTACGACAATTTGGACTGTCCTGATAAAGAACGAAACCACTGGTTTACTAATAACCAGGCACGGAACGGGTCCGCCAAGGAAAGCAACACCAGTTGATGATAGAAACATTGTGAGCGCTGTGAAGGAAAAACCCCAAAACCGCAGTCCGTGACACCACCAACAACCCCTACAGGTATCACAATCCACCCTTTGAAGAAGACGTCGAGAGCAGAAATATAGAGGCCACACCACAAGATGCAAACCACTCAGAAAGCCAGATTAGAATTTGCAAAGAAATACAGAGATGAGATAGAAAGTTCTGCAACCAAGATTAACCTCTACCAAACGGATGGAAAGGCCAGTCATCAGTCACGCATGGTGGAGGTAGCGTCCAGGCTTGGGCTTGCAGGGCTGCTTCTGGAACAGGTAGCAGCAGAATGAATTCAGGGGTTTACAGGAATATTTTGTCGCCAATTTACAGAGAAATGCCTCGTACAGCAAGACCCTGACCCAAAACACTCTACCAACTCAACAAAGGACTTCATCAGGGGGAAAAGTGGAAGGTTTTAGACTGGCGAGGTCAATCACCAGACCTTAACTCAGTTCGTCAGCATTTCACCTCCTGAAGAGGAGACTGAAGGGAGAAACCCCCCCAAAACAAAACCAACTGAAAAGAGGCTGGAGGTAAAAGTCTGGAAAAGCGTCACCAAAGAAAAATGCAACCGTTTGGTTTCGTCAATGAGTCGCAGGCTCCATGCGGTTTTTACAAGCAACGGCATGCATACAAATATTAAATATTCTTTACTTTAAGACTATCTGTTCCATTACTTTTGCGCACCTATGTTCAACCATGTTCTGAGTTGTTTAAAACATCTAGATGTAAATACCAGGAAATAAACGCTGAAATTCTGATCTAATCATCTTATATTCATCTTTTGATTTCAAACCCAAATGGATTCGGTGTATAACAAGAACAAAATAATGGGCCTTGCTGTTCCAATATATTTTAATAACCAATATATTATATATCATTTACATTATTTTATATATATATATATATATATATATATATATATATATATATATATATATATATAATATATATATATATACACACACACACACACACATTTAATTTTTATATATTAATATTACACTTATTGTAACTGCAGGGTTAACAAAGGATATAAGCTGAGATACTTTTAGATATAAGCTGAGATACAATCTCTTACACACATTTTTAAGCTTTATGCACAAACTATAAGTTTAGTATTAATATATTAGATCATTCTTCGTAACAGCGTTCAATCTTTTCCATCTGGACATTTTCAGACCGTACGCCTCAATCCTGAAACAAGATAACAGTTATGCAGTTACAGATTTGATTAAACCTCTCAATTTATGACACACACACACACACACATTATGTTTACAATAATCCTACATGCACTGCACAAAGTATGCAAAGATATGGGCACCATATTTAGTTGATTTTTGAAGTGAAAATAATAATAATAATAATAATAATAATAATAAGAGGCGCTTGTTGAGTGTTAGCACTAGGTTTTAAGAGTTAATGACATAACGATTTATTGTTCTTTAATGACAATACTTGACCTCACCAACGAGTCATAAACGAGTCAGTTAACACTTAGCTTAATTCAATTCTAAAGAGACTTTACAACTGATAAACTTTTACACATGCTGTTCGTTTCCATTTTCATCAAGCAACTGCGGTAATATTTGCAGGGGGGGGAAACATGCTATTGGCGTGGGGTGCAAAAACTTTTGCACACAAACGTTTTTCACGTTATTTCAGATATATCGTATATGTGAAGGTGTACTTGCGAAGACGTAGCCGTCAGGAGACGTAATTTACCTTTGCCTTTTTGCCTGCAAAGGAAAGGGAAGTAAGATTATAAGAGCATTACAGAACACAGAACGACGTCATGTTTGTGAGTCATAGCTAAAATAATAGGAGCGCGGTTCCTGTTAAACATCATGACACTCACTGTTGCAGCACATATGAGTTGAAATCACGGCCAGAAGGAGCAGGACGAAGAGCAGCCAGCGCATGATGCTCCAGGCCAAGTTCAGCGGATCTGTGGCAGAATTTTTTTTTTAAAAATCATCCACCATGTGTTCAGAAAACAAAGAGTTCCTACCAAACTCAGTCAGACCTTCTGGAAATCTTGCTAAATCTCTTCTCTGACCTTCAAAGTGCCCCTTAAATATGAGCTGCAAGGTCTTTAAAAACAGCTTGAAGGTTTGAAAAGAAGAGAAAATGATACTTCTGTAGTTCTATAAACTGGGAAATCTGTTTTTAATTATTTTTTGGATTATTTTTACTTTACTTGGAGGTCCTCACGTTCTCCCAACACCATTACACTAGAGCTTCCGAACTAGCGTGTTAAAAATAATCTTTGTAACAAAAAAAGCAAGAAAAAAAGAGATTATTTTCACTATAGCTTACAAATTAGAATGACTTTATTTGTTTGTTTATTTAAGTAAAATTCAACTGATTTTGATAGTGTACAAATTAGTATTTTTTGTTAAAAAATAGTCATTTATTACTACTTTTTATGTATTATTATTTATTAATTATATATATATATATATATATATATATATATATATATATATATATATATATATTATATATAAAGTTTTCACTATAGCTTACAAATTACATTTTATAAAATGCTATTATTTCTTTCCTTGTTCAATTTATTCTATTATTTCTGTCTTTATTTATCCAATTTTATTAGCAATTTATTCATTAATTGTGAAAAAAAAAAAAATCAGCAGCAGGGGTTTTCGCTATAGTCTACAAATTCGAATGGCATTAGTTGTTTATTTTTTCCTCAGTAAACGTCAAATTTGTGTTTTTTTTTTTTTTTTTTAAAGTGGGAAAGGTTTTCAGCAAAGCCTACAAATTAGTATTTAAAAACTACCTTCAAAAATCAACCTTTTATTTTAAAAGTATGGACAGTTTTCACTATAGCCTAAAAATCAATATTTATAAATATTAGTTAAGTTTTGCAAAGAATTCCCAAATTAGTATTTATAAAATAATTTAGTCATTTATTAATAATAATAATAATAATAATAATAATAATATATATATTTAAAAAAAGGCATGAGCAGGTTTTACTATAACCTAGTATTAGTATTTAAAAATGTCAGTCATTTGTTTATTTATTTTGACCTTTTTTCTTCAACTGTAACATCTTTGACTTTGAACTTTTTTGTTAAAATTGGAGTAAAATTGAATTTATATTACAGCAGTCATACCGTAACATTTCATTGCACCTAATGACCTGCTTCTGTTTGTGTCTTGATGATAAATATTCTACATATAGTGAAGAAAAGCCACATTTTGGTGATCCGCTTTTCTGTGAATCTCGCGTGTAGCTTGTTATCTCACATGACCTGTTGAACAGCATTAGGAGAACATTTGCAACAGTGTAAAAACACTTTCTAACCTCAATCCACTGTCTTCACTGTTCACAGGGTCGATATCGGGCTTTCAGGTGAAAATGAGAGAAATGCACTTCACACTGGTACTGTACTGTCTTTTACAACACGTCCCTCCACTTACGGCCTTTTGTCTTTCACTTTCGTCTCTAAAGAGCTCTTTTTTTTTTTAAAGAACAACTTCAATCACTTCATCTTGTTGTTTAAAAAATAAAAATTCAAGAATAGCACCCAAGTGTCATTGATTTTCAGTGCCTTCAGTGCCACAGTTTTAATTCCCTTTTAATCACAAAATCTTTCACTTGATCAAAAATGTCTCGGTACAGAATCAAATCAAACCATCTGATTTAAAGCCTACATTTTTTTTTTAAAAAATGACTTGGGCTTCACTTTAGGACATTATCACAGCACGCAGTTGATGTAGTAATATAGTTGTTGAAGTTTTGGAAATAAACCTGGAAATGTGCTGCAGGAATTTTTAAAAACAACAGCGACTGCTTTATGAAGAGGAAGAAATCAGGACCTACTTTACATCTGGGGTCAAGAAGACAAGGGTTTTCAAAATAAAAGAAAAAAACATTTAATCATAATCATCATTTGTAATGTGGTTTGTCTAATTAAAAATTTGATGTCAGAACTATAACATTTTTTAAAATTAATTTTATATTTATGAGTGATTTAAAAATATATAATAAATTTTATATTTATTAATCATTAATAAATATAAACTATATAATTAAGTGTCTATTTATTAATGATTAATTAATTAGTCATTCTAATTCACATTATAAGCTTTATTTACTGCATTAACTTTTTGATTAGACCTTTTCTTTTAATATAATATAATGTAATATAATATAATATAATATAATCATAGATACATTTGTACTCTTATTGTGCATTTTATTTAATATTTGATGTTGGATGAATATTGTTAATTCTGCATCTTTAAATCTTGAATTTATTGGATGAGCTTTTTTCAAAAATGTATTGTTTAATATGTTTTTTTTCCCCCCGTTTATGAGACAATAGTGAAGTACAGTTTTATGCATATTTATGAATTTAATAATGTTCTATATATAAATTGAACCACTGAATACTGAGTAGTTTTAATCTTTTGAAAGTTTTTTTTTTCTTTCTATAAAACACAATAAAAATAAAATAAAATGTCTACTTTTATCATGATGTATTTAACAAAACAAACAAACAAACAAACAAACAAACAAAAAAATCTGAAATACCTGATGGTTGAAGTTGTAATGAATATAACTTTGGAACTTTTATTTACTTTATTACCTTCTTTTTTTTTAAAAAAAAGAAATTCTTTTCAGCTACAAGTAAGAGTTTCTCTATATTTATTTACGCATTTAGTAATCGTGTAGAATTGAAATTGAATTCCTTTTTCGCTTTTTCGTGACAGTATAATGAATGTAACGGGATGATAAACGAAAGCAGCGACTCTGAGCACACTCACTGTGGATCTCTCCCTCGGCCAGTTTGATGATGATGCCGGAGCCGTTCTTGAGGCCGCACCAGTAAACTCCGTCCCCCTGAGACAGACTCCTCACAGACACGGTGAAGGCCTTGCCGTCGTCCTGCACGCTCAGACGCCCGCTGTCCAGCTCCTTCTCCCCGGACGTGAAGGTGAACCCTCTGCAGCAGCTCTGATTGTTTGCCTCCCTTTTACACCAAACTCTCTCCGGGTATTTTTGAGGACGGACATTGTCGTAGGGACATTTCAGCATCTGCTCAGCATGGCATACGTACACGACTGCGGAGAAGAACGCGGTTTCAGAGTGTCACGGCACAGAGAGAAATGCCTCGAGATGTTCTGGGCTTCTGTCAGTATGGTTGTGGCGAGTTATTCGTTTTAATTACTGAGATACAATGAGGAATCTCTATCCTCCTTTTCCTTTGACCTCTACTAATCATAATCTTTTCCTTTTTCTCTCTTCTTGTTCATTTCTTCTATTTCCTTTCCCATTTCTTTTCTTTTCCTTTCCTTCCCTTTCTTTCCCATTCCTTCGGGCTCCCTCCTTCTTTTTTTTTTTTTTTGCCTTGCCCATTTCTCTTTTACACTCCTTTCTTTTAACTTTAGTTACTTTAGTTAATTCCTCCCCAGTGCATTTCTTTTCCTATTTTACTTCCTCAGATCCTTTTCTCGTCCTTCCTTTTTCCTTTTCTCCTCAATTCCCTTCCAATTGACTTTACTTTTTTCCCCCCTTCCTTTTCATACACTTTTACTTTCCAGGTCCCAGCATCTGTTTTTTTTTTTTTTCAATTTTTTTTTCAATTTTTTTTTTTTTTTTTAAATAAAGATTATACCGAGCTTTCATAATCAACTTTTTGATCAAATATTTGATTGCAATTAAATTTTCAGATTAGTCTAATCACGCTGAACGCATGTCTGACAAATGCTGATTACTCAGTTTGTGAGAACAGTGGTTCAGAAGTTATATACAGAAATACAGAAGTTATTCAATTTTTTTTTTTTTAAAGCCACAAATCGGCTGCTCAAGTTTCTAAGTTGTAAGTTATGTTTCGCCAAATATCTCAATTTAAATATATTAAACAGATAATCACACAAGGACGCCTGTGTGTATGTTTGGATATTTTTTTTTCTTCTTTTTCTTCCAAAAACAGCTGCAATGGTTTCAATTAAATAAATAAATAAATAATAATAATAATAATAATTATATATATATTCTGATTTTTGGCTTTTGAAGAATGTGAACTGTTGACAGATTAAATTTTTTTTTAAGGTAATTTAGATTTTAACACACACACACACACACCCCAGTCCTCCCCACACATGTTATGGCTATAATTATTAATTTCCACTTCCTTACCATGAATGCAAGCAGCCATCCAGAATGCTTTAAGCCCTGACCATGTACTAATCAAACATTCTGATCATTTTAATCTCCGTCGTAAGCATTTTTTAAATATACAGACATGTTTTGCGTTAAGAATTGAGGTTTATTTGAACATATAAAACATTACAGCCAGCTTGAGCATGAAATAGACTCTCGAAAACCCTCTACAGCCTCCATCCCTGCTTATATCATGTAGGTTTTAAAAAAAAATCGTTTAATTGACACGCGTTTTATTTTTGTCTCACGAAATCTTCCATACTAATGATTTAGAAATTCTGTATTTATTTTTTATTACTATTATTTTTTAAATGTTCCATTCATTATTTATGTAATGCTTACATCAGACTTTCAGATCTTCACAGAAGAGCATACTGTAATACAGGTTCTCTTACCTGCAGAGACGAGTAGCAGCGTGGATGGTAACAGGAACATTTTCCTCGCCGAATAAAACCCAAACACACTAAACGGTAACGTTCTGTTCTTGGCTGAGAGCGATTAGGAAATGAACATGACAGGAAGTAGCCAAAGCCTCAAAGCCTGCACCCTTTCTTCCTTCTTTCGCATTATCTTTATAGATGACCTGCGGCAGAGTTTTAACGCAGAGCAAAATGATCTCTTAGCGAAGTGCGAATTAAGGAACTTAGACATGTTTACTCATTTCAGTCTGATCAATAGGACAAGAGTGTATCAAACTTAAAATGAGTTCAAACAAAACAAAAAATATCTAGAAGTAGTCTTAGTAATCTTAGATTGGTTTAAAAACAATCAAGTATTAGTCGAGGATGTCTCTATTTGAGATATATATATATATTTTACTTGCTAAGCTTTCTTGTCATTTCTTCCGGTGTGTGACGATTTACTCACTTTTGTACTACGTGGCCAAAAGTATGTGGACACGTGACCATCACACTGCTTGCCCAAAGTTTAAAGCACACGATTGTATAGAAAGTCTTTGTATGTGTGCTGTAGCGTTACAATTTCCCTTCGCCGGAACTAATGTGCCCCTAACCCTGTCCCAGCATGACGATGCCGCTGTGCGCGAAGACGTGGTGTGTGAAGGTTGGAAGAAGACAGAAGAACTCGAGTGTCCTGCACAGAGCTCTGAAATCAAACCCGCCGAGCACCTTTTGGGATGAACTGGAACTGCAGCCTCCTCGACATCCCGACATCAGCACCTACCCGATCTCAACCTCAGTAACGCTCTTGAAGCTGAATGAACGTCACGCCTCAAAATCTAGTGGAAAGCCTTCCCAGAAGAGTGGAGCGCGTTAGGACAGGAAACGGGGAATAAATCTGGAATGGGATGTTCAACAAGAACAAGAGCGTAATGGTCAGGTGTGCGCAAACTTTTAAGCGTATAGTGTATATTGGTTTATACGTTTCACATATGTATAGTGCAAATAGACAGGAAGCTGAGAAACATCATTTTCTTATTAGTTCTTCTGCAGTCAGACGTTTACATACGCCATGGTTAAAGTCAATCGATCACAACGCCACACGTTTCATGTTATGATGCATTTGTTAAGTCAGTTACAGTGTATTCTCACGTGAGGTCATTTCGTTTGGGGTTTTATTCACTAGATCAGATTTTCAGTGGGTTTACATACACTTTGTTCGCATTTGCTGGCATTATCTTTTAATTCCTTGAACTTGAATCAAACTCTTGGGATAAAAGCCTTCCGCAAGCTTCTCGTAATACTTTGTTGGAATTTTTTGCCCGTTCCTTCGGACAGAACCGGTGTAACTCGGTCAGCTTTGTCTTAGGCTCCTCACTCAGACCTTCGTCTCCAGTCCACAAACTTTCTACGGGAATCAGGTCTGCTGTCCTGCTGGAAGACCCAGTCGTGACCAAGTTTCAACTTTCTAGCTCGATTTCTAGATAATCCATTCTGTTTGAAATGCAGTCATATGATGCTGTCACCCGCAAGCTTCACAGCTAGGATGGTGTTCTTCAGATTAAAAGCCTCGGACGTTTTTTCCATCATATATAGCGCTAATCGTTATCATTATGGTCTCATCTGACCAGCGAACACGCCTTCAAAAGGCGGTGGATCCGCAGTCTATCCCGGGAACACTTAAATCCACCTACTGGCATGTTTTTGGATAGTGGGAGGAAACTGGAGATCCCGGAGGAAAGAACATAAGAAGAACCATGTAGGCAGTAACCCGAGTCGGAGATTCCAGAGCTGCGAGACGGCAACACCACCCCCTGCACCATCGTGATGCCCTTATTTAATACAATTAAATCAAACAAATAATTTAAATGTAATATAAGATCTGGCATCCTGTTATCCATATGTACCTTTATATTATTGATTATTTCCCTATAAGAGCACATCCAAAAGTGTTCTATTTCTCTTATACCACAGCAATATGCCAGTGCAACAGGTTAAAGTTTTCATCTGGTTATAGTTACACCTAATGTTGAGGGATGTCCATGCTACAGCTCTGTTCTTGTTACGTTATGATACAGCAGCTCTGTTTTCTCTCTGATTTTTCCTCTCAGTTCAGTTTGTCACGTTACAACTTAAAGGTTTGTTAAAACGTCAAGCACGAGTTTCATCACAGATTTCACACATTTAACCGTATCTTGTCGCGACGAACACAATGAAGTTCAATACACAACACTCCAGGGACCAGAATCATGTTTCACAATACATATAATACACTACAGAACATAGTTAGCACGATTGCCTCGCACCTTCAGGGTTGGGGGTTTAAATCCCGCCTCCACCCTGTGAGTTTGCATGCTCTCAGGGGTTTTCTCCAGGTCCTCCGGTTTCCTCCCCCAGTCCAAAGACATGCGTTGTTCACTTTTTGATTGGCATTTCCAAACTGTCTGTAGTGTGTGAATGAGTGTGTGATTGTGCCCTGCGATGTACTGTATCGGCAACCCGTATAGGGTGTCCCCTGCCTTGTGTACCGAGTTCCCTGGGACAGGCTCCAGGCGCCCCGGGACCCTGTGTAGGATAAGCGGTACATTAGATGGATGGATGGATGGATGGTCACAGCTGTGTCGCTTTACCATAATATTCTGACACTGATTAATGCGAGGGTCCTGACATATGTAGATGACCACAGTTACATGAGTGCAAAAATGCTGGAAAATTGCTTGAAAATGATTTTCAAACATTTCCTTGAAAGAAAAATGTTTATTTATTTATTTATTTATTTATTTATTTATTACCTATTTTAACCAGAGACCACATAGGCTGAAGTAAATATTCGTTAATATGAACCGAATAATAATCACATGATTTTTTTTTTTAATCTTGGAAAAAAAAAAATCCGCATAATAATTACACGGTTAGTTCAGACTTTCGAAACGTCGGGTAAACGTTTAAATCTAAATCCTTTCTCACCATTTTGTAACTATTTTCTTCAGCTCGTTCACACGTGCCGCGTCGATGACAACACTAACCGAGCGACCAGTCAGTCTGAAAGTGACGTCACTCCGCTGTCTGATTGGCTTATTCCATTGTCCAATAGGAAGAAGCGTTACTGGTTGGTCGCTCGGTTAGTGTTGTCATCGACGCGGCACGTGTGAACGAGCCGAAGAAAATAGTTACAAAATGGTGAGAAAGGATTTAGATTTAAACGTTTACCCGACGTTCACACTGTTTAATTAACAAGTTAAACGGTTTCTCTGTTAATTATGAATTAAATAGCCGTTAGCGATTCATTTTGAACATTACGTTGGGCTGAATCCCAAATAGCTCTCTGTTGCGCGTACTTGCGCACTACATAGGGGGCGAAATTGCGGATCCTGCAGCCTTTCTAGTGCACTAATGTGACCGTTGGGGAGGTATTTGGGATGAGGCCTTTGGTTTTAAAGCTAGTTCGCTCCACCGTATGTACTTACTGTAACACGCATTAATAGTCTTATAGTTCTGTTTAAATGTTTGTTTTTATAGCTACAGGAAAAGAGGAAAACTATTGTAATGCAAAATATATAGATTTATATTAATAAATGAGCTGGCTAACAGCGTCCGATAACATTTTTCTTAGCTAGCATAGCTGCCCCTGCTGGAAAAAAAAATCCTTATAGTATTTGTAATGGTTTTAATGGTTATAATGGGAATTGTATTGGTTTTAATAGTTATAATGGGAATTGTAATGCTTTTAATGGAAACTGTAATGGTCCCTGTAGGTCTCTACTGGTAATTTATTGCCTTCTATTGGGGATACCATGAGACATAACATGCCACATTGCCAGTAATGGTATTAATGGTTAGCTGATGGTTTGTAATGGTATTTGTAGTGGAAACCATTAGAATTTCTGTGATGGTTTGTATTGTTTTGATACATTTCTCTTAGTGTTATGGATGCTGTATATCTAGGGGAAAATAGTTTTAGAGATATTCTCTTTTTTTATTTCACAAGCTGTCAGTTCTGGGAAACCAATAACAATTTTCTGATGACTCAACCTGTACTAGTCTTGTGTTCGTCCAGTTAAAATCCCTGGAGCGTGTTTGTCCCGCCCTTGGGGGCTTGTCTTTGTGCACGTAGCCAACAGTAGATTTGTGAAACCTTTCCACCATTTTCAGTGTTTATTCATTTTTTTCGTAGCCACTAAATAAAACCATTTTCATGGATGCAGCATTGCAGCACTACTTTTTTTTTTCTCTCCTCTCTCTCTCTCTACTAGCGGTTTGTTAGGAAAATCCAGATCCATTGTGATCCATATACAGTATATAGTCTATCATAGAAATAACTCGACACATCATGATACGTTCGTACAGATTGCAGATGACGGGCAGAAACCTAACATGTTCACAGACATCAGGTAGCAGAAGTTTGAAGAAACGGTGTTATTTAGCTAACGTCGTTCCTGCGCTGTGTATTCTGTTCCAGTTGCGGCGTGAGGTTCGTCTCAGGAAGGAGTACCTGTACAGGAAGGCCCAGGAGGACAGACTGCGCTCCATAGAGGAGAAGAAACAGAAACTCAAATCTGCATTAGATGGTGAGTCAGATTTACTTACGCGATCATGTTCCCGAAAACTAAAATCAGGCGTGTATGTTCGGGCCTTTTAAATTTGATTTATTTTTACATCGGCTGCTTCTATTTAACTCCATTTATATACAGACGATATCTCAGAAACGACTATAATACGGTGTAATCTTTTAAACGAGTTTCCACTTGAGTTCAGTTGATTTCTTGTTGGTTCATCGATGCTTGTGTATCCCCCCCCCCCCCCATTAAATCTTCTTTAACCTCTTTTAACCTTTTCTATATGAAATATTTTGCGATATTGAGCTTGAATTGAAAAGTTTATTGTAAGCAATGCTCTCGCTTTTGTTCTCCCCGACAGATAATCGTCTGATACCTACCGAGATCCGCAAACAGGCCTTGGATCTGCAGAAGCAACTGGAGTTTGACGACGAGGGCGGAGATGGTAAATCTTTTATAGCCGTTCCTGCCGATTGAAACGCGGTTCACCGAGCTTCACCGTTTCAATGCGACAGACTCGTGAAAGAACGCGCTGTTTAAGGTTCGTTTACGTCGATCGAATAAAAACGTGGAACGGTTTGCAAGTCCTGGAACGGTATCGTTCCGAAATCCGCCGAAAGATCGTAGTTCATATGAGCGTTTAGCTAAATAATTCATTTGGTCTACTGTCATACAGTACAGCACTGTTTAACCCTTATTCTGTCCATTTTTACGAAAAAAAAAAAAGAAGCACATATTATACCGAGTGTTAAAGGTTAACGTAAGGGTACTTTAATGCCAGTTCCTAGATACTTATAAGACAAAAGATATTCCCGATACTTCTGAATCTGTTGTACAAATAAATAAATATTCAAATAAAAATGGTGGCCTGAGTGAAATAGAGAAATCTATCGCGAACAAATGAACATCAGTGTGCGAGAATTTAAGTTCGAAACATGTTCTTATTGTGAATTTCACGCGCTTTGACTTGTTTACACATTTTCGCACTTCCGCGTTTTTAAATCGTGAACATTTTCCGCGGCGCACATTCACACGTTTGCGGTTTTTAAACCGTTGCGCGTTCTCAGTCAGTTCTACACACTCCGAGCTGTTAAACGAGGTCAGTTCATTGTATGCAAAGAAAAAAACGAGAAGATTGTATCCGGGTTTTAAAAGCGACATCGGAGAGATCTCCGAGTGTAGGGCAAATCTTAATATTGAACTGATTCCTGTAACATGATTTTTATAAGGATATGATGCGTGTCGCGATAGAGCGGGGGGAATTTTGAGAACGATGCCGTGGTAAAACGCTTCTTTATGCGTCTACATGGAGTTTTTCCCCTAGTACGACCTCGTGTGGCTTTTAAAGCGTTATCGTAGCATGTATATGTATAGCGGAAAAACACCAGCCAGCCCCCCCCCAGCTCCCCCTCCCCATTTAATGCAGTTTAAGTCTGATGCTGATGTTTAGCTATCAGTGCAGAAGAGAGACACGTGGTGCATGTAGGATTATTCTCCCCACCCCCATCCTAAACTGACAGAACTGATCCCTGTGTGTGCGTTCATCCCAGGCGTCAGCTCGCATATGGACGACGAGTACAAGTGGGCCGGAGTGGAAGACCCGAAAATCATGGTGACGACTTCCAGAGACCCGAGCTCCAGACTCAAAATGTTTGCCAAGGTTATTATTATTTTTATTATTTATGTCAGTGTGCTTAAATGACACATTCTCATACGTCATGTAAAAACCTTACGTTAACCACACAGCCGATGTTTAAGTGTCAGTGCTTGTTAACCACAGGAAGTGAAGCTGATATTCCCAGGGGCCCAGCGCATGAACAGAGGAAACCATGAAGTTGACACGCTAGTGCATGCATGCAAGGCCAATAACGTGACGGATCTGGTGATAATACATGAGACCAGAGGACAGCCGGGTACGATATATATGTGTGTATAAATATATAAAAAAAAAACGACGAACGCATGTGATCTTATTCGCTTGCACATTCCGCACTCTCTGAGCGTAAGTGTGCCTTTCGTGTCGTCAGACGGATTGATCGTGTGCCACTTGCCTTTCGGACCGACGGCGTATTTCACTCTGTACAACGTGGTGATGAGACACGACATCCCAGACATCGGCACCATGTCCGAGGCCTTCCCTCACCTCATCTTTCACAACTTCAGCTCTCGCCTCGGCAGACGTGTGAGTCGACAAACAAACGAACGAACAAACGAACGAAACGAAGCAAACCCTCATTGTTTATGTTAAACAGTCTGATACACCCGATTGAACAAAACATGCAACTCGTCATGTTCCTGAGAAACCGTAAAGCTCAAACTTCTCCATCCCGTGACTGTTCCGAAGCGCCGACACTGGAGACTCCTTCCATAAACGCTAAATAAACAAACATTCTCGTGACAGAAAACAAACCGTACCGTATCAACGATTATACGTTTTTTAAAATATATTTTTTAAAATCCATTTATGTAGAATAGCCTGTATACAGGTTCCTGTGTAAATGGTTGCTATAGAAACGATGTGATAAACTAACGGTTTGACAGCCGGACATTTCGGTTTGCTTCGTCTCGGACGTGGATGCATCGTATTTTCTGTCCAGGGAGTTTATTATAGAATATTTGCGATGCTATGTATTTTATATTTATATATATATATATATATATATATATATAAAATATATATGGTTGGAGTGGCTGCATATTTGAAGCTCATGGTGATTTATTTATTTATTTGTTTGTTTGTTTTCCCTTACAGGTTTCCAACATCCTCAAATACCTGTTTCCTGTTCCCAAAGAGGACAGCAGACGTGTTATTACATTTGCCAATCAAGATGATTTCATCTCTTTCAGGTGACTAGCTTCAGGCTTTTACTATTGGGTCATTTTGTGTTCATGTGGTGTAGTGTTCGTCCGTACAGGTGTGATTACAACCTGCGGAATTTCAGTCAATCTGTTATTTGGGGCCAAGCACTGTAGGTACCCTGTTTCATGAATTGTATGTTTTATTATTATCGATTGGACAAGCACGAAAGCTGCGTGGGCACCGTTATTGGAATTGTATGTTTTTGTTGTCTTATTATTATTAGTAGTAGTAGTAGTAGTAGTAGTAGTAGTAGTAGCAGTAGCAGTAGTATTTTGTTTCCACAATGGGAGTCTATGGCAGCCTATAGAACAATTTGTACACTTTTTATGAAATTGAAAAGGACCGTCTCAGCTCCCTGAACAGCAGTTCTGGTGTATTCATCACAAGCACTCTAGCGCCACTGTTAAAGACAAGGAATCTCAGATTATGTCCTTCAGTCCTCCGTCAGCCTTTCAGCCTCGTATTTCTTTTAACTCTTAGTTCTGTGCTGCTATGAGCTAGAAAGTGTGGTTGACCGCAGTGTTCAGGCGCCTGGAGAGTCTAAATGAACACACACACTGACACATATGCTGTTCACAGAGACTTCCAGTTTATGTCGTCTAGAACAGGAGTATTTATACACATACAGAACAGCACCGCGTGGGCGGGTTTCTACGTGTGCAGGTGCTAGACAAAACACACAGCACATAAAAATAAGTCACAAAAATAAGTCTTTTCAAGGTATAGAAAATACGTGTGTCAGCTATAATAAAGGAAGGCAGTTGAGCAGCTTATTGAAAAGAGGTAATTAAGTGAATACATTCATCATAGGTATTTGAAAGCACAGAGACACACAGAGACTATAACCCAGTATTCCCCGTATCTAAGGTGTCTTAATAGCAGTTCATAATATAAGAGAGTACGTGATATAAGAGAATTCCCTTCAGCCACCTACATTGAAACTTTGGACATACGTTTGCAATGATATATCATAGAAACATGAATCCGATCTCCTCTCATTCGTTTGGTAATGCTGAGTTCAATGTTGCACCATGATGTAAATTTCTGCCATTTCGGATCTTCTTCCACAAAGTTTGTTCAATTCTCATTAAATGCGGATCCCGGCGACGTGAGGCCAACCGGAACAAAACTTGTTTGTCTTTGGATTTTTGAAATGTGGAACAGTTTGTCCATGAGATGAAGCGTGGACGTATCTCGGCAGCGCCGTGCCGGATTTGAACCACGCCCGTACCAGTAAAAGACCAGTCCAAGGGACCTCTAAGAAGTTGTGTCTAAATTCACCTCTAGGTGGCGGTATAGTTCCCATTATGTAACTCCTCATAAATTTTAAATAGCTCAACATCAAGGTGCAGCGCGTCACTGACCTCACGGATCTCACAGGTATCTTTCAGTTTATAGGAATTTGTCGGCAAAGTCGCCTAACAAAACTTACTTAACTAAAACTTAACTAAAGATTACGGCCATTTCTCAGCAACACTTCGACATATCGAAACCAATCTTGATAGACATGTTTAAGAGCGCGATGACAAAACAACTGAGTTTATTTTCAGCTTGGGAGGGTTACTCAGAACAGGAAGTGAGACAGTATCTTTGCAATGGCTTGACGTTTCGCCCCCAGCTTTACTATATCTTCTTGGGAAGAAGTGCTAATGGCTTCTATATCACTGAGGGGGTCGGGCCAGAAAGTGCTTGGCCCCCTTAAACGCTGCTCGCAGCTATATTTCTTTTTATAGCTGTAAATTCTAAAATGTGACTGAAAATGTAGATTTTTTTTTCCACCCGCCTCAACATGACTCTTTCAACGAGAAGCGCATTTCTATTGTACTGTGCGTTACAGGCACCACGTTTACAAGAAAACGGACCACAAGAACGTGGAGTTGACTGAAGTTGGACCCCGGTTTGAAATGAAACGTGAGTGACTCGTTAATTAGCCACGGGTTGAAGTTATTTAGTACAGCGAACGATTTCTGTCATTCATCTTGTAGTGCTCAATTTTTAAATTGATTTGTACTTAAAAAAAAAAAAAGAAAAAAAAGGGCATATATTTCATGCTAAGCCAATGCAAACCAAAACCAACTAAGACCACTTTCATAAAATTCTCTTTTTGAATGATCTCACAAGTTAATCTATTTGACACAACATATTTTTTTGGTATTAGATTGACAACAATTCAGGGATATAAACTCACCACACTTGTGTTTAATCAATAGTCCTTATAAAATAGATATATAAAGTGACCTAACATGATTTATTAGGTCACATGACTGCCTTCCCAGATGTTATGTTTGCATGTCAACAAATGTGCACTAACTAGGGTGTACAGAGCATTACTTCGTTGCCTACGTGGAACTCTTCTTATTAAAAGTAGGAAGGTAGAGATGATTATTCTGGATACTAAACAGAGACAAATAGCAATAACGTCCGTGGGTTTGTCTTTTCCGTCTCGCCCGCAGTGTACATGATCAAGCTGGGCACTCTGGAGAACGAGGGCACGGCGGAAGTGGAGTGGCGTCATCACGCCTACACGCGCACGGCCAGAAAGAGGAAGGTGTTAAGTGTGGAGTAAACACGCGTCATTCTGGATGTTGCAAAAAGGACTCCTTTTTGTGGGTTTATCGCTCTGCTTTTCACCGAATTATCTCAGTGAGATCTGCGTGTACAGGGAAGAGTGTATGGATTTCGGGGTTGTTTTTTTTATTTTATTTTTTATTACAGAAGACGAGACGTTTATTGCTTTGTGATGACAGAATGTAAACAGATATGTACAGACTTTCAGATGATCTCTCATTGAAACGATTTATAATTTTCCATCGCAGGACCTGTATGGAGTGTAAGATACTCAATACTTCAGTATTTATTCATGTCTTTGAGGTTCCTGTAAATATTTGATGGCATACACAGAGGTGACCAAGGTGTGGCACAAACGAGGGCTTTGTAGCAGTCATGCTGAGCGATTGAGTCCCTTAAATAAGGAATGAAACTTTTTTTTTTAATATGAAAGTTGATTATTTTCCAACAACTGCACATATCTCAGTTTCTCTCTCTCTCTCTCTCTCACTCAATGTCTCCCTCTCTCAATCTCTCCCTCAGTTCTCAGTTTATAAAACTACAAACACAGCTCGTAATTTCACAGAGAAACCAGAAAGCACAAAGTCTTCCATCTTGGAAACCTTTCTGACTGTTACACAGCACTGAAACTGGAGACTCCTTCCATAAATTTTAAAACATCATCTTGCCGAAAACACAACCACCATCGATTAAAATCAACAGATTCTGACCAATTACAATCCAGAACTCAACAGCACGGTGTTATAAATCTCCTAAAAAACTAAACTGTTTTGTGAAATCTGTTTCAATCCGATCGTTTCATATCGGTCTCTTTGTACATGATGTGTCTCTGATCCGTGCTACAATAAAAATACAATGTGTGAAAGTTTTTTCTTAGTTTTCTTACCGAGAACATATCCCTTTTACCCTTTGTATCAGCGATTGAAAAAAATAAATATTTTATTTATTAATAAATAATAATAAAATACATTCCAACTCCTCATTCAAGTATTGTTCGTGTGGTTTAGTTGTTTACGAAGCGGCTTTTATTTTGAAATGCGTCTCACGAACACGCTTCCGCATCTAAAAATTCAGCGGACGCGACTACGCATGCGCAGTGCCGACCCGGAAGCGGTGGCATTTCGTGTAGTAATTAACGCGTGTATGTTGTTGACTTTGGAGAATCATGCAGGGCGCGCGGATGTTGCGCGCGGCACACAGATGTGTCCCGAACCTACAGAACATCTGCAGCGCCATGGCTTCCTGTCCTGGAAAAACGCCTCGCTTTGTCAGGAAGTACTGTTTACATTTTAAAAAGGTCAAATGTCTCCTGACCCTGAGCTCGAGCCGGTGTTTGTGTTCCTGTTCCTCAGTAAGAAAGTGCTGGAGTTGCGGTTCATCTGCTCAGCTGTTCTTCTGCTCCTCCTGTAATAGCATACAGCCTCCCAATGACAAAGCGACTTATTTTGAGATTTTAAACTGGTAAGTTCAATATGTTACGTATAATGTACAAACAAACAAACAAACAAACACCCCTTAACATGACATGACTCAAACAACTCATGCTTTTCCCTGATTTAAACAAGAAATTACATGGTATAATATTTGCCTAGGTTTATGAGATACACACCATAATAATAATAATAATAATAATAATAATAATAGTTGAGACACCTGACTGGGGATGAACCACAGCTTTAGACTTCATGCTGAAGAATTTATGCCATGAAGCAGTTTTCAGAGAATTGTTATTCCTGGTCCATCATACCTCATAATCCTCTTGATCCTCCTCAGTAACCAACACAAAGAATAATGGAGGTACTGCGGTATACACGCTTCATGTGAAGTCGTGTTAAATCTCACCGTTCCCTCATATTTATGTCCAGTGGGGACATTTTGATGATGCCTCAAGCCGAGCCACTGTTATTACTTTACTGTGTAGTGCATAACACGTTAAGTACTGAAAAGCTGAGAGGAGAGACAAAAAAATTAAATCACACCTCACTTCACTATTTATTTATTTATTTATTTATTTATTTATTTATTATTATTATTATTATTATATGTGTTCAACTCTAGTGATCAGACGCTCGCTTTGGACACTCGGAAGCTTCAGGGAAAATACATAGAGCTGCAGAGATGTCTGCATCCTGACAACTTCGGGCAGAAATCACAGGTACTTTCACAGCTTTTCACATGGCAAACAAAAAAAAAAAAGGTTCACTTTTGAGAAAGTGGTGAGACTGAGAGAGAAAGACGGACAGAGACAGAGAGAGACACAGAGACAGAGAGAGAGAGACACAGAGACAGAGAGAGAGAGACACAGAGACAGTGAGAGCGAGAGAGAGAGAGAAAGCGAAACACTGTCCTCTGCTGCTGCTTTAGGGAATTACTGCCGTCAAGTCAGAACACACTGCAGGCAATCGCTTTATAATATCTTCCATCCATCCACCCATTTTCTGTACCGCTTATCCTACACATGGTCGTGGGGAATCTGCAGCCTCTCAGGGGACTTGGGGCACGAGGCGGGGGACACCCTGGACATGGTGCCAACCCATCGCAGGGCAAAATCACACACTATGGACAATTTGGAAATGGCACTCAGCCTACAGCGTGTCTTTGGACTGGGGGAAGAAACCCCCGAAGCACGTGGAGAACATGCCAACTTTGAACGGAGGTGGGAATCGGACCCCCGACCCAGGAGGTGTGACACAAACGTGCTGTTATTACCCCGCCCCCTCGTTTAACGGACAGGTAAGATCCTCCTACTGTTTCTGAAAGACTAAAAACGCTCACGGTTTTCGAACGAGTTCTCAAGCGTATCGGTTCCCCAGGTCGCTACGTGAATGTTGTTTTCTATTTTAAAAAAAAACTAAAAAAAGCAGCGAGTGCAGCCCGGTGATCATGTAAACAACACCCGCACAAAAATCTTTACACAAAATCGTCGCGAGGTCTCCGGACCACAAAGCTCCACTACTCCACAAAGTACACTCTGACAGGTTTTACAAACCCCCCCCCGACAGCTGAAACGGTTCTCCTCGTCCTGCTCGTTCTCTCTTATTTCCCTGGCGTTATTCTACCCGACACCCGTCTCTCGCCTCGTCCTCGTCCTCGCTCCGGAGAGAGCTGACTAACTCCCGGTCCCTCCGCCATTACCCAGACACAGAGACACCTGAGAAAGAGGAAGAAGAATCCAATTATCAACATGGCCGAGGACGCGTGATTCGCGAGAGCAGCTGTGTGCTTTGGGATTGTTCTGGAACTGTGTGATCGTTGTGAATGACTAGCTGTGAGCAAAATGTGAGAGTTTTAGATTACTTTTTTTTTTCTTCTCCTTCCCCTTTTGTGAACTTACAAAAGCGCAATTTCCTTTCGACACCCCGTGTTTGCCTGACGAGTTATTTTTAAACCAGGTGCCTGTCAGATTTTTGAACACAATGAGACGTTCATTAATTGGGTATTTTTTATGTTTTTTTTTTTTGTGTGTGTGTGTGACTTTTTGTTCCAGACAGAACAGAAATATTCTGAAGAGCAATCAGCCTTGGTAAACAAAGCCTACAGGACTCTACAGAAACCTCTTACACGTAGCGTCTATTTGGTAAGAAATGTTTTTTTTTTTTTTTAGTTTTGGAGATGTTTGCAAAAACTCTGA
The DNA here is from genome assembly GCF_023375685.1 of Ictalurus furcatus. Taxonomy (NCBI): domain Eukaryota; kingdom Metazoa; phylum Chordata; class Actinopteri; order Siluriformes; family Ictaluridae; genus Ictalurus; species Ictalurus furcatus. The sequence continues at coordinate 18,019,707 of NC_071276.1, read as the reverse complement.
AGTAGCTTCCTGCAGCGACATTGAGGCAAGAAAACGTGATTAAAAATAAATAAATAAATACCCCCCCCCCAAACGTTTGTTTGAGAGTTCAATCACAAACTTCGTCGTATAAAACCACCAGTAATGTTTATTTATTTTTTAATTTCATTTCTTCAGCTCGTCACATTCCTAGCATATAAAATAATGGTGTTAGTTATACCAGGGGTTCTGGGAAACACAGTTCCGGCGTTTCTTTTATTGTTGGAATTTGTTTTATGAACAGAATAATGGCCCTTTAGTTCATTTTCTGGACAAAGACTGTAAAACAAACCCTAAAGCAAAACGTCTCTAGGTGTACAGGTGTGTACAGGGCTGAAATACACACTCGTACAACATTCATTCGCTCGTCAGAAATACGGCGGGGAAAAGAACACGACAGAATACTGAAAGAGGAAAACAAAACAACTTTTAGCATCACTAATAGACATGCGTTTATATGAAACGAATCAGTGACGGGCGACGTGAAGAAGTGAAGTTACAGTTACGACCACAACGTCGATTATTTTCCCATAACAGCACATCCTGAAGTGCTTTATTGCTCTTACACCACAGCAATTTGCCAACCGGAACAACTGTTTTGTATTTATTAAAAGAACCTTGTTCTTGTACTTAAATATTATCCATTTATTGTTACCCTTAACATCGTGGAACGTCCACGAAACATGTTAGTTCCCGTAATCATTTATAAACGCCCCCACCCCCCTCACCGACAGAGTCATCCTTCCGGAAACACTTTACTTTCACTCCGACACTGGAGACTCCTTCCATAAACGTCGAGTAAACGTCTCCTCGCGGAAAACGTCACCATGTTATCGATTATACCGTTTTCTTTGTTAATCCGTTTACTATATGACGTCGTACGACGAGCTGAACGAGCTGTTCCTGTCGGTGATCCGTATAAAGTTCGCCGCTGTTATAGAAAACGAATCGGCGCTTTCCGACCCAACCGGATTTGAGACTTGAACAGCACCGCCGTGGTATTAGTCGTTCTGTGGTAGAAAAACGTTAACTGTTGTCGATGATGACGATTAATCGCAGCTGCAGTTGCGAGGAGTCGAGCTGGAGGAAGGCACGGACTCTACAGCAGATCCGTCCTTGCTGTTAAAGATCATGGAGGTCAATGAGAAGCTGGCGGAGACTCGGAGCCTCGACGAGGTCAACGCTGTAGACCGGGAAGTGCAAGGTGAGCGCCGCTACACAGCATGACTTAGAAATAAATAAATAGAATAAAAAAAAAAAGAGAGAAAAGCCGGTGAACATCTCTACACCCACGCGTAGGGCTTTGTTTATTTGACTTCATGCACGCTTTAAAGAAAAGCTCAAGGCTACATTTCCATTTTCTGTTCATTTATTTATTTATATTTTAATGCTTCTATCCGTAGCGATTTGGTTATTCATTTGTGCCCGGAGTGCTCTTTTATCTTTTGAAATTTTTTCTTGACAGGACGAATAAACAAACAAATAAATAAATAAATAAATAAATAAATAGTGTGTTGTGGCATTCCCATTTTCGTTCATTTTAAGCGAGGGTCCCATTATGCTGTAAATACATGTCATGTTCTCTTTCCTCCTCCAGTGACATTGAAAAACCTGACTGAACAGATGAATGCATCGCTAAACAAAGGTATCATCCTGTTTTCCTCTTCACTTCGTGTAAATTTGATAACCGGTACACACTGCCAAGGTTGCTGTTCAGCGATGGAGCATGTTCCCTTGACTCGTATTTAAAAAAATAAATAAATAAAACACCCAAAAAACGATTTATTTTCATGTCGTAATTTTCTCAGGGGACCTGCAGACAGCCAGAGAGATCCTGACCCGAATGAAATACTTTGCGAATCTGGAAGAGAAGGTGAAGGAGAAACTGAGGGAGAACTTGTGAGGTGGTGGAGAAGGACTTTTAAACTCGTTATATTTTGTCCTTGAATATGTACAGTTGAATATGTGGTCAATTAAAGTGTATTTTTAAATCCCTGTGGTCATGTGGTCGTGCCGTTTTGGGTGAAACGATGCATCACTGTGAGAATCCACTGTGATCCAATCATTAGACATATTCCTGGCCACGTGAGATCGCAAAAAAATTATTAACTCCGCCTCTAATGTTCGGAGGAGCTTGCGATTTTTCAAACCTACCGCAGATTTTACCCAAATCCGGGCCGAGACGCGTCACGCGACGTCATCTCGGCGCGCGTTCAGTCAAAGCGCTCTTCAATTCACGTGCGTCGAACACGAGTGCAGCTAAAAAGGTCTCATTTACTAACAAACGTCAGTGTGAAAGACCGTGCTAAACAATTTCTTGCGATCGCGATTTCGGTAAATTCGAGTAGCAAAATATTTGGCCGCAACGATCACAAGATAAACTCCGCAGGATCCGATTAAATCCATTCTTTTTTTTTTTCCCCCTCTACACTATCCAATCCGATCGTTTTCGCCGGTGCCTGATCTCTACCTTCTCTACCTTGCACATCAAATGTTAAAAAAATAAATAAAAAAATTTACTCCTGGACGTGACCAACACTTGCAATCTCGCCAATTCAAGTACTTTTCAAAAAAAAAAAAAAATTTAAAAACCCCAAACGCAGCTCGTCATTTTCCCGAGAAACCAGGAAGCGTAAACTCCTCTGTCCTGACAACTTTCTGTGGCGGAAATCCCTACAAAGCACCGACACTCGAGACGCCTAACACGACCAAAAAAACTTCACGTCAACAATTACACGCTTTTCTTTGCGACGAATCTTACGTTACGTGGCGCGTCTACCGTACGAGTCCCTGTGAATGAGCTGTCGCTATAGAAACGATAACGTATTAGAACGAGCGCATTAATATAAACCTGCCGTTAAAGGTGGAGGTACGATCCGAGCTGTACGGTTATACAGAAGTTAGCACCTTACGACCAATCAGAATCGAGAATTCGATAGCACTGGGGTGTTTATATATATATATATTATCTCTATCTGTTACAAAAAATGAAATCAAAACAAATCACTCAAATGTAACCCTTCGACTTAAGGTTCTCGGCCCGAGTGTTCGCGCTGTACTCGCAGTGATTAATGCGTCTTATTACGCCGTAATGTGAACTGATTCATTAGGCTGTAATTGGAGCAAGTTTCTGCTCGATTGTGTCATTACTCCGGACACACAGTAAAACATCGCACCCTTATTAGATACAGCCTCAGCGAAATTGCTTTATTGCACCAGTTTGGAGCGTCGCTTAGGGTGGAGGATAAACGAAATTATGTAGAAATCCACTTAGCAATTCGAAGATTTATGATTGTGTATGAGTTCTTGTGTGTGTGTGTGTGTGAGAGAGAGAGAGAGAGACGTATGTGTTTGAATACCCCAGTCAGACTGTAGAGGGAACCATGTCACTTGAAAATGACGCGCTGAGACTTTATTTACATGCAGCATCATATCGCGTCATTAATCCCCGCCCCTCCTTGTAAGACGCAAGTCATGTGATTATATAAAGGCACAATTGAAGGCCGGGGTTCCAGAGTCCAGGTTGAATGATTTATTCCCTTCTATATTTGTTTGTGTCACATACTTGTGTTGTGTCTCTGTGTGTAACCCTGTCAGACAGCGTTGAAGTGAAATCACTAATTAAAATCTTAATTACTTCTTAATCAAGAAGACGAGAAACAAACATCGGAGGGTACAGGAAAGCCTCTGAGATCCCAACAGGATCGTCGTGAAGCCGGCGGCGCCGCCGCTCTGTGTCTGTACTGTGGTAATAGGCCTCGGCTGCTTGTTTATTAACCGCAGGACGCCTGCGTCACGTAGCAGAGTTTTCCTTCAGCGAGACCCCATTTCCTTAATGCATGCAGATTGGCTGGGAATTAAACGTCGCACACCCACGGCAGTAAAGACACACACAGAGCGAGAGAGAGAGAAGCATGTGGCCTATTTATTATTCAAGCTGTAATCAGGAAACGTGTACCATGCTCCCAAATTGATGAGTAAATGTGACTGACCAATTCTGGAGCCACCGCTTTGCTCTACCGACTCTTTGAAATTGAGTTTGAGAGAGAGAGAGAGAGAGAGAGAGAGCATGAGGGAGGGAGAGATAGCGAGAGCGTGAATGAAAGAGAGCGTGAGTGAGAGAGAGTTAGAGAGAGGAGGCTGGCAGCATCAGCAGCGTAGGGGGACAGAGAGACAGAGTGAGAGTGAGTGAGTGAAAGGGATTGTGTGAGCGAGAGAGAGTGCGAGTGAGTGACGGAGAGAGAAAGAGATGGAGAGAGAGAGTGCGAGTGAGTGAGTGACGGAGAGAGAAAGAGATGGAGAGAGAGAGTGCGAGTGAGTGAGTGAGGGAGAGAGAAAGAGATGGCGAGAGAGAGAGAGTGTTAGAGAGAGTGCGAGTGAGTGAGTGATGGAGAGAGAGAGAGAGTGTTAGAGAGAGTGCGAGTGAGTGAGTGATGGAGAGAGAGAGTGTGAGAGAGAGTGCGAGTGAGTGAGTAAGGGAGAGTTAGAGAGAGAGCGAGAGGAGGCTGTCAGCATCAGCAGCGTAGGGGAGAGAGAGACAGACAGAGAGAGAGACAGGAGAAAACAAGCTTTAAAGAACAGTACATAGAACAGAAATTGACTTGGACGGCACACAGGAGGACACCGAGCACGAGGGTATGTTTGTTTTAGCTTCGTGCAGGAATCCTTATAGTCCTTCACAACATGATAGAAATATACCAAAACAGACAAGACAGACCGACTAAATGAATACAGACACAAACCTAGAATAAAAAATGCGGCAGTAGAAATATTGGCAGGGGCGCTGATGGAAACTTTCGGCTCCCAGTCAGGTCAATCCCGCTCACCCTGGACGGCTTTCGCTCCATAGCGTCCCCTCGAGTCTGCCGTTCGTTCAGGAACCTTCAACCTCTCCTCATTTTCACGTCCTTCAACAAAACCCCCAGCAATCAACTGACACGTCAATTTCAACCTAAATCACCACCACGTACGCGTCTGTAGCCTTTCCTACATCTACCTCCAGACCAGAAAACCTGTTCTCTTACGACCCAGGCTGAGGAGTGGAACCTTTTTTTTTTTTTTTTTTTTTTTTAAATCTCTGTCACGTCCAGGAATAAATTCGACTCAAATCTTACGCAATTAATTAATTAATTAACATTTAATATGCGAGGTAGAGATGATAGAGATCAGGTACCAGCAAAAAACGATCGGATCGTGGAGAGAGAGAGAAAAAAAGAGAATGAATTCCCCCCGAATTTTGGGATCTTTTGTGCATTTATTCATTTACTTTATTAAATTTGTATGGATTAGCATAGGTCCACCGCTTGATAATGTTTTCCTGGCTGCGTGTGGAGACGACGTTTCGTTCCAGTGCTCCGGCAACAGCTACCTACTTAATTGGCAGCAGAGAAGTTTCAAAGCAGGAGATAACAGGCGCTTGGCCGGGGAACGCATCATGCTCTTGCTTCAGAAACCTATAGACGTGATCATAATGATGTTATATCCCCCCGCCCCCAGACCACCACCACCTGAGGTGTGAGGTGTGAGGTGTGTTCTTATATAAAGATGTCTTCCTCCATCGAATGAGCGTATGGAGTGAACCAGGACTGCTTTTTGTACGTAATGTTCCTGCTGTAGGAGTCTGTCTCAGTGTGACACTCAGTCACACCGAAGTCTGCGATATGAGGACGGCAGGAGGGATCCGGGGAAGGATTCGGCAACGAGATGCTTCTCAAAAAGGTGCAGCAGGGGGTTTTATAGGCAGCGTTATGATGTTCAAAACATCTCATTCATGCTCCTGATCACGTTTTCTTTGGCTTTATTTTTAAACCGTACTCGCGTTTGATCTCAGGACGCGTCCTAATTACTCGAGTCGATACAGGTAACTGAGAAACGTTTGCATTTCTTCCCGATATTAAAAAGACGCCCTGTTACCGTTTTCGGCATTTCGCGGCGAAAAAAAAAAAAAAAAACGGTCGTTATACAGATCCGTTTCCTGCCTTATTTTCACTGCTCGATTCGAAATGATCTCGACGCAAGCTGCACCTACTCACCTGAACCCTAATACGAATCGATACCAGAGGCCAGCGGCGTCTGCAAAGTGAAACAGATAGGCCGCAGAAATCGATCGACGACAAGCCGAGAGAGAATGTAGCGCTTACAGGGAAAAAGTAGGAAACATCTGGAAACGTGACCGTAAACACCCCCTTCCTGTGTGCATGCAAAACCCCCTTCCCCCCTCCCCCTCCCCCCACCCCCGCCGGGAATGTAGTCCCTGATTTTAATTAAAGAGCATCAAGCTGCCAGCACATCAGCGGGATGAGAACGAATATCAATGGATGAGATGCTCTTCTGAAACCGTAGGAGGGAAGAAGGGAGAGAGGGAAGAAAAGAAAAGAAAAAAAAACCCATAACAAAACGTAGTTATGAAAGAAATGACAGAAGCTCTTCAGCGTGTGGTTACGTCTGTGGGACTCGAGGAATTGGAAATGAAAAGCTTTTCTCGGAAGACAAGGAGGATAGATAATAAGTGTATTCGGTGCCATTCTGTGATCAGTCGGCTTATTACGTTCTGGATGCGAAGCACATCCGTCCGGAGTATTAAGGGTACGTTTTCTCGCAAAATTAAAGCCCTTCGTTCAATTTGCTTTGATTGATTCTTTCTCAATGCAAATCCACTTGCAAAATCTCTGCTTTTCATCTCCGACACTTTTTTTTGGGGGGGGGGGGGGGGGGGGGGGGGATGGGTTCTGGCTCTTCAGACAGTGGTTTTAGGATTTTCACGGAATCCTTTCTTTAACTTTTAACGCCGTGTGTTTTGATGCGACTCTTCAGAGGTTCAGGCTTCACGTAAAATCATTGACTTGAACGATATCCGGGTTCGTCAGTAATCCGACCCGGTTCACGACTATAAAAAGTGAGACAAATCGATCAACATCACAAGCTTTGGGGCTTCCTGGTGAATCCTGGGGAAGTATCTATTTCTGCTTTGGTAAATATTTACATTTGACACTTTTGACCATGATAATTGACTGAAAACTGTTGGATTAGATTTAACTCAGCAAATCATTGCCAATTTGCTCAAGCACTCCTCGCTGCAGAGCCAAAAGTCCAGAGGGTGGACTCGGTCCTGATCCTATCCAGCTCTCTGTACCTGGGCGGAGTCAAACCATGCCTTCCAGGCATGGAGACTACTCTACTGTTTCAGGCAGGATAAGTGTGTGTTCATCGTGTCGTAAAGCGTCTCAAGGTCTCTCTGTTCTAGCCATGTATCATTTTCGATTTGTACCACATCGATGTTGAATTCTCGATTCTGATTGGTCAGAAGGTGTTGATTAATGTTCTAGAACAGCAGCTCATGACAATACTTTTGAAGGCAAAGTTTCACTCATTATAATACATTATTGTTTCTATAGTAACAAATTTAAATGGGGGGGGGGGGACTTGTATTTCAATTCAATTCAATTTGTATAGCGCTTTTAACAATCTCGAAGCAGCTTTACAGAAACACATAAACACTGGATAGAGATTTTAAGCGTGTGAATTTATCTCCATTGAGCGAGCCGGTGGTGAGAAACTCCCTAAGATGATACGAAGAAGAAACCTCGAGAGGAACCGGACTCAGAAGGGAACCCGTCCTCATCCGGGTCCCAACGGATAGCGTGAGAGTAAAAGAAAGTTCATTATAGTTTTTACATGTGGTAAAATATGGACTTGTACGGTGAACGCGCCACAGAAACAGATTACAAACACGTGTAATTGTCGATATAGTGATATTTTCTGTGAGGACACGTTTATTCTGCCTTTTTTGGAAGGAGTCTCTAGTACAAGAGAGGCTGATGAAGGAACGACTGCTTATGTTTGTTTACAGCTCCTATAACGCAAATGATCATTTTGTGCATATTCCACATCATTAAATGTCATTATGACCGTATATAGAGTATCATGTGGTGTTCAATGATCAGTGAAATATTTGAATCGTTGGTAAATTTCGGTGGAATACGAGGAATTACACTTAGGAGGTGGTAACTCTGCCGCTTCACACCACTTGGTCGTTGATTATTTTCCTATAAACAGCACGCCCCTAAGTTATTCATTTGTTTATTTCCTTACTTATAAACAGCCGGTTATTTATGCAATTCACAAACAAACACCGTGTCTGCTTTTAATTCTGGGCTGACAATACGCCATGATCGAATTTCAAATCCAGATTTATAATGAAATTTTTTACCAGGCCTATTCAAATTCTAGTCATTTGGGTCGATGTTTTTATCGGCTTAGCAGTTATCGATTATTAAAGCGATTTATTAAAACCTTTTCGAATGGAAAAACTCTCAGATTTGAAATAATAATAATAAAAAAAAAACACGTGCCCTATAAAAGAAGACTGCTAATTATTATTTTTTTTCCCCCCCTCCTAATAACTTCCTGAAACCAATCGATCCGATTATATTGCGTGCTGGTGTTTGGAAAACCGTATGGTCGCCCTGCCCTGGGTCTAAGGGAACCAAAGAGCATGCTGACTAAACAGAATATTGGGATTTAATTACATTGTTAAGGGTCATCTTTCACTCAGAATGAGCTTTAGTCGTTATTAGACATGTTGCAGGGCCACGTGGGCTAAACACACATGGGGTATGTGTTTATTAGCTAGGACTCGGGTGCAGGCCACGCTGCTCTTAGGAAATGCAATTATGCTTAGTAATTACTCAGGAGTCCGGGTTAATAATTCATTTCGGGAGCGAGCGGTCGAGTCGTGCGCTGCACAGCGTCTCACGCTTGGTGAGCGATGACCAGGTTAGCCATCATCAACAAGGAAGTGTTGCTCATTACCTGCTGTCAGTTAAAGCGGCGATTCTAATTAAAGTATTAAGGATCAAGTAGATGTACAGTAGTGAAGAATAGATTGGCTAAATGGCATGAATGACATGTGCCAGGGCAAGGTGACTCAGAAGAAGAGCATTTGAGCATTGTGTGCTTTAGCACCAGGCGGAAAAAGTATTAGTCATAATATATATAGTTGCGTTTAATTGTTAAGGATCAACAGGATGGCTTTTACTTTTGAACGCAGACCAGAATCTATATCTAACTTCATATATTTGAATTATATACGCATCACATTCAGTATTTTTATTTCTGGGGGTGTATTTAATAAGTTTACATTTCGACAGCGCAGATACTAAGTGCAGAAGAGTAAAACACGTCGAGCTTTGTAGTTACGGTTCTGTATTTTTAAAAAGAATATCAAATCCATAACCCATCATTTTGATTTATAGGATTTTTCCTTCCAATTTGGTCACCTCACAATTCCCACACACAGGTCAGCTCTCCTTTATTGCACGCGGACGACGACGGGGATGACGACGTGCTCCCTCTGAGATACGTGAAGCCAGCCAATCACATGTTGTTGAACTGCTGCTCCTGCTGCACCACAGGGCAATGTAACACCCTCTACGGAAAACGCCATCTGCCTTCTTCCACGCTCACGAACGCCCATGATCTTCTAGTGTCGCTGTGATTGAGAGGTGGTGGTGGTGGGGTGGGGGGTGGAGTACGGAAGGAGACACCCTTCCCACCCAAAGAGCATGCAAAATTTTGGTATTGTGCCACTGCAGAGCCTAAATTATGTTTCGGAAGGCAACTCTAACCACTAGGAAGTTCAAAACGAAACAATAAACACCGGCGAATATGCAAATTTATTAACTACTGTACGCCCCAGCAAAAAATGTTTTTAACCTGACATAATTCTCACCTCCGCCCTGCACTGAAATATCCATCCGAACACCCCGAGCCTGCGAAACATTTGATTTCGAATGCACAATAAAAGAAGCGTGGCCTCTGACAGGATAATGATGCTCCTGCCTTGATGTCCGCCTCACCTGGTCCAGCATCGCCGCAGCCCTTCAGACGGTCGCTGTTTCCAAGACAACGCATCCTCGGTCTGCCTACAACTGATGGTTGATTATGGATTTTGTAGTCATCTCGTCTTTATTGATTCTGCTCGGCTTTTTGAACCGACGGCGGAGGATGAGAATGCTCCACGAATGTGGAGAATGAGGACGAGTCGATGGATGTGATGGGATTTATTTTTTTATTTTTTTTGGGTTAAATCCCTTTTGTCTGCACTCTGTGGTTCGGCTCCTGCTTTGATGTTGAACCTGTGACCATGAAACGGATCTAACGTGCTCTCTTTTTGAATAAGAGGGTCACTATTTTACTATCCATCTCTTTTTATTTCTCACTCCCATGTATTTATCTTGGCTCGCTGTATTTTTCTTTCTGTCTCCCACAAACACACACACACACACACACACACACACACACACACAGCACAGAATATGATCATATCAAAGCCTTTTATTGTGTTAAGGCCTCTGCTTGGGATTGAGCTGATGTATTACAGGACACAGAGCTGAGCAGATGATAGCGGGAGAAAAAAAATTCCTTGGATTTTCAGTTATTGCGTTTGACAGGACGCTGCACACATAACTCAATCCTGTCAGCGCCCAGACCGAAGGCCCTGCAGATGTCTGAGCCTCCATTGACCTGCGTTGTCTAGGGCTGGTGGCTTATGAAAAGGTACAACTGCAACCTGAAGGGATGGATTGCCAGCTTCATGGTTTTTTTTTCCCCCTTCCTTGTTCTCTTTCTTTTTTTACACTCCTCACATATTGCTCTGCTTATAAGAAAAAACTATCGGGTTGCATCAACGTAATGTTTTTCAGTCCGAGTACCAAAAAAAAAAAAAAAATATATACACGTGTGCGTGTTCATGGACTTCGGCGACGAGAGCTCGTTCTTTATAAACGTTAGATAGATAAACGATTTCAATTTAAACGCATCAGCTAGCTACGTTAGTTACCTTGCAGTGGATAAGAACGTGTTTTGTTTCAGTCAGCTTCTGAAAGAAAAATAAAAAAATAAAAAAACGTGTCTGTACAGCTGTAAGTAACGTACGCTTGTCTGAATCCGTCGTCGTCAGCGACAGATATTCTCACCTAACTAGCATCTTGCTGGCTTGTGCAGCTAGCGAGTAACTCCTGATCAGCATCGTTAATCGTAAATTACGTCCAGATCGCGGTCATTTTTTGTCGTTTTTTTTTTTTTTTTTTGTACACCAAGCTTATGACACCGCATCACATGGTAGTGGTTGTCGGTATTGGGGCATCTTTTATGAGTACACGTAAAACGAGCAGAAGTAAATCTTTGTTTATGATCTATTGTTGAACTCACGTCTACAATAGGAGATCTTTTGATTCATTTCCTGCTATTAGACGGTCGAAGGAAAGATCAAGCTATGACAGATCGATGGCGCCGTTCGCCTCGGCCCTAAAACCTCTAACTTTACAATAATTGGAGCGTATAAAAGAGTTATGGGAATTGTGTATTAGTCACTGTATGTAGCGATATTGGAAGGGAAGGGAATGGGTTTTAAAAGCCAGACTTCATCAACCCTTCTGTCACATTCTGTCGATGAAACTTAATAGACCTGGCTCCCCTTTACTCTTTGAACTGAAAGGGCACTTCATAGCTCTCTTTGTCCCTGTGTAAAAAAAACTAAATAAACAAACCGACGTCTTTTTCTCAAAGTGGGGGTTCTGCAGAGGATCCTTTAGAATCGAAGTCTCCTTGAGGTGAAAGCTCTGAAGAAGTGTTTAGAAAAAGGGTTTTTTTTTCTCTCTTTCTTTCTTTCTTTTTTTTAAAAGGACCCACACTTAAAATAATCTCCAAGGGTCCTTCAAAGCATATCTTCGTGTCTGTGAAGGTACACTTGAGAGGAAGTGAGGTACTGGATTGCATATTAAACCTCTTTTGAAAAATGGGAAAATCACCACTCCTGTGATTTGGTCTAAATGAAGAATCACTTCGATATGTAAATGATCTCGACATCATGAGTGCAAAATTTACAGCCGTAAATAAGGTGTCAATCAAATGAAATCCGATGCAATTTATTCTTGCCCGTTGGAGTCCCTTCAGATTTGGCACGAGAGCCGGTTGATTATGTGGTCATCGTAATTTGCACATTTTAATGGCGTAAATGTATATCCTGATTGATTTTTCTCAAGCTGCTTTCGCTTTCGCCTCTCGCCTAACGTCTGGAGATTTCTGATTGGCACACAATGCTGCATTTCTACAGGATTTAATAAGGAATGAAGCGATGTGCCGATGATAAAATTGTCTCGCTTACTTTACGTCTTACTTTTTATCCATTTATAGTTACGTGTAACGTCGTGGAATGTCTGCGAAACAAGTGAGGTCATGTTATCACATACGTTATAGCAGCTATAATGCAACACTCATTCCCTCACCAGCCTTTCTTTTTTTTCCTCTCTCTCTCTCTCTCTCTCTGAAAGCAAGAGAGACAAAAATACAGATCGGCATGTTACAGAGAACCACAAAGCACAAACTTACCGCCTGTTTATAAAGCGCTGACACTGGAGACTCCTTCCATAAATAAAAATAAACGTCTCCTTACAGAAAACTCAGAAAAATCGGTTTACGTAAACCGCTTGGCGTACAACTCCCCGTGTAAGTTACTATTCCTATTGAAATGGTAAAGTATTAAAACTTAACGTTAATAAAAACACACCTGTGATTTGTTGTACACGTTAAATGTTGCTAACAGTGAAGAACTACAACAATTTGTATGTAATGACCTTCTGTTTACCATAAACAATGATTAGCTTGTGCCTGGGCTCGTATAGAAACAAAAATGACTTCTGGGTGGCCAGAAGCTTGTTGCGCAAGGGGTGTTAGCCCTGTTAGTTGAGTTGTGGGCTGTGTGAATAGCTGGTCTAAGTGAATAAATGGAACGGACATGGCTTTAGTGCTCGCTCAGCACTTAGCCGGGAACTGTTCAGCGTTTGTGTGGATTGGGGTTTATTCTTCACGGCGGCGTGAGCAACATGCTGAAGTAAATGTAATTTCCTCCACCAGATGGTCTTGTCTGGTACATCTACTTCGATAAGGACTTGTTTATTCCCTTTGGTTTTACCAGGAGTCAGCAATGTTCTCAATCGCGTAAACGTCTTCATCTGTTCGAATAGATTCATCCGCACGAGTTGAGGCATCTGCTGGACCTCCGGGTAACACTTCACGTAATTTATGAATGGTGGCACTACAGGCGGTGAGAGATTAGGCTCATCTGATTTCGGTGTGAAGCTAACAAAACAAGTCATATTCCCAATAGTGTAGAAGATACTAGGCGTATCCATGGTTTGAATAATATGATGTCCTGTTGACCTGAGAGTCTCAATGCAGTACAGAAGGTTTAGCAGAAAAAAGAAACGCTTACAGACGCCAAGAGGCAGTGAAGAGGCGGACTTCCTGTTATGCAACACCGATGCAGCTTCCTCAGAATAAAACTCGGCAGGAGTTAATGTTCTGGAAGAGGCTTTTGGTATCAGTCCTTCACTTTATATATATATATATATATATAGATATATATATAGCGCAAACATTTGGAGGGAAAGTAAGGTTTTGTCAGTCAGCATGATTCTAGACTCCTCTGGCGTTAATATCGGCTACTTCAGACCCTTGCTACTTTAATATATTTGCAGGCAGCTGTTGGTATAATCACAGGGTTCCATCCCCATAGAGATCTCTGGAGCGCTAAAGGATTTATCCAGCGTTCACAACCTGCCCATCTGATGGAGGGAAAATTATTTTATTTGGTTAATTTGGTGGTTTAACGATGTGGAAGTCTTCATTAGGTTGTGTCCATTATGTCCATTTTCCGCATGCTGCACCCGAGCGTCGATGAGATTCTCGGGGTGATTTAACCTGTTACGCTAGGAGTTTTTATTCAAAACGTATTGAAATCTATTACTGAAGATTTTTATGAACCTTTTTTTGTTCTCTAAAAGACAAGATGCCCTATGGGATAAATGCACTATGAAGCAATTACTGTACACATTAGCAAAGCTGCTATAACAAATAACTGTGTGAATAATGGCTGGAAATCATTCCGTCACGGCAGGTTTGGATAGGATAATGGTTATGTTGACATGTAATTTAATAATCTGATAATCATATTAATAGCTTTAACCACGGTACAATCTTCATGTATATGGTACAATGTATATGGTATAAACCATGGTACAATCAACTGAGGTGGATAAATCCATTCAATTGTCATGAAATCAGTAAGGGAACTCTGAACTACAGTTCTCAACAGGCACTGCTTCATTGTCACATGACCACCTGCACCTGATTCACGTTCCTGGTAATTAGCACTCTTGTATATAGTCACAGGTTGCGATGCACTCTTGGTCTCACGTTATCGTCTCACTATACCTTTGTCTATGCTGCCGTATTTTGTCTTTGCCACAGTGTTTTGTTTCCTTGTTGTAGAGTGTTTCGTCTGTCTGTTTGTTTGGTATTAAATGTTTAAGAATCTGCGCTTGCTTCCGTCTCCACTTTTGAAACGTGACATAAATGATCAATTTCGTAGGTGAAAAACGGACAGCCTCAATGACTTTCACAACTGAAATCTTTGTGCGTCTGAATCATGACCAATATGGCAGCTGTAAAAAAAAATACAAAAATAAAAATAAAAAAAGAAAAGAAAAGAAAATGTTCACGTTATGAAATGATTTAAAAAAAAAATAATTAGGAGGATGGACGGACATTTATAAAGCATTTCCAAGCAGACTTATGCAGAACAAAATCCTCTCCTTGAAAATGGTTTAATAATAACTATTTTTACAGACTTGCCAACTTTAGGCACTTCGTGTAGGGGTTCGTTACTCCTGCTACAAGTTATCACTTAAAATACGCCAACAGCGCAGCCTCCTTTTTGTTCCTCCAATGAAAATGGCAGAGGAGTCATTTTTTCATATGAATTTGGAATGATTGACAGCTGCGTAGGTACTTTAAGCTCTCAGATATTAACTGACACTCAGTCGGATCCCCGTCCCCTTACTCGCGGTTCACATTAGTAACCTTTGGCCGGTGTTCGAAAGCCATTACCTATTATACTAGGCTCAAGACAGGTCGCAAACCAGTGAAAGGTCCTTATTTAGAGAAATATATCCTTAATTTTACATCACCTACACTCACACACACACCCCAATCTTGATTTTCAATTGTTAAAGGATCAGCTAAACTAAGCATTGAACCATGATCACCACATCAAGACACCTTCCTACCAGCCTGCTGAACCTCCAGTACAGACAGTGAGCCAGTGCTATGACTCCTTTATGACAGGAGGTTGTAGGGTGTCATTCTCGGCTTGTTATTTTTCAAGATTAACTTTTAAAAAATCCACCTTCCCAATGTGAGACTTCATGGCTTTGTGTGAAAGAGCTTGCCACCCATCACTGAGGTCAATGGTTTGAGCGCTCTTCTTCTGTCAGCACCAGTGGCTCAGCAGACACTGGTGTTAGACAGCGAGAGTGTGTGTGTGTGTGATGCTGGGACTCAGGATTTTCGGCTGCAGTGGGGCGGACATGCAAGGCATTGTTCCTGCAGGAAGAAACGCATGGGTTATGCTTATCTGGCCCAGTGTAAATGTTTCTTAGCTTGTATTATAGCATGTAGTTTGTATAGACCACTAGAGTCATATCACCCTGCAGTTCTCGCCTGGAGCTGAGCAGGCTTGAGCCTGGCCAGTACCTGGATGGGAGACCTCCTGGGGAAAACTAAGGTTGCTGCTGGAAGTGGTATTAGTGAGGCCAGCAGGGGGCGCTCACCCTGTGGTCTGTGTGGAGTCTAATGCCTCAGTATAGTGAAGGGGACATTATACTGTAAAAACAGCACCGTCTTTCGTATGAGACGTTAAACCGAGGTCCTGACTCACTGTGGTCATTAAAAATCCCAATTCCCCCATTGGCCCTTCTCCATCATGGCCCCCTAATAATCCCCATATCTGAATTAGCTACATCACTCTCTCCTCTCCACTAATATCTGGTGTGTGGTGGGAGTTCTGGCGCACTATGGCTGCCATCGCATCATCCAGGTGGATACTGGACACTAGTGACGGTTGAGGAGATCCACCCCACCCACCCCTGCATACTATGTAAAGCACTTTGAGTGCGTCGAAAAGCCCTATATAAATGTAACTGTAACTAATTTGACTGGTCGAGTGGCTTTCCAAGAGTGCTCATATTTAGTATATTCACACTGGGATATTTCACTGTGTGTGTATATTATATATATATATATATATATATATATATATATATATATATATATATATATATATATATATATATATATATATATATATATATATATATTATATATATATATATATATAATCACTCCTCTCTTCTGTGTTTGCCACATAAAATTCCACTTCCTTGTTTGCAATGGTTACTACGGTAGAGTTAGTGAGATCATCATCAGACATGGCAAATGATACTTTTCGGGAATATAACTTTTGACTTAAAATATGAAAACTCCTCAGATGAAAGTGAAACGCAAGAAGTGATGCCAATTTCACAAGCAGCACCTTTGTACAAATCAATAGAAGGTAGCTAGCCTGCTAGCGATGGGCTATAAAGTGAATGTGGCTATGTCCGCTAGAAGAGGAAAAAAAACAAACAGAACATTTGGCCATATTGTGTCTGAAATGTCAGTTATGTGATTCGTTTCTTGTTTATAGAACAATCGTGCGGTTATAATATATATATATATATATATCTCGGTGCGGCCGTGATTACGTACAGGACTTGTGTGTATACCGAAGCACAGCCCTGCAGATATTCAGTATAAACTGCACTCTTGATCGTGCGATATTGCTTAAGTATGTAGTAAAAATGTGATCGTATAGTTGATATATACTCTCTTTCACTGCCAGATCCTCACCCTGAGGCACCTGCTTACCTGCCCACTGGACCACCAGTGCCTTCAGACAACGCAGCTTTTTATTCCAATTTTTTTTTTTAGGGCTTATCTTTCAGTTTTACATCACCTACACACAAGGATGAGTGCTTATAAAAGGTAAATCTTACCTTGTAGTGGTTGTGGTCCACCTGAGGCAGGCCTCCATGCTGTTTTAGGGGGTTTTTCTTTTACTTTACATCACCTACACACAAAGAGGAGTAAAGCATCAAACTATGCCTTATCAGAAAGAGAGAGACGTGCTTATCTTTCCATCAAGACCCTAATACAGATGATGCTCCGTTTTAGCAATGCTTATCCCTCACGTGTATGTAAAGCTTTGTGTGTAGACCTGTATAAATGTCTGTACAAGCCTGTCGTTGGCTCGACTGTAAACTTCCCCCGCTGTGGTGGGATGTTACTGCTTTGCCGCTCGCTTATGAAATACTCTCAGATGCTTTGGATTTTAAGGATTTAAAAAAAACAAAAAAAAACTGAAAATATTGAAAAATACGTCAACATTATGGCAATGTGCTGGTGCAGTGGGTAGTGTTTTTGTCTCATGTCTCCAGGGTCTGCAAATTCAATCGGAGCTTAGGTTGAAACCTGTTCCTTGGATAGGTTTTGGTGCCAATGCACCAATGGTAGTCTGATCAGGACAGATGGATGGAAGCAAATGTTTCTTTGTCAGCATGCTTATAAAACAACAACAACAACAACAACAAACTGAGGTATCTCGTGCATGGACATTGGTATGGACTATGGTCATAGTTTCTTTGGATAACAACTTGACGAAGTACATAATTGAATCACATCGCGCCGATGCATCATTGATTATTTTCCTGAAGCAGCATGCCATAACGTTTTATTCCGTAGTTGGACATAATTTAAGATGTGCTACATGCACAATGAACATTAACTATTGTTTCCACGCTGAGTTTAAGGTAAATATACAGTTGATTCAGAATCTGCAGGTCAGAATGACTGCAAGCAAAACAAAGCAAATCCAAAAGTTGAAAACAGGTGCTGCCATAGACGTAACTTGTTTTCGGAAAAAAAAAAAAAATGAAACCAACAGTGGTTGATACACAGGCTGGCACGTTAATAGATAGATTTATATCTATAGGTATAATAAACATCTAGATATATTTATATCTATTAACCAGACAGATATTGTAATAAGTGATAATAATACGGAGGCGGAAAGTGGGTGGAGTCGTAGTAGGCGTGACCCTGAGAGGAAGCGCTACAGAAGGATTTTGCCAACCTCCCCCCCACCCCATGCTTACTGATGTCTGGTCAAGGTGAAAGTTAAAATGGTACTACGAGATCCCAAAGCTCACCATGAAATATTTATCAAGACTGAATGCTGCTTGTGTTAAAACACAGATGTTTTAAAATGTCTCTCTCCTTGAGGAGAGCAAACCGTTCCGTTGTCGTCGGTCATGTTCACGATCGTTTAAAATGCTTTGCTGAAAGGAAACATTTCATAAAAAGGCCTTTAGCAGCCATTTAGAAATGAAACAAAACCACACAGCTGTAATGAGAAGCTCCAAGTGCTAATTTATGGAGTTTATGGATTCTGCACATGGTGTATAATTGGATATCGTTTATAATTTGTCCTAGACTTCTTGATTGGTTGTTGTCTTTGTAGTAATTTAATAATGATAAATTAATGACTAATCGTTCTTTGCGTTCATTTAAAGCTTTTTTTTTTTTTTTTTAAGAAAAGAGCAAGAAAGGACGGATTATCTAGACAGATAGCTATCATGCATACACTGTACGCGTACAATATGCGATTTTGCATAAATATGAGACAATATTATTCAGATATTACTATTCAGATAGTTTTGGCTCAACCATTGGCTTTTTCTAGGAACAAGAAGAGCATTTTGTTTAAATTAAGCTTCCATTTTTACACTGTATCAAATCCAAAAAAAAAAAAAAAAAAAAAGCGCAGTTTGATAAGTAGTTAAATCAAAATATGGACAATTATGAAGAATGTGAACCTGAGCTCTAAATGAGAGACCCAAAAAATAAAATCAGAAGGAATCACAGCTGCCAAATTGCTTGTACGCTCAAACCCCCATTTTGATTCACAGATCCAAATGTTGCATTACTCTTTCATTCTTTTCAGCCATAATGATCTACACTTATGGAACGTGACAGCATTAAATCACCACATCTTAATCTTAATAATAAATCACTTATGCATCTAATAAATGTGCATTATTCCTGTGAAAGATAAATACTATAACCAATAATGAACCAATTAAGAAGAAGAAGAAAAAAAAAGAGAATAAATATGTTTTTATAATGACTTTAAGTTGTTTACTTGCAAATCTGTTCATATTAAGAAAGTTATGAATATTAATGATGTAACTGCTTTATTAGCATGAAAAACAGATTTAATACCACCATCTACATGTCATTACAGAGTGCGAATGATCAGCATGTTTAAAATGAAAATGTTTTTTTTTTTAAAGTACAACAAACGCTACAATTAAAAACGTTAGTCAATTAATACGTAATGCTACATTACACACTAAATCGAAATACTACTATAATTCGTTCTATTTTACAACATGAATCAGCTATAAATGTTTTTAATGAGCAGCTTGTAAAAAAAACAGAAAACAAACAAACAACAAAAAAAAAAAAAAAAAAAAAAAAAAAAAAACCAAGAAGCTGAGTTATAAACTTAGGCGCTTCATTCGGCAAAGTCAGAAATTTGGCCATCCATAATCATCCCTGAATCTCGAGTACTCTTTAATTTACTTTAAAACGCCAAGCTGTTGTTTGGTCTTGTGTTTAATCATTGTTAATGATGTGCTTTTTGCAGGCCACGGCAACAATATGCTCGGGAGCGCTTCTGCCCTGCGCGTATTAAATGAAAAGGCCAACGCTCTTCCATTATGGGCCATGGTGGGAGGCGCAACACGTTTTGTTTTTAATTTACAAACCATGTAAGTAAATTAAAAAGAAATGGCTAGACTTTATTTGGACTAGGGGGTTTTTGCAATTACAGAGCAATTACGCCCGGGTCTGTAACCTGAAATTGCTCAGACGGCCTTATTTAATATTTAAATGGATAAAAAAATGTTGGATGTTTATGTTGGTAGAGTTGTAGGCTGTTCTTGTCTTGGTTGGGATGGCCAGGTAGGAAGGGTGGAATTGGGTTTAAAAGTGCTTCCCATCCTGCTTCAAGTCAGTTTGTAATTATCTTAAAACTGAAGAAAAAAAAAAAAAGTTTAATATAATGCTATTACAATATCAACAGTGAAGGGTATGTATTTATCAAGGGTTTGTGTGGTGGTGTTGGCAGGGGGATTTGATGTGCCGCAATGTGCAAACGGAGTATCAATGCCCTCTTTATGAGCTGTTACTATAGAAACAATAACATTAGAACGAGTGTATTAATATTAATACAAATTGTACATGTTACAGCCAGAACTACTGTGAGCTGTCTCACCTTCTGATTTGACAATTCAACCTTGCTATGGTGTAAAATGATACGAATGCAATGCAGAGTGTCCAGTATGATGCCACTCGGTAAAAGTCTTAGCAACCACTCTTTAAGAAATAATTATTTAATGTAGAATAAGTAATGTGATCGGGCAAGTTATAGCTCTGAAATCCGCAGGACTCCGATCAGGACGATTGCAGGACGATCACAATTACCTAATCATGTTAAACATTTTGTGGAGCTGTTGGAGTGTCTGTCTTTCTCCAGTGGTTCATTACCATGTTCGCCACATGAAGTGGCACTCGTGCAATTTTCGAACCATCACATCCTTTCAGCGGCTCGGAGGAACGATGTGTTCTGAATTTCTGAGTGACTTCTCTGACAGCACTACAGTACGAGTTTAATAACCAGAGTCTGTCCTCATGAATTGAGAGGGACTTTGAGTTCTTTCCTGCCTCCTTTTATGATAGTAGGAGTGTTTGTTTTCACGCAGAAATGCCCGTGTTTACCCAGGACTTGCAAATTCAGAGCAGTAAAAGTGAAAAGGTTGAGTTGGGTTGGGTTTGTATGAAATTCACCAAAATCCAACCTCAAGAAAAAATGTTCTAGAGATCAGAGATCATCTATCTAGCAGTGAAGATAAGAATCTTCTTGGAAATTCTAATAGCCCAGGTTACCTAGCTAGCTAGTATTTAAAATGAACATTTCTGAATATGATTTATTATTATTATTATTTTTTTAAATCCTCACAGAAAATCCTCTCAGGTTAGCTCATGTTATTTACCTAACTGGCATTAAAGAAACATTAGGAATACTTATGAATAAAGTTTTTAAATATTCTTTCAGAAACTCTGTCAGGTTAGCTCATGCTGCCTAGCTAGCTCTCAATTTAAATGAACGTTATGAACCGTTATGAATATATTTTAAAACGAATCCCTCAAAAATCGTATCTGGTTAGCTCACGTTGCCTAGCTAGCTAGCATTTAAAATGAACATTTAAGAATATTATCATTATTTAAAAAAAAAAAAAAAAAAAAAAACCTCTCAAAAACTCTGTCAGGTTAGCTTGTGTTACCTAGCTAGCGAGTCTCTTTTAAAAGAGTTCTTGGGTGCTTCTCGATACTCAAATTCCTCGTTTCCTCGATCCTCCAGCCCGTGACCTGGAAATCGATGGAACTCAACTATCCTGAAGGACATATCAGTTCTCTAATTGCACCGCGAGGAGGCGAGGAACGTTAAGCGAGGAAGCTTCGAGAGGCGTAAGGAGCGAGGATACACAGGTAAACACTGTGTATATTGTCGAAAAAGTGTATATTGACGCGCGTATAAATTCCCCTCCTCCTTTTACATCTGCCACAATCTCAAACAAAAAGTCCTTTGATGATGTATTGGAATTATTAATTAATTAATAATATGCTTACAGCGAGTATTGTAATTTCTTGATGTTTGGATATATGCAAAGCTGCACAAAAGATGCGATAATTTATGTACTGGTCATTAAATCGTTGTTGAATAACCCAGAGATTTCACATACTATCAGTGCATTTTGCTTTATTAAGAATGTTATCAACCAAGCTATAACAACATGGCGGCAGATGCCTGAAGCGCGGTGAGGTCGTCCAGCTGAACAACAGTCATCATTAATTGACGTCGCTTTGAAGTGACGCTGGAGAGAGCGAGGATATTCTATTCGACTTGCTTTGATTCCTCTCGCCTAACATCTCATCCTTGCATCCTTCTGTCGCATCGTAAGGGGGTGGGAGCTAAGACACGAGGAAAGGAAACGGGGATGCAGAAATAAGAAATGAGAATCACCCCTTGTGTGTGTGTGTGGTTGATTGAGAACAGGTGGCTGAGCAGGACAGTGTGTATGCGCTCTGGGGAGTGTAGTGAAGAGTGGCCATTTTTGTAGGCCGCGGTGTCTGCTGGGAAAATGTGACATGACCCGAGACCAGTAAATATTCAGTTCACATTAACCCATGTTACTTAACTGGCATTTTAAATGAAGGTTATGAACAATTATGAATATATGCATCTTTAAAAAAAATACAAATACCTCAGACGTCCTGTCAGGTTAGCTTGTGCTACCCGTCTAACTGCCTTTAAGTCAACATTTAGAGGTGCCATGTTGGTCTGGATCTGAAATTGCGGTTATGGAAATGAGTGTCATGACTTGTTTGCAACTGGGTTTACCGAAACTAATAATCCAATTGTCCATATTTATTTTGAATTCATCTAGCATGTGAGCATGTGTTAGCTAACACGCTAATGCAGCGAACACGTGCGTTTTAGGTTATATCATCTCGGCTGGAAAAAAAAAAAAAAAACAAAAAAAAAAAACACAACAGAAACCTTCACAAAAATTCTAATGGCTTCTACTACCATTACAAACCATCAGCTAACCATTAACACCATTATTAGTGCTATCCACTGGATATAACATGCCACCATTAGAAGGTCACAAATTCCCAGTGGAGACCTACAGGGACCATTACAGTTTCTATGAAATCCAATACAATTCCCATTAAAACCCATTACAAATTCTGTGATGGTTTCTATTGTTTTTTTTTTTTTCAGAAGGGATAATCCGATAAAAGTTTTAAAGTGAGGTCGAGGTGACACAAAGGAATTCTGAATGTTTTAAAAGTATTACTACTTCATTTTTAGGCTGTGCGCGAACATTGCAGCCTCATGATTCCAGGATGCCTGGTTCAACCCTGAAAAGCTCCCTGGTTTTGGTTCCTGAAAGTCTCTCTCACTTATTCATTTTTATCTCTTATCTTCTTTTTAGTGACTGCAGGTTCCTAATGGCTTCTGTTCAAGTCTCACACGGTCACGCTTTCGTCCCGTCTGTCTCTTTCTCACTGCTGCAAATGTATTCATAACACATGCATCTTTCAGCACCCAAAGAGGGAAAGAAAGAATGGTAGACAACGAGGAAAGGGGGGGGGGGAAATCATCCTCCTGTAATATTAATGCTCCTCTTTCCCCTGCCAGAACGAGAGCTCTGTAGCTGATTAGAGCGCTTTAGTTGTCGTGATGCTCTCTTGACCTTCGGTGTTGTTGGGCTGATTCATCCTCGTACATGTGTCCTTGCCCTGTTCTTTCTCTCGCTCTTATCTTCTCTATTGTTGGATTAATGTCACATCAGACCGCTGTTTTTTTTTTTTTTTTTTGGTCAGAATGCTATAGTTTAATGATTTGGATGAGCAAACAATTCAAATATGAGGCTTCGGTGCCCTAAGGAGCAGATTTGTTGACAGAACGTTCAAAGAAAAAAAAATGAGAATTGAGCTCTGTTTGACGATCATTAGCCCGTGGAAAGGGACTGGAATAAATATCTTTTTTTTCTTTTTATCATCTGCTATTTTCAGCCATCCTGGAGTATAACGTGTGATTTAATCCCATCAGGGTTGATAGACAGCACCCATTCTGGCCGAGGATTTATTTAAGCTTCAGACAAACCGTTCCCTTCGTTAATCAACCGTAACCTACTTAATATTCGAACGTGTCAAATGGTATAAAATGATATTATTTTTCCTCATATAAATATCCATTGCCTGGTTTTCCTTTCTACTGTACACGGTTATGATCTTTGCTCGTCAGTGGATCTGGAGCTTATCCTGGGAACACTGGGCGTGAGGTGGGAACACACCCTGGATGTGTTTATGCCAATGGATTGAGTTTTGTACAAACATTTCTCTGGGTATGTATCCAAAAACTCAAAGTGCTCATGCGCTCAGCTTTACTGCTTTCGTATGTAACCGGGTATCATTGATCTAAACACAATTGGGGTTTTCTTTTTCTTCGCCATCAGTAAATTTTCATACATAATGGCTTGTAAGAACGGAGCGTATTTTCTTTATGGCCTAGCAAGGAAGTTGTAAACGCCTCCCAGCAGCTTCTGACCCGAACCCTCAGGGGACACGGCAGGGTTAAAGGGCCTCGGTTTTTAAATGTCATCGCCTACTTATCATAGTACTGGTGTCAGGAGCTTTCCGCAAAGTTGTGTTCTAATCTGACGAACGCAAATCCTACTATTATTCAAACCAAGGGCACGAACACGGAGCTATAAACACACCACAAATCACATTATGTTTAGAAGCTACTCCGTCCTGAAAAATGTCAAACCCTTAAATAGCGCAGATTCCAAATCGGGATGAGATTTAGGAATAAGAGAGAAGGATGGAAGAGGGGACGGAGGCAGCCGATCGTAGGAAAGGGAGGACAGGAGCGTGAAGGGCCGAGGGCAAAAGAGGCAGAGGAGAAAATCCTGATTTAATATTTGACCTTTGAAGGGGAGATCATCCAAGAGTCAATCTTCGGCCGAAATTAAATCGGCGCGTCACGTTTCGTTTCATTACCCGGCGCCCGTCTCATGTTAATGACCAACTTCAGTATGGGTCTAAGTAGAAGGAGAAAAGAAAGAAGAACCAGAGGAGAGAACGGCCGTAAAAGGATGCACCAAAATACACCAGCTCACTGAACTCTACACACGATTTCATCTACAGTGTGATATCAAGCCCCGAGTGGTCCACATTACAGGATGTCTTCTTGCGGTGTCCGAAGTCAAAAGGCTGCGTTAGGTTTTGTGCCGGAATAATGGTGTAACACGACTCCCATTTTTCGACTGAATGAGCCTTCAGTGATCTGCTGTTGAATCATCGAGTCGTGAGCCAGATTGCTTTGTTGTGTCTCCTTCTCCATTCCACCCACACTTTCCTTCATATTTCTTTCAGCCAGACGCAGCTGAATACTGCTAACTACCGGCGCTGTGCAGAGGGGATTGAACCGTACGTGCCTTTGCTGAGCTTACTATCAGTCAGTTTAAATAAGAAATAAAACACTTGGGGGGGTGCTGTTATAGGAAAATCATCAGGGACAGGACGATGGGGTGCAGCCCTAGATCAAGCGGTGTTGAATGACACAGCATCGTTTTTTATCCATTTGTAGTTACACGTTGTGGAAATGTCCGCATACGGGTATGAACCCGTCGTTCCGTCGCTTTTTATTTCTCTTGAAGCACCGACACTGGAGACTCCTTCTGAAAAATGCTAAACCCCTCCTTACTGAGAAGTCCATTATACATCGTCTTTGTTAAATAAAAGCACTTCTATTATTAACCTCCACTATACAAGTTCCTCTAAAGGAGGGAGTCGTTACCATAGAAACGATAAGTGTTTGTAGTTGTACTAGCAAATAGATTTGAAAAAACAAAATAGAAGAACACCCGTGCAGTTCATGCTAGCTAGCAGGTCGACAAGTGTGTGTGTCGGTTTGTGTGCGTGAGTGATGTCGCTAACACGGGCGAGGACGAGAGTAGAAGCGGTCTGTGAGCCGTGATGACGGGGGGGATAAAATCAATTGTCACTAAGTCAGTAGTGCCGAGGGATCTGTGTGTGTGTGTGTTGACAGGCTGATAAAGCTGATAAAAGCTCACGCATGGCTTCTCCGGCTGTGACGTGCTTACTCATTGTTTCAGAGACCATCTGGTACCCCACAGATGCCAGAGCAAAGAGCCACACTTGGCTGGTTCCACAGGGGCATCCGCTGCACCACCAACCTGCTTCATCACTCTAATCCCATGTGCAAATTCCCCCAGACTCCAGCCAATCACCGGCCCTGCCTGCTTTCCTTTATACGCTGCAACACCACACTCGACCTCTGGGTGGCAGTAACGACTCAGACGTTCGCCCGAGTGAATTATTTAGCACTTTCAGGACAAACATTGTTAGGCTTGATGTTCTTTGTTTATTATTTATATGTTGATAGCACACAGGGTGAAGTTTCTTTGGGTGTCTAATACAAAGTAGTGTGTGGGAGGTCTAATTGTATTTCGCTCAAGGCGTAGAAGGTGTGAACTTGCTTCAGTTCAGTGCAGCGAGGACACAAATGTTGATCGCTTCTCTACTGCAGATGCTGATGATTTTATTTATTTTTTTTTTAAAAGGGCGCAGCGTCCCAAAAGGTGGAGACACAACTTCCTGTGTTTTTGTGTATCGGTGTGTGTGAGAAAGAGATGAGTCATAGCCATTATGAATGGTTTCATATGCTTCTTTTGGCATTAGGACACTTGCTGCTAGGTGTGCATGGGCAGAATTCATGCTGAGCATGATACTACGCTGTTAGTCCTCACTAATTAGTCAAGCTGATCGCACACAAACTTCACAGGATTTCTATATTAAAAATGGAACTCATTTAGTTGCACGAAGTAGGAATCAGGGTGCACGAAATGCACTAATCCCATCCCTCTACGTCCTCCTACTTTACATCAGCTGTAAGAATGCACCCTTAAGCCGCATCCACGTTATAAATTTGCCTTTCATGGCACTTTTTGCAAACCAGCCATTCCCAAGACAGGAACAAAATATCACCGTCAAGAGACAGTCTGCGCCGTTAGCAATCGCTGTGGCTGATTTCACCACCTTCGCGAAACGCAGTCTAACTTCTCTCAATTAACTTGAACGTTCTAACTCGAGACTGAAAACATACGAAGTGTAACAGGGTTTTAAAACGCCTGTAATCAGAATGAGAGTCTTCAACACTCTTGCACAGACCACCCCAAGAAGAACGGAACCAAAGATAGAACCAAAACCAGTCGAAATGCGCAACATGAAAAGTTGTGCTTGTGGGGAATTAGACCCAGGTCTCAGGACTGAAATAGTCCTAACACAATGAGCTACAGGGCAGCATTAACATTTGGTGTGGCAGGAACACTGGAAAGCCTGAAAACTAGGAGAACAGACAGAATAAAGCAAGAGACAGAGCTCTCAACCATGGAGCCTCCTGGGTAAAGGCAAGGACTCTACTGATTAAGCTCAGAGAGAAAAGGTGAGTGAGAAATGGCCAGCTACTCAATCCACCAACCAATCCCCACTATATATGTATAAGGCACCCTACCATACACACGTTTTTTTTTTTTTTTATCCTAAACTAGAGAGCAGTTCTTTTCCTTTACCCAGAAAGCACACTGCCACTTACACACCAGGGAAAAATACCATTTACCAGCCTTATCTCATGAGAAGACTTAGCATCTGAGTAGTTCACCTGCGTGCTTAAATAGGGTAGCAGCAGGTGTAGGCCATTGCGTTGATGACTGCACTGCAAGATGGGTAATGTAGTTCTCTTGGAACTATGCTCTTACAGGAAGGTCTCCCTCTGCTGGTCTGTGCCATTGTTGCGTGGTCGGACATTACAGCAAAGGACCAAATTCCCAACTGGAGCCCGAAAGTTACATAAATATTTACAATGTGAAAGTTACCCATATTCAGAATCGGGTTACGCGCCGGCGGGATTTTCTGGGCTTTCCATTCAGAATATGTACATCACCTGCATGTAGTTCACACCTCCATGCTTGCTAAATTTGTCTTCGGCAGAAGTATCCGATGTCTTCTGGAACATAAGGGCCTGCCTTTAAACCTGAATGAAGATTGAAGAAGCAAATACTAGTTGGCTCATAGCTTTCCATTGTTGTATTTACAGCCATAAACACACAAAAATAAGTGTCAGATAGGTGGCTCTGGACTGTATCTTCTGAATAGCGCTTAAGTCTGTATTAACTGTATTAAAGCGTGGACTATGCACGGCTTTAATCGCTCTGAATACAGCCCATAAGCTGTGTTTGAAATCGTGTACTGTGACGGTACCTACTGCATTCGATTCAGTACCTACTCCTTGGCTGTTGATACGGTACATACTGATCAGTATAAGTGTGTAGTATGAATACAATCCAGACATACTACATCCGCCATGTTGGCGTAGTCATGTGACCTATAGCTTAACAAGATCCGTCGTGCTTCCTTCCGCCATTTTTGATTCTGACAGCTCTTCCGTCGCCAGCCCCGTTGCCTCATGGGATAGCGCAGCGTGCGTTACTTCCATACTGCAGAACTTCTCGCCTACTGTCTTATTAATACTGAGAATCCGGACGTACTACTCCTTTGGCGTATTTCCTAGCGGATACACTTCTTAGCAGGTCAGGAGTGCAAGTAGGCATTTTACGATCTTTAATGGCGTAATGCACAGCTGCCAAACGCTACCATTTACTTTGGTAAATTTCACTGGGGTCAGAGAATTAGCCTTTCTAAGCAGAGGCTCAGGATTTCCAGCCTGGTCTTCAGATCTTCGGTTCCTCTTGGCGATCAGTGATCTAGCCGTCCATGATATCCATGATGCACTGGCGCTCCTGTGCAGAGCTGAGAATCGTGTGTGTGTGTGTGTGGGAGGTATTTTCAGAGACGGTGAGTGGGTGATGCTTGGCCAGCTGGAATTTAAGCTCCAGCGTTTGTCACGGTTGGCATCACTACATGGAGGCCGGAGATAAGGAAGTGGCAGGACACTAGGCATGTTGACAGCGAGAGAGAGAGAGAGAGAGAGAGGAGGGAAGAAAACAGTGTAGCGGGAAAGATCGTGATGAGGCTCATATTTATGCAGCTTGCAGTCCGGATGCAGTGTTTTGGAGAGAGAAGCTGGAGCAAATGACAAGACACTGTTCTTTCTCTCTTCGCTCTTCTTCTCCCAGTGCTCACATGCACACGCATCTCTTCAGGGCACCTCCAAGCACAATCGCTTTTTTTTAATACTAAATGATTCAGAGACAGAGTAATAGTCCTGGGCATTCTCTTTGCTAATTGACAGAGTCGTTATGAGCAGCCGTATCGCTGCACCAGAAGAATCCGCTTAAAGACGCGCGCTAACGTCGATATGTCAGTGTATTACACCCCACCCGAGCAGATTACATGCTAATTTACATTAAGAGCTGAAGCCACATGCTGCACGACTCCACTCCTCGGTGTGTTGTGCTTTGTTGCTGGGAATACTAATGCCTTCACCGCAGCGATGTACAGTAAATATGCAGATTAAAGAAATGAATATGCATGTCATACTAATTGGTCCTTCAGTTCGTAACAGGTCCTGCCACTGAGCAAATCAAATTACACCAGCTTTACTACGCTCGGAGTGCAGGGAGAACGCGCGCACTTGTAAAGGACGTGAAACAAAGTGGGAAGTTCTTCAACTGGATAAAGGAGGAAACAAAGAAGTTGCTTTTATTATATGGATATATTTATATATATATAGGCTAAAGAACCAGGAACTTGGAGAACTTCAGGAATCTCAGAGAGAGCGAGAGAGCGAGAGAGAGAGAGAAAAGAACTCATACTAGAGCGAATTCCTTTAAAAATGCATTTAATTAATGCAGTTAATGAAAAATTAAAATATTTAGCATTCAAAAGTATTTGATTAGTAATAAGCCATGGAGAAACATTGTGTATGCCCTATATTTATACCATGGAAGGTAATAATAAGTCCACTTTCTTCAGTATAGAAAATCCCAAGAAGGCAACGCCATCATTTTATTGTATTTTTTAAAAACTTTAAAAACATTTTTTTTTTTTTTACTTATGTATCTATCCACAGTAATATTTTCTTGTCCCTGATATTGAACTTGATTTGACATTATTTACACTACCCTGGAAAAATCCACCAAGGTTTCATCGCATGTCTCTCTGGGAAAACCCTTAAAGGTTCTACGTGAAAAACACTACAACAGAAAACTATTCCAAATTGCTCCACTTTTTAGGAAGCTAAGAACCCTTTCTTATCCAATGAACTCCTAAAGAAACCCCTTTTTTGAAACTGTACTTATACACACACACAAATCTTTTTTATTAATTTTTTTTTTAAGTAGGCTGAATCTCAAATGGCTCCCTATTCACCATATATGCTTACTACCAAGGGTAGAGCGTGGGGTTGTGTAATCCACATTTAATCCACATAAGAGCACGTTCTTTTGCCGACAGACGCCATCTGAGTCTCCGACACAGACGGTACGCGAAAAGTCATAGACGTGTCTGTTGAACTTAGTGATAGCAAGCAGTTTGAATCGAGCAAACTACGCAACATTCGATAGATCTTTGCAGTTTTTCAAAATTTCCGCCGACTTTCCGCAGATCTGGTGACGTCATCACAAACACGCATTCAGCCAAAGCCCTCTTCGATTCACGTACGTCGAACGTGAGTACAGCTGAAAGGTCTCATTTACCAACAAACATCACTGTGCCAAACCATTTCCTGCAATTGCAATTTCGCCAATTCAAGTAGTTTTCCGCAAAAAAAAAAAAAAAAACACAAAAAACTCTGCAAGTTTAAAATAAATAAATAAATAAATAAATAAATAAATAAATAAATAAATAAAAATGCTGCAGCAAAATCAAGCATTTTTGGCCGCAACAATCACAAAAAAACAACAACTCGTGAACAATATATAAAATAATATATAAAAACTTTTATTAGAAAATATTTCATGGCAATATTTCTTTTCAATTTAATTAGAAAACTGATACATAATAATAATAATAATAATAATAATAATAATAATAATAATAAAAAAAAACATATGCCATAAATGACACGTTAATTCAACAACAAACAATAAAAAAAGAAGAAATGTGCTTTTTAATACAACAACAACAACAACAAAAAAAGAAGAAATGTGCTTTTTAATAGACTAAACGTTTTCATCACTCACCGTTTATTCATCTTGAGGAGGTCAACTGGGTGCAAACATCTTCAGCATGAGAACTGAGGGACTTAATGTGATAATGCAGGTCACTAACCTCTGGGGTCAACACCAATCTT
The DNA here is from genome assembly GCF_023375685.1 of Ictalurus furcatus. Lineage (NCBI taxonomy): Eukaryota > Metazoa > Chordata > Actinopteri > Siluriformes > Ictaluridae > Ictalurus > Ictalurus furcatus. The sequence continues at coordinate 17,988,782 of NC_071276.1, read as the reverse complement.
CTCCACAACACACCACAGCAGCACAGAGAGAAGAAGAAGAAGAAGAAGAAGAAGAAGAAGAAGAAGAAGAAGAAGAAGTCAGACCTTTATCATCATTACTGTTTTAATATTACGAGTTCATACTCAAACGCCAACTGCATGGACAAACACGTTCAGCATTAATGGATGTACTACAGTAGGCATGAGACGATACACTAAAGCCACGATATACGACATAACCCAATACAGGCATAAAATATTCCATTTTAATGCATTCATTTGGGAATGACAACAAATCGAACCACTCCAATATCAGTACATTGTCTTGTAAAAAAAAAAAAAAAAGGAAAAGAAAAAAAAGTAGATCAGGATTTATAATACAGTATAAGGTGTAATTTCCCCAATGAGAATCTTGGGAAATGGATTTGAAAACTAATTTAAATTGTGGGCGAGACTGTGAGACTTCATTAGCTACTAAAGACAATAGATACAGTATGTTTCGGTTGATTTGAGCAATTGTGGTCTGGAGGAAATCTGTCTAAATTTGGCCAAAATTTTTATATCCTTTAATCTCCTCTGTAAAATAATGATTACTGTGACTGTGTGGATGCGAGGTTCCTGGCAAATTTGCCAAATTTAGGCTCCAGAATGCTTGTTTTCTATCTGCCATGTAGCTAATACCTGCACTGTCTCAAATCCTACTGAGCGACACACACACACACACACACACACACACACCCTTTCACTCACACTAATTGACAGGCCAGAGAAGGCGAGTCAGATTCCCGTCCTGTAAGCGTGAGACAGAGACGTGTGTGTTTCTGCTGGCTGCGTGTGTACAGTGTCCATAAAACCAGCCACTGCAGCCGAGAAGAGCGAATGGGATTCGCTTTTGTTCGTCGTATCTTTCCCCCAACAGAAAGCACGCTGAGACCGCATTATAAACACATTATTTACCTGCCACTGCGATGCTTCAAAACATTGCTTAAAAGTATGAATAAAGCTTCATGAATCGGTATGTTAATATTACAGAATGGTTAGATAGGACCTTTAAAGGGTTAATCAATTTGTTGATATGATATTGTGATAAACCGTATCAACAGTACGCCTGGAACCCAGCGTGCCTTCTGCAGCCGTAGCTCATCTGCCTCAAGGTTCGTCTCGTTGCGCGTTCCGAGATACAGGAGATCCTTATGATCACATCACTATGGACGGGAAAGCTATTATAAGCTCGTAACATTCCATCACTAATTATCCATGACATGCTCGTTAATGATCTTCCATGTGTATCAGATACTTTTTTTTCTCTAACCTTACACTGTGTTGTCACAGGTTTTAGTCCTATGGGTCCTTCCACACACCTCCACGACCTTTCACACGTACAGTACGTAATCCGCTCCGAAATCACACTAATAAATGACTCAAATAAACAGCGTCATGGTTACCGGTGTTCATCAGAGATCGTCTGTTAATAAGAAAACAGAAAGCAATCAACACAGACTGGAAAACCAGAGCATGCTAGTCACACTGGGATCCGGCATCGAGAATCTGCGTAACTCATTATCGCGTACAAGTAACTGCTTCGCTAGTGCCAGAGTTGGGAGAAAGGCTGACGCGTATAATATTGAAGAATCATCGATGGCATTACTGACGCAGGTTCAAACATGTTCAACATGTACCACATGCCACATCAATCTCTTTACTGGATGTAAAGCGGTGTTGAAGGTCCGCAACCTTCATCTGTACATACATTGAGGCGTTCATAGTGTACATATTACCATTATTATTATTTTTTATTACTATTATTCTTATTTTTCTATTCCTATTGTATATATATATATATATATATATATATATATATATATATATATATATTTCCTATCTGTATTTTTGGTGTCATTGAGCTGCTGTAACGAGGGAATTTCCCCAGTGTGAGATCAATAAAGTTTGTCTTATCTTATCTTATCTTAACATATGGGGTCAGAACTGCTCATTACCATAACTCACCACTGAGAGAGAGAGATTCATAGCGCCTTCTCACTGAACATCACATCACTGTTCGGTTACAAATCGGAACCCAGGATCGAGTGTGTGTCTGCTTATTAAACAACGCTCGCCATGAAAGTAGGAGGTTCTCTGGAGGTTATTGAGTGGTGACAAATGAGTAAAATACACCTCAAAAACCAGACATATCTCATTTAAAATTTAAATACGTGGAACCCTACCACGCGGCTCTCTCACAGCAGGAGCGATCGAGCGCGAGACACGCCGACTTTGTGTGCTTAATTGCGGCACACGATGCGATTCTTTAAATATTTAACCGTTAGAGAAAATACAAAGGAGCACTTGATAGCACAGCCAAGGCTGCCAATCAGTCCTCCATTTAAGCTGTGCATGGGCATAGTTGAGCATTTCTGATTATGCTCCCATGCAGAAATAAAAACCCCATATAATATCTGCTCAGAACCCCAACAGTCTATAAAAATGTCTATAAAAATGTTCGCTCATAGTAAATGATTGGACAGGTGACAGACTGAAGTGCAGGTCAGACCAGCCACAGGTACGCTTGACTCTCATACCTTCTCGTGTTGACATTTGACACAGCGAGAGACTACAGAACAGCACGTAGAGCGCGGATGAAAATTGGACCGGTGGACGAATGGCTTTTGTTCTTGCTCTGAACGGCTGAATTACTCTCTGCTCACCTTTTTAGAAATGACAAGCAATTTGCAACTCCGAGTTTCCATTTTCATAATCGGCAATTAAACCCCGGTGCATTCTCACTACCTCCCATTCTACTGTTCCTGAGAAACTTTCCGGAACATTCTATCCGCAGACGTGACTGACAGCCGAACTTTGTTAGTCCGTGTCGGCTGGTCTTGTGCGGAGGATAATTTGCAGCGTGGATCAGGCAGTGCGTTGACCGGGGACTTCATCCCGACGTTGCTGATTGAGTGAAAGCCAAATGGCACTCCGCCTGCTGATCCATCAGCTGATTTGCTATCGCTGACAAGTGCAACCTTTTTATTGATGAAGCCATGAAAACAACCGGGCGAACAAAATACGCCGTGACCTTTGAAAATATCATGCCGGCTATCACGATTCCAGCTAATTCCGTTGTTTTGAGTGTGCTCGGGGGCTCACGCACATTTCAGCCAAAGGTTACGATGCGTCTGTAAATTGTCATTTAACCTAACGAACGGAGCTTTATTGTATCGTATTGTGTTTTATTCCCAATTACACGTTTATAAAGCTCACTCCTGGCTCGTTCGATGAATTTAAGGGTAAGCTTGCATTTTACAGCCAAATGTTCCAGAGTTTATTTACCAGCTTGAAGGTGTTTTTTTTTTCTTTTGTTTTCTTTTTTTTTTTTTTGGTCCACCAGTCCCAGGGTGTTGCTTTGAATGCCAGTGTATCCAACAGAAAACCCACGGAGTTTCTCGCCGTTGCATCATTTTCAGGGCTGTTGATAAGAGAGAGAGAGAGAGAGATGTGGACAGGAGAAACAGATTCCCATTGTGGAGTTACAAATCTCACTGCTATTAAATGCTCTGTCACAGTGAGTCTGCAGGAAACGACTCAAACACCCTTTGAATTGAAACACAACACAACAAATATGCTGTTATTGGAAAATAATCAATGACCTGCTCGTGTGATGAAGTGGACTCCACTGTTACAATGCTGAAGTTGATTATTTTCCAATAAGAGCGTGTCCTAAAGTGTCTTATTCCTCTTACAGTATACCAACAATTTGCCAATGATTACACTTTTAAACTAATTAAAGGCATACTTTTTTTTTATCCATTTATAGTTACTTTTACTGTTGTGGTACATCAGTGAATTTCAGTTGTACAGTATTGTTTGGCAAATATTACGGCGCTCGCTTTTTACCCCCCCCCCACCCCTTCACTTTTTCCTCTCTCTTCGCTGCCCTCTAGTGGATCTCACTTTTAATACTTCGGAGGTTATGTATACGTTTAAGTATAGACTGGCGTTTTTTAAACAAAAAGAAATACGCACGCAACCTGGCTGCAAACCTGAGTAGCCTAGCAACCTGATGGTACTTGATTATAACCCGATGGAAGAATCTATCAATAATTTTTTATCAGGAATTGGACTGACATTTGCTAAAATGTTATCGATTTGTTAATATGTATTAGCACTAAAAGACATGGAGTGCTACTTGGCCAAACTAACACTATGGCTTGGAGTCTTGTCAGTGGCTAAATGATGCTAAGCAGTGGTCTAGCCTGTAATGACTGGACATCTATATAGTCCACGTTCAAGATGTAATGTTTTAGGATTACAGGATGTTATTGTGGCACTGAAAGACGAAGTACTGCCCAGACAGGTGCCATAAACTCATCTGAATAAAGTTAGCTAGCGAAACACGTCCTTTATAGGCAACATCTCAATAAGAACGTGACCAAGCTATCTAGCATTAGCTACTGTAGTATTAGGCGAGCTACGTAGGATTTTTTAAAGCAGTATAAATTACGCATGCTAGGTAACTAGCAAGCTAAGCCTGTTAAATTCTTAGTTAGAAAGAATGCTCCTTAGCAAAACTATCCCTCCTAATTGCCTGTCTTATGCACAGCGTGATGTTTTAGAAAACAAATTCTGGCTCGCTCTAAAACATCACTATACAGCGGTGCTTGGAATTTTGTGAACCCTTCAGAGGTTTCTATATACAGTATCTGCATAAACATGACCTAAAACATCATCAGATTTTCACAAGTCCTAAAAGAACCCAATTAAACAAATGAGACAAAAATATTATACTCGGTCGTTCATTTACTGAGGAAAATGATCCAGTATTACATATCTGTGAGGGGTAAAAGTATGTGAACCTTTGCTTTCGGTATGTGCTGTGACCCTCTTGTGCAGCAATAACTGCGACTAAATGTTTGGGGTGACTGTTGATCAGTCCTGCACATCGGCTCGGAGGAATTTTATCCCATTCCTCAGTACAGAACAGCTTCGACTCTGGGATGTTGGTGGGTTTCCTCACATGAACTGCTTGCTTCAGGTCCTTCAACGACATTTCTACTGGATTGAGTTCAGGACATTGACTTGGCCATTCCAAATCATTACCTTTATCCACTGTAGGCTCCTGCTATATTTTTTCAACCAGGAAGCGGGTCATGTGTCACATTCACGAGACTATAAACCAGTCTTAAAGCTCATGTACAGTAGTTAGTAAAAATAAGTAAGGTAGAAACAAAAAAAAATGAGAACATTAAATACATTAAGTACTAATAAGATATTCATTCGATAGCATATACTGATGTGTTCGAGCAAGTTTTAAATAAATAAAATTCACAAATGTTACGTTCAGATTTGTAAAATTATAATACGGTATGCAAAAAAAATTCCCATTATATGGTACAATTATTTATCTTCCTGAATTGAGGCAATAGGGATCCTCATCTTTGTCAAAAAGACAGCATTTTGTTTGAACAGACAACACCAAAATTGTTCTCTTTCACCAGCTACTTCTGGCTATTTACTTCCCCTCTCCCCTTGTTTGATAGACAGCTAACATCCTCTCATAAATGCTCTGGGCTTTGAGCAATTTGCGATAGGACGAAGCATAAACCAGGCATTACACAGCCACTTTTGCTTCCCTGTGCGAGACTAACTTAAAGCAATCCCCTACCCCTCTGTTCGCCAGGCTGGACTAAAGTCTGACTTTCATCTGTGGATAAATCTGAATCCCTGTGAGACAAAAAAACTACAAAAAAAAAAAACAAAACACAGAGCGCAAGATGGACAGAGAAACAGAAAGGAAAGTCATTCATAATTCAACAGCCAGGAAGCCCTTTCGGTGGCCTTGATAGGCATGTATCAGCTCATTCGCAAACACCACACACACCACACACATACACACTCATGAAGCGCTCATTCCTCATTCCTGTGCAGCTCCTCAAGATCTGAGTCATGTCTCCGGGGGCTCCTCTGCCCATCTGTGTCCGTGTCCTTTATGCCCTCGCCTTCATAGCGCTTACAGGGAGAAGGGGATGAGCAAGATGAAAAGATGAGGCTTGTTATGGAGGCTGTGTTTCATTCATACAAGGGTCACCGAAAATGAAGAGAGACAAAAGGTGAAAAGCTGATGATGGCGTGGTGTGGCAGTCTGGAGCTGCAGCATGTGGAACATGGAATAAAACACTGTTGTACTGTTGGAAATTAATCAACAGTGGATTCCTGACACATGGCAGAGTTACTGTTACCATCCCAAAGCCGATTTAGAAATTTACAAGGAGCCTTTATTTGTCACGTATACAGTACAGAACAGTGAAGTACTTTTCTTCGCATACCCCAGCATGTCCGGAAGCTGGGTGCAGGGTCAGCCATGATACAGCGCCCCCTGGAGCAGAGAGGGTTAAGGGCCTTGCTCAATGGCCCAACAGTGGCAGCTTGGCAGTGCTGGGGCTCGAACCCCCGACCTTCTGATCATTAACCCAGAGCCGTAACCATTGAGTTTACGTATAACATCATATTTTTTTTTTATCCATTTATATTCACATTTACAGTTTACATCTCTGCCATGACTGTTACAATGTGCTGACACTGGAGACTCCTTCCATAAACGCTAAATAAACTCCTCACAGAAAGCTTTACAATATCAACAGTTTTATATTTTTCTTTGTTGGTAAACAACACATTTTAACACATTTATTATTACGTGTAGATTCTGCGTAGTGTTCATCATACTGTGAACGAGTTACTGTATAAGGAATAATAGACGACGGGCCGTTGAATTATTAGAAAATTATGCACACCCCGAGATGGTTACAGAGATTCAGGGTTTTTCGGGATTTTTAATTTACTGCAGATAATACAATGAATAAATAAATAAATACTGATACTTGTTCACCGGCTTATCACACATGCTCCCTCGTGCGCTCTCTTTCTTTTTTCTTGCTCTCTCTCTCTCTCTCTCTCTCTCTCTATCTCTCTCATGTAACTGGCTACCAATGGCTCAAGTCATATGGAATTGTAATACGGTCAAGACCTGACTGGAACTACTTTAGCCGCACATTTACTGAAAAAATAATTGCATGATTCAGAACGTCTGTCAGCCAATCAGAATCGAGAATTTAACAGCGATGTGGTACAAAGAAACAATAACGTACTCGAACAAGTGCATTAACCCGAAACCTGTGATTTGCAACCGCACGACTGTCAGAGCTTCTGACCAATCACATACGAGAATTCAATAAATGCTGCAGTAGGAAGCTTTAAAGAATGTGTCTCAGTTTCAGTTCTTTCCTTTGCACAATTTGCATATACACCTTTAGTTGAAATGAAATGAATCAAAGATTTATATCATTTCATTGCCTGCAGATTTGGGCTCTGATATGTGTTGTATATCTTCCGTTCTCTGTCGTCTGTGCATTAGCGCTGTCGGCTTGTTGTCCTAAATAAGACCCCATGCCCCATTACACTTACACGCTCGCTCCACTTCTTTTAGTTCTCCCTCTTTGGCCCTATATTATTTCTAAATTGGTATTTAACCTTTAGATCAGGGCCGCTGCCGGTTATTACACTATACGCATCCTCGCTGTGATTCAGCTGGCACGAGCCCTAAACCACCACGATTAATCAAAACGCAGACCATCACATCCTGTCATCGATGAGGATCGGGGAGGCTGCCACGGCTGCAGGAAATTAGCATAATGCACACGACAGCATGTCGATGCTGAGAGGATGTGCCAAGAATAAAAATTTTTTTTAAAAAAAGCATGAAAAAGAAGTTTGTGGCTTAAAAAGGTCTAACCTGACAAAAAAAACCCAAAACAAACTTGAACACAGCCTCATCAGATTAGCGTTGATTTATCCTATACAAGCCCTGACACATCCAAAATGCACACCAAACGCATCTCATCATAAACGAACAGCATGTCGTAATGTGTTACTAGAATGAGACAGCTTACGGAATGAAGCGTTATAGTGTTTACCACTTCAGTAAATGCAAATACTGTTATTTTTTTTCCCCCCTTTCTGTCATTAGTCGTAGAACTTAGAGTTAGTCATAGCTTGGCTTCCCTCCCGACAGCAATAAGGAAACATGCAAATATTCGCTTTTAGCTTGAACGCAGAAACGTTTAAAAATACTCACAGTGCACACTCCTTTCACAAACTCTGACAAGCATAAATATAAACTTTCAATCGCTGGAACCGTGCCAAGCTTTCATTTACATCAGGCAGCTTTTAAATGTTTCATGAGTGGAAGCATTCAGGAAATGGGCCTCAGAAGAAAAAAAAAAAAAAAAAAACCTGGCCATGAATCCATCATCAAATAAAGGCTCTGGGCTTTATTTTGGAATTGCTCAATCGTGATAGGCGCTCTTGCTTCCCTGGTTTATATTCTCCGGCGAGGATCATCGCTATACAGACACTGGCTGAATCTCACATGCTTTCCCACTTCCTATATTAGCGCACTATAGAATGGTATGAGATGTAATGCACTACATATCAAATTTTCAGGCTATTCCTGATTTATTACTTTAACGTACTACACAAGGGTTTGAGCCATTATTTCGTGAGGTAGAAGGTCTAAGAAAGGCTAATTGACATGGGATTATTTTGCGGTTAACGCATAAAAAAAAAATTGTCATACGAAAACGTCTTCGGACAAGGAACGAAAAGAAGAAAAAAACAAAGCCTTTATTGGTCACATATACAAGTATCGTACACTGAAATTCAAATTCAAAAAGACTGGAAGTTTTGCAGACAAACCGAGAAGTGGACGTCCACGAACATCCACTGACGAAGGTACAACCGACGTCCCCTACGTATAGAGATTTTTGGGACACCCTGTATAGCTGAGACCAGTTATGAACTGGAGTGATGTAGCTGAGGTTGATGAACAGTGTCAGAAGCTGACAGTGCTGCCATTTCTACCTCAGTGCTGCTCACTTCGGATTTAAATCCAAATACATGTACGGTTATTTGCAGCACTAAAGCGCTGCAGATACAGACCCATGTGATTTAATGCAGTGCTCAATTTGAATAGCTTCAATGTTGAGATATTGGTAGTTTGTTCATATGTTTCAGAAATAGAACCAGCTAAATCTGTTAGAAAATGTCGCAGGCAGGTACAAACTAAAATAATATCTGTGTGAGATTTGTCCATATCTATAGTGGGGATGAGTTATGAACTGGAGTGATGTAGCTGAGGTTGAGGAACTGTCAGAGCCAGAAATCCCACATATAACTGATAGACAATCATTGACAATCGTTATAATTGTCATACATATAACGCTGTTAGATTTCAGCCTCCCGTCTCTCGATTCTCTATAGGGTATGAGAAACTGATGTTGTGTATGTACTGTATCTGTTGCTGTTGTATTGAGTGCAATTATCATACCGGTATAGTATACAATAGCTAAGGTATACCTTCATTTCAGATTTCCCTATTATGCAGTAACATCATACAGCCATATCCCTGGCATTAAATTTTCCTTTTCAACAGAGACTCAGCCGATTGCAGCATTTCCACATCTCGCATCTCCACATCTTTGAGAACTGTCATGAGTGTAGAGATGATTATGAGTGTAATGCTGTTAGAGAGATTGAGGTTTTTTTTCATTTCTGCCCCGAGCTGCCTCACCTTTGACATTTCGACTAGCGCTAACTCTCATCGCTATAGCACTGATAGTTCAGATGGTTTGATCCTCACTGGGTTTCAGAGCAATCTCCAATAGCTTCCCTCCCCCTCATCCATCTTGACGCTTTAGCTGCAGGGCTGCACGTTGACTTGAAGGAGAAAATTGACTATACCAATATAACCAGAACCTCTAATTCAACTCTGAGACAAATTATTCCTCAGGATGGATATTTTTTTTTTTTAAATAGTGCTTTAAAATGGATGTTTGGGCTGGGGAAATAGTATAAAAATAAACGTACTCATTATTTTTATCTATTGCGTTCAAATATTCACGGGGTGTTCAAAATCTATTATGAATGAATTACCAAATTTCTGTATTAGACCATGAATGTGTGCAATAAGTATGGAATAAAACACTCAAGGGTGTGCTGTTATGAGAAAACAATCAACAACAGGTTGGTGTTATGTAACAGAGCATGTCTCAAAGTATTTTCCCTCTTATTCTAGAACGATTTACCAATTTATACATTTTTAATACGTAGAAAACAACGTCTTACAGTTTTACACGTTTGATGCCACGAAACAAGTTAGTTCCTGTTATAACTTCCTGTTAGCGCCATCCTTTCTTCGTTTCTCTTTTCAAGTCATGTTGCCAAGACAACGTAAACTCCTCTGTGCAAACTGCTGACACTGGAGACTCCTTCCATAGATGTTTACCAAACATCTCCTTACAGAAAGCTTCATATTAACGATGACATTTTCTTTGCTGCTTGTTAAATCACATATCTTTAATCTGTTTGTCATTAGGCTTAGATTATATACGGAGCGGCTGCCATTTGTATTCACGCGAATGAGCTGTTACTATAGAAACGCTAACGCAATATTGGCGCATTAATATACATGTGCATGCGTTTTGCCTTGCGGTCGGAAACGAACAACTAGTGTCAGAGCTGTTGTTAGGGAAAATGAATCAACACCAATCAGAATTGAGCATTTATGTGGTATAATTATGGATCTTGATGTACGATATGCGAAAAGAAAAACAGAAAGGTTCGAATATGAGTGTTGTGACTGGGATTAGGGTGTCTTTAGAGAGGCAGACAGAGATAGGGAGAGTATATTATTTGCACATCATTATACATCAAGGTTATACATTTTGAGGGGACGGCAAATTTACACTGTTACACAAGCTGTACACTCACTATTTTACATTGTAGCAAAGTGTCATTCCTTCAGCGTTGTCACATTAAAAGATATAATCAAATATTTACAAAAAATGTGAGGGGTGTACTCACTTTTGTGAGATACTGTATATATAAAACATTTATAATGTCCAATCACCAAGCCTGCAAGATTTATCTTCAATCCAACCAGGTCTTTATAAACAATACCAAAACAAAACCAGTGTGAGAAAGTTATCATTCAATGCTGATTTTGAAATATGTTTTTTCTCTCTCTCTCTCTCTCACACACACACACACGCACACACTTTTCAATTCAATAGGTCCTCTCGGTAAGCACCGCTTACAAATTCCATAACTGTCCCTGTTTAAAGTATGTTGTGGATCACACTGGGGAATAGCGAAGCTTAGAAGAGAGATACTCAGCTGCGGGATCGGCTTGAAATTGGAGGAAATGATCCGCTATTGTTTTAGATGCATTAGCTCCACTCATCTCGCTGTGTGCTAGCGAGGAGAGGGGAGACCCATGCTGTGGCACGGCTTTAGTTGAACAAGTGTGTGAATGAAGAGAAAAAGTGCTATTGAGGGAGAGATATGAAACACACACACACACATGTTTGACTTACCTTGTGAGGACCTTCCTTGTGAGGACATAATTATCATTGCAGCTAATTAATGGTATGCTACACCTAAATGTAACCCTACCCTTAACCTCACTAACCAAAAGGAAAATCTTTAGGTTCTTTTAGTTATTTAAATAAAATCTGCAATAGAGTGAACCAGGGGGATGTTTTTTTTGGTGACATTTGGGGACTTAAATTAAATGTACTGTGTAACATACTGTACATATTGTATACATGTAACTACCTGTATGTAATAAGACTTTTTCAGCAATTAACCCTAAATGTAACCCTAATCTTAATGTCAGAAACCTCTTTTAGTTTTGCACATAGCTATTATTAAAAAAAAAAAAAAACAGCAATTTATGTTGGTCCTGAAAAGATAGGGTACCCGAAATATTTTTCAGGTTTACCTACAGGACATTTTGGTCCTAACAATTCACAGAAATAAACACACACACACACACACACACACACACACACACACACACACACACACTGTTTAAACACACCCCTAGGTCTTCATAAGTCATTTTTAACAAGCGTCTTAAACAAGTCATGTGACTCTTTATCTGAATGTGTTGTGACAGGGACTGTAACTGGTTTGACTTAAGCCCATAAGGCAGTGTGTGATTATGTGTGTGTGTGTGTGTGTGTGTGTGTGTGTGTTCAGTGTTCATTTTTTTTTTTTATAGCTTCATGCTGATTCTGGTTTTAAACCATGAGGAACAAGTTATAATATTTTTACCCTGAAAACTCAGGACACTATCAGCAAACCTTTCTCTCGAAAGTTCTGAATTTATATACCCAATCCTGCACTTTCCTCGAGTACGCTTATCAGCTGCATCTTCTGTGTGGTTCTGCTACATTCACTCATAAATGACACATCCTGCAAATTTTGATGAAAACCTGCGGAAGAAATTCATCCTCAAAAGTTTCAAATCAGGCACCACAAAGAGGCACGAGAGGTCTGTCGTATGTTAGTCATCATCCCATTTCCAGGTAGTGTTCTGACTTCTGACTCCACATGAGGTAAAGTTTGATCAGTTAAAACAAGCGCCGTTGAATTCTCCATTCTGATTGGTAAAGAAGTTATGGGTGAATTTTCTATATCAGCAGCTCTGACCATAGTTCAAGCTGTAAGGCAAATCACAAGATTATATTAATGCACTCGTTCTAAAACGTTATCGTTTCTATAGTAACAACTAAAGTAGACAGATTTTCTAAACAGATTTTCTAAACAGATTTTAAGAAGGAGTCTCCAGTCTCAGTGCTTTGTAACAGTCACGGGTAAAGAGACAGAGGAAGAGTGGCTAGAAAGCGAACGACTATTTATGAGTCTGTACAAGTTTTTTTTTTTTTTTGTGATTGTTGCGGCCAACGATGCTCGATTTCGCTGCGGCTTTTTTTCAAAATTCACGATGCAATTTTTTGCTTAGTTTGTGGTGAACGATTTAAATCGGCGAAATCGCAGTTGCAGGAAATAGTTTTGCGCGGTCTTTCGCAGCGATGTTCGTTGGTAAACGAGACCTTTTAGCTGCACTCGTGTTCGTGATGACGTCACGTGACACGTGTTGGAATTTTGCAATTTTGAACAATTGCTAACTCCTCCGAATATTGCGTAGTAGATCGACTTTTCGCGTTCATTTAACGATTGATCTATAGCTGTTATAACGTAAGTGATAACAGGAACAAACTTGATATGCGTATGTTCCACAACATAAAATGCAACTATAATTGGATAAAAAGTACGGCGTTATTCCTTTGTTAATTAAAAAAAAAAAATCAATCATGATCGTCGATGAGTTGCTGTGGTATTAGAGGATTAAACCAGGATGTGCTGTTATTGGAAAATAATCAGCTTTTGGATACTTTTTGACATCGCTTCATCACACCACCCCGTCAGTGATTCATTTCCCACGTATGACACCAATGTGACTTCAAGACTTATGGTATTTCTTACTTAATGCACCATTCTTCAAGACTTTTTTTTCCAAAATGTTTCCTGCAGTTGTTTGAAAATCAATGCCCTTTAAATTCCCTGCATGCTCAGGAGAACTTTCAGCCTTTAGTAGTACACCAATGCAAGTATGAATGTGTGTTACTGTTCTTGTATAGTCTCAGTAATGAATATGTCATCTGGCATGTGTAGCATTCTTACTGTATTTCTGTCATTTGGTCTGCTCTAATCTACTGCAATCTTCTTGGGGTTTTATTTTTTGTCAGACTTTGCTATAGGGTCATGGAATTATCTGGCTATAATTTTGTCTCAGAAGAAGCCAAGACCTGATGACACACTGATGTTTTTTTTTTTTTTTTTTCTCTCTCCACATAATACAGACTGATTCTCAATATTAAATGCGACTATCATACCCTCTGATTTCATTTTTCCGTCTCAGACTTTTGAGCCGATAAACCCAAACGCGCTTCTAACACACATCTTATTCCCCATCCCATAAGTGAATTTGTCAGACGAGGCAAACGGGTCAGAGCTAAATGTTGTGAGATTGATATGTGAGCGATAAAAATTTTTTTCTATGTTACAGATGAGGTTCTACACTTTGGTTTGAAGATAATGAGGGAGGGGAATCACAGCCATCGCTTATCACTCTTTCTCTAAGCCTTATTGAACATTATGCGAAGGCTCATTAACTGGATTTTAGTTCATTAATGGTGAATGTTAGGAATTAACCATGGCCCAATTTCTTAAATGCCTGGGTGGCACTGAAAGGCTAATTAGAAGCTAATTCAGAGCGTATCATCTGAACTTGAATCAATGCCTATCAGGATGGACAATGTCAAGATAAAATGGTGAATTAACACCAAGCAGGAAAGGTTCCTCTGTTTAGCAAAGGAAATCTGTGTGGAAATGACACCCGTGACATATGACTTTATTCCCATAAATGCTACTGGACCCTGAGGAGAGAAAAGAAAAATGGATAATTGCTACCAAAAGGGCAAAGCCAGCTCAGATGTATAGAAATATTTCAAGATCACTATACGAGTATTGTTTATGTAATTGTTTATCCTCAAACAAAGCTATGGAGCATGTCAGAGTGAGGTGGTGGCTATTTTTAAAGGAATATATTGATGCCACGATTAAAATTTCTCAAGATCTATGCGTTTGTTGGTCACAAAATTACTACACTCTCGGAAAGTACTGTGTTTGACATTAAAAATGACTGCGACAGGGAAATGAGTGGAGTTAACCCATTGTGGTGACAGAAACCTACGCAGGGAGAAGATGGATAATATTACACGTCAGTCTGGGAGTAAAGACATTGTTAAAGGCATTGAATAAAGACATGATTCTCAAAGCATATTCAACTCTTTTCACCCATTAGCACAAAAATAATAAACTGGTTGTTAATGTAGGAAGTGATGATGTTCCACAACATATTAAGTCCTGTGCTCAAGTTACTCAATTGAGGTCCATGACTTGGCCCTGAGTACATAGGTCTAGTTCACACCTGACATTAACATCCTGGCATCCTGGGTGATTTGATCGTAAGTGGACAGTGTCGAGTAAAGGTATGTCTTGAAGATGCATTGTGATCAGATCACTCAACCCATCATCAGAGGTGATCTGGGATGCATATGACCACATAACGTTTTTAATGTGAACACAAAAGTGTCTCGATGTGAGACAAAGAGCCTCTTAATCGACCTTGAGTCATTGCTCTAGGTGGAAAATATAGTACAGATGTGGCCTTTAAGAATGCGTGTTTTTTCACGCAGTTTCACGTGATTCGTCACGTGTAATCACGTGGTACCCTGCAGGCACGGTTCTAAGAAATTAAATTCATTCGTTGTGCTTCACACAATAGCCTCCAGGTGGCGCATGGAACAACATACTGTAGCTGAACACAGTACAATAAAAAATGGAATCCGTGGTCGAATGGTTCACGTAATATTGATAAATATTCCTCTGCATTTTCAATGGCCACATCTGTACGTAATCACTGCAAGACCGACTGAATGGTAGCGTCCTCCTCCGCTAGACTAATGGATAAAGGTGATGCGATAACAGCAGAGACAAAAGCGGTTGCTTTTTGTAGTTTCATTCGTCGTCTCATCTCCTGTTCATTTCTGCGAAGTTTTGTTAGCAGATCATGCGATCTACTGCAAGTGTTTGAAACAGCGTGTACAGGTACATGAGATAGGATCTTCTGGACATTTCTGCTTGACAACAAATGCAGCAGCAGATGTAATAACACCCTTCCACCAAAGAAAATAAGGTATGAAATCAGATCACAAGTCACAGGTCACTGGAGCTGCCAGGTGTAAATGCCAGGCTGTGCGTTTAGGCAGTCCACTTGTGATTGATTCATTTGAGATCGATATTAGTTTGTAGCAAGCCATATTAAATAATAACCACCATATCACCCAAGCTTCTCTGTACCTCAGGTACCTCAGGTACCTCAAAAGTCTGGTTCTTAAGGTCTAAATACAGATTTTAGGCTGTGTTCACACAGACAGTGCTTATTCGGTTTGAATCAAACTGGAAAACACTTAGGTTGGAGTTTTTATTACTAACCTGAAGTTGATTATTTTCCGATTATAGTTACATTTCATGTTTGCAAAACAAGTTAGTTATTACGCAACACCTTCTGACCAATCAGAATGGAGAATTTAACAGCGCTGCTGTACAAAGATTTCAGTACATTTTGAGAACATACAGTATTATTCAATTTTATATATGCAGAAGCACCTGCAAAATGGTCTCGTTAGTCAATTCTAACAATAATCGTCTATTACGAGCCATAATGGAGGTATTACAGGAAAGCATTACAGCTCCTTTCTTTCTCCTGGTTATCGTGTGATCGTCAGCTATTGCTATTGATTACACATCACAAGTGTCATTACTGTGATTTATGGGAGTATTTTTGTCTTCCCATTTAGTCATAATCTGAACTCTATATTCAACAGATGGCCAATTAATGCTATCAAAGACATGCACTCAAGAACCATTATTGTGACAGTTTGGTGATTATGATACATGTAGCATGACTAATGCAGAGTAATTACAAATAAATGAGGAAAAGTGTATTCACCCAGTCCTTTCTTATAGAGACATGATTGCCATACGTTCACAGAGACTGAGGGATTTGAATGACTTATGAATGCAGCCCGCGGACACTGGGCGAGAGGTTACGGCTGCATGCACAGCGCGTGCACACGCGCGCACACACGCACACGCGCACAAGCCCAAGCACTGCAGCAAAAAAATAAATAAAGCTACTCGGCGAGAGACAAGCTTACAAATTGGTGGCTCAGCAATATACGACGAGAAGCCAGTCATCCTTGCTCATTATAACAATTGTAGTGGATTGAATGCAACACAAACGCTAATACAAAACACCTTAACTAGTTGGGATTTGGACCTTTTAAATGTAAAACCTCAGGCAAGGTTGATTCATTCCCCAGCGAGCGGATCGAAACAATGATCTCAAGCTGTGCAAGACAAATTGGTCTGAATCCTGCGGAGTTTAAGGCACAGAAACCTGATTAGCAGCAGAGCTGGAGGAAAGCTCCTGCCTCCTCACGCACCCCTGGCTGCACAACGCTCAGGAATTACACAGCGTGCAAATGTGGCCCTACTGACAGCCACAAGATGTGAGGCTGGGGCAGTTAATGAAAGGAGAAAGAGTTCCAGAAAGTGTGTGTAAGAGTAACAGGGAGACCAGTTCGAGTTGAATAATGAGAAGGAGCAGAGGCTTACATCTTGGCAATCCTGAGCGGTATTAACTTCTAGCAGAATGTCACTCCGTACAGACCGAGTGTGCAGGCGAAAAACACAAACTACGAGGAACGGCTGTCTAATCAATATTTCAGCACGTGCTCTAACACACACACACGTACAGTACGTTCACACGTCCCGTCTAAACTAGCCGAGCGCTCTGTTCTTGCTCAATGGTGCGGTTAATTTATGTGTAATTATGGCACGTTTTACATTTACATAACTTTTATTTTTTACCCAATGTCTAAAGGTTTAAACGCTTCAAAAGCAAACAGCATGATAGGCAACAGGATAGCCATTAGCTAGCTGAGTTAGCTAGACTAGCTAGCCCGATCGTTTGGCGTGTTGTGGTAGAAAAGCTCTGGATTAAACCCACCATGTTTGGGAATTTCCGTACAAGGTGTACTGAAAAATCAGGAACCAATGAGAGTAAAACTACACATAGTTTATTTTGTATTTATTATTTACGCCATATGCTCTACATGTTCAACGTTAGTCTCTACATTTTTTTTCTCTCACACTCTCATACAATGCCACTGTATTGCATTTTTGCCGACTTTGGAAGATATTTGGAACGACATACTGTATTTGCTCAACATAAACAATTCCCATTGGTTCTGGACTTTTCAAACACCTTGTATATATTGTATAAGTGCTGCTTTAGCCTGATGTGTAATGGACAGCTTTGCTAGGCTAATTATGTAGCCAGAAACATGTATAATAGCTGGTGAGTTATTGTAACAAACCTAGCAAGTTACTGAAACACCAAGAGCATTTGGCAATGTTAGCTAGCTAGCTAGCTAGCTAACATTACCTGTTGATAATGGAGGTGGTGTTTACTTCAACATAGGTCACTTGGTTAGTTAACATAATTATTCCAAAATGCATCCCACAAATATAGAAAAAATTTGGATTAGATTAGTGTAAAGTAATTTTATATTTAAGTAATTACTTCAGGAGTTTTCTCACCAGACTATGTATTTACTTGATGACTAGTTTGACGCATATTGGTGTGATTCATTTCTTCCCAAATGTTAATTTTTCACATGTACTACATCCGGTTTTATTTTTCACTTTTATTAATCAGTGTTCACGTCATGCCACGTAGCGATTTCACGGCACAACCGAATGTTGTTTTTTTCTTAGCGCCGTCTCGTTCCCCAGACACTTTCCTCCAGCGCTCTCATTTACTGTTGCTCGTCACTGTCCTTAGTAAATGCCATACTTGCGTTCCCGTAAGATTAATCGGCGATCATTTCAAGCACACTGCTCACTCTTAACTACAGTCGTGTCAAGGACATTCGGCGTTTAATCACAAATCTGGGGCAGGTTGTTTGTTGCACATCAAAAAAAAGGTAATTGTTTACATGAAAATGGGTTAAAATAGTGTAGCGTAGCATCGGATCTAAGTAGCCTACAGAATGTTAACAACAGAGCCGTGGTTAATGTAAAGGTGACGTGTATATGATCAATGGCATGGTGGCGAATGCAGCATTGTCGTTCTACTGAAGACCAGGAATCCACAGTAAATATGGGTGAAGTACAGACCAGTAAAAAAGAAATAAAGTTGAGGCGAGAGAAGGGAGGAAGGCTGGCCCTGGGGAAAGAGGATAGCACTGGGATGACATTTTTGGGGCAGCTGCAAGAGTAATGGATGAGAATCGCATCTAGTGCCTTGTTCAACTGGAAAATTGCCCAAAAACAATAACATGCTGCGAAAGCTTGTAATGTTAGCGCTGACTCGTTACAGTGTTCTGGAAGATTCTGTAGCTACACACTTCTATTAAAATGGCAGGTTTTTGTGGACGAGGATTTTGTGAAAAAGTTAAATCATATCAGAACTTACTTTTTTCACCTTTATTGTGAAATTGCAACATATAAATTTCAAGTGATAAACACGCAGAAATGTTTTTTTGAGTGAAAAAAAAAAGAAAAACAAAAATCATCCAATACCCAGCTTGTATACGTGTGCACACCCTTTTATAATTGGGAATGTGGCAGTGTTCAGTGTTCAGTTCAATCACTCATGTTAAATATTAATTAGTGTACACCTGCCATTAATTAAAGTGACTGATAAACCCCCAAATAAAGTACAGCTGTTCCTATAGGATATTCCTGACATCTTCTTGGTAACATCCAACCGGAAACGCCACGGGCCGCGAAGAGCTTACAAAGCAGCTACGTGATCTCATTGATGGAAAAATATCAATCAGGAGAGGGTTACAAAAATCTCCCAGGCACTGGATATACCACGGAACACTGTAAAGATGATAATCAACAAGTGGAGAAAACATGGCACGACAGCGACACTACTAAGAACAGGACGCCCCTCTAAAATGGAAGAGAAGATCAGGAGAAAACCGGTCAGAGAGGCTGCTGAGAGGCCTACAGCAACATTAAAGGAATTGCAGCAATTTCTCGTAAGTACTGGTTCTCCCTACATGTGATGACAATCTCCTGAATTCTTCATATCTCTGGGCTATGGAGTCGGGGGGCAAGACGGAAGCCTTTTTGTTAAACAAAATTTAAATAAATAAATATGTCCAATCTTCCAAAACCATGTGGAATAATGTGTTATGGTCTGATTAGACCAAAGGTGAACTTTTTCGCTATAATACCAAAAGATATGTTTGGCCCCCCCAAAAAAACGACATATTACCAAAAGAACACCGTCCCCACGGGGAAGCGTGGTGGTGGTAGTATCACACTTTGGGTCTGTTTTTCTTCAGCTGGAACTGGGGCTTTAATCAGGGTGGAGGGAATAATGAATACCTCCAAATACCAGACAATTTTGGCACAAAACTTTGAAACTTCTGCTAAAACACTTAAGATGAAGAGGAATTTCACCGTTCAGCATGACATTGACCCGAAGCAAACCTCCAGACCTAAATCCAATCAGAGATCTGTGGGGGGACCTGAAGAGAGCTGTACACAGGAGATTCCCAGCCAATCTGACAGAGTTAGAACGCTTTTACAATGAAGACTGGAAAAAGACTGCTCAGTCAAGATGCGCTAAACTGATTGACCCTTACCCAAAAAGACTGAATGCTGTGATAAAAAAAAAATCTAAAGCTGCTTCAACGAAGTATGAGTTTAGGCATGTGGACACTTATGCAACCAGGTTATTGTACATTTTTTTTTTTTTTTTTAATGTAAAATGATGCTTATTGACTTTCACTTTGATTAACAGCTTAAAATTTCATAATAAAGGTAGAAAAGTTTCTTAGGTACATTTTTTTTTACATCACAATAACCTGCCATTTTAAAAAGGGGTGTGTAGACTTTTTTTTATATCAACTGTAGATGTAGCTGCTGATGTCTAATGCACAAATACCTGGCTTTAGGAATTTGGCGTTGCTGAAATGAAGAAGTTTAAAAGGATCTGTAGAAGAATAGTACTATTATGATGTCCATCCATCCGTCCATCGTCTATACCGCTTATCCTTTCTTCAGGGTCACGGGGAAACCTGGAGCCAATCCCAGGGAGCATCGGGCACAATCGGGGTACACCCTGGACAGGGTGCCAATTTATTCTTTAATTATTGTTTAATTTATATCAATTTTTTTGTGCCTATTTTGAGGCCATACTTCAAATCCATCACTGTCAAAGACTCGGGTGGGGGCGGAGGTGGGAGTGGGGGGCAGCCTGAAATGACGAGAAAACAGACAAAACGGAACGTTTCTTCTCATAATATACTTTGACCCCTGCATCTGCTTTAAGGAAATATAAATATATTTTACCAAAACGATGTGGAAATATTTTTTTTTTATTTTGACTGCTTTCTGACCTTGCTTTCATGTCTTCCTGCGAAGATCGTGTTGGGTAAAGAACCAGTTTAATAAACACAGAGGTGTTTATAAAAAAAAATGAAGAAAAAAAAAAACACTCAGTCTGAGGAAAGATGTCTAAAACACTCTTCTGATTAAAAAAACAAAAAAAAACAAAACATTACTGATTGTGATTTTAAAATGATAGAACTTTCCTTATGCTTGAGATACATGTAAAATTTTTTTTTTTTTTTTCACAAATATGTGTAGTAGAAAATGTCAAGACTTCACCATGTGAAGGGTTTTCCCAGGTCACCACAGATTTGTTAACAGCCAAATGTTTGTGGGTCAAATGCCAAGAAACGCGCACATTTTTCCACCAAGGATAGCCACTTTCTACTACACATCTCTCACGTTCCGATTTGTAGACGTGAATAAAGATGCTGTACTAAAGCCTACTGTAATGAAAATCAGCATTCTGCTGTCATTCCAACGTTTCTCTTAAAACCTCGGCCGCTTTTCATTCTGCGATTTTAGTTCACGGTGTTTTTGTTGTGTTCCTGCTGGACTGGAAAACTGTTTTTGCTTTACAGCCCAGAAATCCAACTCAATATTTGATGCTCGTGCTGGTTATTACATTTTAATCCTTCATTGTGTTTATCTTGTCTGGTTCGCTTTTTGTACTGATGGTGATGGATACGTCTGATACTTTTCTTTCTCTCTCTCAACCCTCTTTCTCTCTTTTCCACAGTCTCTTTGCCTGGAGGCTGTATGAAGGTGCTGTAGACGTGACCATCCTGACGATGGACAGTTTTAATATAGCACTCTTACCCCTCCGGGGAGCACTTACCCCTGAAGATATTACAAGCTCCAAAATAAACTGGATCCATTTCTCACCCGGTGCGCGTTGACGGGCGAGAAGAATCGGCGAGGATTCTCTCTTTTCATGAACAGTCACGGCAGGATCAGAGAGCGCCGTGCTGTAATGCCTCACAGGTGAAGAGCCATTTAGTTCATGAGGGAACATTCAGAAGAGGCTTAGCATGGGTCAGTGAGAAAATTCTCCGTTAGCTTTTCTCTTCATGCTTCTTCATATCCTGACAAATATCCGCTTATTTGTACCGTGTGAGGGTGGATGAAGCCCAGCTTGTTTTATGGATTAAAGGAAGCTGCTCTTCAGTGAGAAATTGAAGATTAATTTGACCCCACCCCTACTATCTATCAGAAATCCTGACAGCTGGTACAAATATATATTTTTGACAACCGCGTTGTCATGGGCAACGTAACACACTCTGAAGGAAGCTCTATCTGCCCTCTTCCGCATACATGATCTGATTGGCTAGTATCATTCTGATTGACAGGGGAGAGAGAGTATGCCCCTCCCATCCAGAGAATAAATTATTTGTTTCCATTTAGTATATGACGTGCTATTAAAGTTTTTTTTTTTTTTTTAAAAAGTACCAAATTACAAATAAACTAGGAAAAGCCTTAATAGACGAACACCAACTTCATAGAAAGTTCTTACGTTTAAAACGATTTTGTATTTATTTATTTTTTCCCCACAGTTATTACTGCAATCATTATTTATTGCTGCAAATTCCTCTTGGATCGTTTGTGTGTAGGGAGCAGTGCCATAAAGTGTACAGTCCATTAATATATTTACCTCTGAAAGAGTTATAGACCCTTGCTGTGGTACACTGCACCTCTGTTTGGTATCCTAGTAACAAGAGGTCGTGGCGGGGTCCCAGTAGGGTGTTTGTCGGGTAAATACAAACAAAAACAAAAGAGCTCTTTAATACTGGAAGAAGGACGAATAATCTATGCTAGTGTAACAAACACACTCCAGCACGGAGCTCGATGAGGTACTGCACCGCATGGTGTGCTTCATTTTCTCTGTATGCACAGCATTATAAAAAACACAGTAAAAAAAACTACGTAAAATAGAATAATATCATTTACACAAGCGGTCAAAAGTTTAGACGCACTCACTCTTTAATTTTCTTTATTTTTCCACATATTAGAATAATCATAACGTCATCAAAACTCTGGAGGAACACAAATGGAACTATGGGAATTATGTCGCGATTAAAAAATCCGAAATCAATCAAAATAATTGAGTATTTTAGCATCTTCAAAGTCGACGACGTTTTTGCCTAGAAATTTCCAGAAATGTATTCTTGGCGTTTTCTCGACCGAGTTCTTGAGGAATTTCCCTGAGATGCTTTTTAAACAGTATGAAAGGAGTTCACACCGACGCCGGACTCTTATCGGCTGCTTTTCGGAATATTTCTCTATAGAATATCGTGGAAAAGTTCATTTGTTTCTGTAATTTAATTCAAAAAGTGGACCTATTAGTATATTCTAGATTCATTACACATAAAGTGAAATATTTCAAGCCTTTTTTTTTTTGGTTTTAAACTTGATGATTATGACTTACAGCTCATGGAATTCAAAAATCCAGTATCTCAAAATGTTATATATATAATATATAAGCCTTAAAGCTAGCATACTACGCCAGATCGTTCATCTGAACCAGCATGCAATGACCTCTAGAAGTTAAAAATGCCTTAGCTGTGTTTTCGCTGTAATCCGGTTTTATCTCGACACACACATTTCGCATAAACAGTGCCTTCGGTGCAGGGTTATTCTTCACACCGGGAAGGACTCTCTAAGTAAGCTAACCAAGCAACCCATCATTTTAGCACAATGCTCACGGCATTGACGATATCAGCCAATCCGAGTTCAAACTGTTGAGCAGCACGTAACATTTACATTTCAGCTATGGGTGAATTCACACTGTAGTTCGTGTTGTAAATCATACCGATGAGATGTGGAAGAGTGTCCATCGTTCTGCTGGAAGGAGACGTATATTCTCAGAGGACTCATGGCTAGAAGCGCTGCAAATCACAGACACGATTTTTCTTCCAGCGGAGTGACGAGTCACATTACAAGGTCATAACCACATGACCTTGTCTTCAGTAAATCACAGTAAGTGCTTACAATTTCACATTTATAACGAGGGCACCATTAAAAATATTGCAGCACCAATGTGAGGGTTCAGTATAGTCTTCATCATTTAAATGAAACTTAATTGCTTGATCATTTAAAAAAAAAAAACACTTATATTTCCTTAAACGGATTTGAAAATCCATCCATCCATCCATCCATCTTCTATACCGCTTTATCCTTTTCAGGGTCACGGGGAACCTGGAGCCTATCCCAGGGAGCATCGGGCACAAGGCGGGGTACACCCTGGACAGGGTGCCAGTCCATCGCAGGGCACAATCACATACACACTCAGACACCCATTCATACACTACGGACACTTTGGACATGCCAATCAGCCTACCATGCATGTCTTTGGACTGGGGGAGGAAACCGGAGTACCCGAGGGAAACCCCAACAGCACGGGGAGATCATGCAAACTCCACACACACAGGACCACGGCAGGAATCGAACCCCCAACCCTGGAGGCGTGAGGCGAACGTGCTAACCACTAATCCCCAGCAGAAAATCTATAATTGTTGATATGGTCAAGTTTTCTGTATGGAGATATTTATTTAACATTCATAGACAGAGTCTCCAGTGTTGGTGTTTTATCACTGTCAGAGGTTTTCCACTAGGGGAAAGTGTTGTTTCTCAGTAACATGACAAGTTGAGTTTTTTTTCTTTTTGTTTTTTGCTTTACTGACTACAAGAGAGAGAAAATAGAGAGTCTGGTGAGGGATTGACTGTTTATATCTGCTATAAGTGCGTGATAACCGGAAGTAACTAAGTAACTAAGTCGTTTCTTTAGTTTCATGGATGTTAAATGTAACGTGTTGCTCATTAATAAATAAAAAATTGCAATTGTCATCAAGCTGCTGTGCTAAAAGTGAAATAAAACACTCCAGAATGTACTCTAATAGGAAACTAATCAACTTCGGAGTGGTAACGGTAACTCCGCTTTGTTCCAGCGATTCCTCCAAATGTTTTATTCCTTGCTTATCATCTACCAAACTGTGCTCTTCGGTTTTCATTTACATTTACAACATTTGGCAAACTTCCTTCTGGGGCACATCTAACGGAAGTGCTTTCTAGTCGCCACTGAAAAAAAAAAAAATTCTCACAAAAAGCAACCATAAAGCAAAAGCAACGTAAGAGAGGAGTTAGTGTGAGTTAGTACAGCAAAAAACAAACAAACAAACAAACAAACAAAAAAAAAACAGAGTACAAGTTGAGGTCAAAATAATGTGTTTGCTTAGATGCTGGAGTGTTTAGTGTAGAGGTGGGTATTTAGTCTTCGACTGTAGACAGAAACGCCTGAAGATAGAAACGCCAGAAAGGGTACCATAACTCATATAACCACTCTTAGCAGAAAAGCATCTCAGAAGTGGAAAAAAAAACAAAAAAAACCCAGACTATATATAAAGCTCCTCCCACTGTCACATATTAGCTCCTCTGTCTCCCAAATGCTGTCTACACTTGGTATTTTATTAGAGTAAAACCAGACATGTTTAATTTATGGCAGTGAGCCATAAAAGTGTTGCTGTATGGCTCAACATCAATCACTGAACTCATAGCATGTCATAGCAAAATAGGAGAGAATATGAGAGTAGACATATAAAAGTGATTTACTGCGCTAATTGTTCATGTGTCTAGCTGCTCAGGCATTCTAAGTGGTAAAGGGAAACTAATTAGTGTGTAAATTCTGATTATTTCGAGTAATCACGTTCATTTTCATCTTGTGGTGATTGTCTTTTGATCTTCTGTTTGTAGTGTGTGTGTGTGGCGTTAGTTATTGAGGCTTTCCATGACTATAATGAGAGCAATGCTTACTCAATATTAAGGTCCTGCACTCATGACTTGTGAGTTCAAATCCCAGGATTATCAGATGGCCCCTCCTTTACCCTTGAGTATGACCTTTCACTAGTAAGCTGAGCCTTTGGCAAATGCATTTATAGAACTATATTCTGTTCCTCAGACAGATGGCAGATTCAGCAAAGGAAATAGTCTTAATAAAGTAATGCAGCTTTATGATAACATCAAATAATAATATCTTTGTGTTCTCGATTCTGACTGGGCAGAAGGTGTTGATTAATTTTCCATGAAAGCAGCTCTGATGGTAGATCCGGCTACAAGGCGTTTCACGTGTACATATTAATGCATCCGCTCGAACGCCTTATCGTTTCTATAGTAACAATGTACACAGAGATTTGTATGGTGGATGCTCTATATTAAAAGATTACAAAATGTGTGACTAGCTGCGTTTACATGGACAACAATAATCCACTCTTAATCCGATTAAGACCATACTCTAATTAAGAAACTACCATGTAAACAGCCATTTTTACTTACCTTAATCTCATTAAGGTCATAATCGAAGTAAGCAATAATCTAATTAAGACAGGTGGAGTACTCCTGTTTTAGTCGCATTATGGACGTGTAGTAGTGACATGTAAACACCTTAATCACATTATGAACGTCGTGTGGGAGTTTTCACCGCATTTTGCAACAGGACACGATCACACACGGCAGTTTTACGTTTTATGGCGAACAAGAGAGTTCGGCTGCGTCCCAAATCACATACTTTCCTACTATAGGCCTGTAGTGGGGAAAAATACATGTATCTCGGCTACTATATAGACGGTAACTACGCGATTTGGGACACACCCACCGCTTCAAGCAGTTGTCTATTAGCACGTACAGCATGACAAATAATTAACTGCACTTAAAGCGTTCGTAAAAAAATATAAACAAAAACACCCAAAACTGTATATGGTACCATAACGAAGACCAACTGTATGTTGATACGTGAAATTCTGGAGGGACGTCGGACGGCGTGGCGCGGTGACGTAATGACGCGGGTTGTTAATCTAATTATGTTCTATAACATGTAAAACGGGAACATGACAGGAGTATTCTAAAAGCGACTCATGCACACGCCTTAATCACATTATTATCTTACTCAGATTGAGGTCGATAATTAGATTACTGCTGTCCATGTAAATGTAGTCATTGTTGATATGAAGAAGCTTTCTGTAAAGGGATGTTCATGTGGAAGGAGTCTCCAGTGTCAGTGCTTTGTAACAGTCAGAGATAAAGCTGATGAAGTTTTCAGTTTTCCAGCATTCAGGACGTAGGGTTTTCCAGTTGTAGTAGCTGTTCGACTTTCCTTTGTCAGAAAACCTCTGACTTATACAAAGCACTGTCACTGAGGACTCCTTCCATAAATGTTAAATAAACGTCTCTCACCAGTCTCTTTTTTTCTGTTTATTTATTTATTTATTTATTTATTTAAAAAAGTTAATACATAAAATAAAAATAAAAAAACAGTCCAAAGCTAGTCATGTTCCTGGGAAACCTGGAAGCACAAACTCCTCTGTCCTCAAGACTTTTCCATGGCAGAAATGATTGTAATGATTGTTACATAGCACTGACACTGGAGACTCCTTCCTTAAATGTTAAATAAACTATTGGTTAGAGAGAAAAAAAAAGCTCTATATTTACAATTCCGGGTTACTATAATAATATATAATAATACGGGTTACTACCAACTTACCAATAGCTTTCTAATACGTTGTAAACAGATTATAATAAATAATAAACATGTATTATTTACATTATAAACATGTTACGATGTGATATTATATAGTGAAAGCCAATTTGCTTAATTGTTTCAAAATGAATGAATAATTAATTCATTCAATTCAATTCAATTCAGTTTTATTCGTATAGCGCTTTTTACAATAGACATTGTCTCCACGCAGCTTTACAGAAATATCGACACGGTATACAGATATTAAAGGTGCGAATTTATCCCAACTGAGCAAGACACTGAGTGGCGACGGTGGCAAGGAAAAACTCCCTAAGATGTTTTAAGAGGAAGAAACCGTGAGAGGAACCCGACTCAGAAGGGAACCCGTCCTCATCTGGGTAACAACAGATAGTGTGAAAAAGTTCATTATTGACTTATATGAATTCTGTATGGCCTTAGGAGCAGCCGTAGTCCCAGCAGTCTGGAATTGGAGTAGATGAGAGCTCCATCTAGAGGCAGGACATCCGAAACGGATCAGGCATGTCCGGAGATCAGAAAGGATCAGGATCTCTAGTATCTCCATAAAATCGTGTGTGGCTCAACAGAAGGAGAGAGGGAGAGAAAAGATTATTAGGACTGGGAATTAGCATAATAGAGAGACTAGTCAGGGTAGGCTTGAGTAAACAAATACATTTTAAGCCTGGACTTAAACACTGAGACTGTGTCTGAGTCCCGAACACTAATTGGAAGACTGTTCCATAACAGTGGGGCTCTATAAGAGAAAGCTCTTCCCCCTGCTGTAGCCTTCACTATTCTAGGTACCGTCAAATATCCTGCACCTTTTGATCTAAGTAGGCGTGGCGGATCATAGAAAACCAAAAGGTCGATTATATACCGTGGTGCGAGACCGTTTAGTGCTTTATAAGTTAATAAAAGTATTTTATAATCAATGCGAGATTTAACTGGGAGCCAATGCAGTGTGGATAAGATCGGGGTGATGTGGTCGTATCTTCTGGTTCTAGTTAGGACTCTAGGAGCTGCATTCTGGACTAACTGGAGGTTGTTTATGTTCCTACTGGAACATCCAGACAGTAAGGCATTACAGTAATCTAATCTAGAGTTGATGAATGCATGAGCTAGTATTTCTGCATCATGTAGTGACAATATATTTCTTATCTTAGAAATATTTCTTTTCCATTTCCCTAAATTTTGTTGTGCACTCAAATTTTGTTTTGTGTCGTGGTTATTTAGCAACATTTTAAATCTGGAGCCACTGGAGCCCTTCGGTCATTTATGGCTGCGTGAGCTGTCTTGAAAAATTGCACAAGAAACCGAGTCCACATGAAACATACAGTAGACTGTTTTCCAAATATTCCACTGTGATGTTACAGGAAATTACTGGCTATTAACTGCATTACTTTCATAGTCATTTACAATAAGAAATTTAATGTAAATGACTGTAAAAGGACAGTTGTGCTTAACAACAATAACGGCATTTCTGCACTGTAAAACCGGATAGTCCATTTAACTCAAAAAAATGGAGGAAACTGGTTACCTCAAAATTTTTCAGTTGAGAAATCAATTTCTTTAATTTTGAGGTAATTAGTTTCCCTCCAATTTTTTGAGTTAAATGAACTTATCCGGTTTTACAGAGCAGTAGAATTCCTAATGAGCGAAACAAATTGCACCATTAATTACGGGACGCATCTAGAGTTGAGCAGTAGTATACTGAATGAGGTTTGGCATTACCTTGGACAGTCAGGCGAGGTGTGCTCGGCAACCTTTTGAAAATCCTCTGGACGTCGGCAGCTGTGGCAGACGCTGTAAAAATAAGTTTTAAATAAGAAAATTTTTTTATAGATGCAACATGGTGCAGAGTACACAGCCTTTGGCTCTATGACTTTATAACCTGTACTTGGTAAGAACTTCACTGAATATCCATTGAAAGAAATGACTGAATAAGTGATTCCAAATCAGAACTCAACATCAGCCTCAAGAACGTTGGCATTGTGTGGTTCTTTAATGTATTCCCACAATTCAGGTTGATTTAGAAAAAAAAAACCCAAACTATTTCACAGTAATTTGCCGTCATATGACAGCAGATGTTCCACCTTAATGTGATATTAAAGTAAAACGCTAAATACGGTATTTTATTGTAACCCCCCCCCCCCAAAAAAAAATAAACAGTTAAATGTTGTGAAAGTCTGGAAACATTTTACAGTTTATGTAAAGTGGAACAAACATGCTTTAGCTGAATGCAAATGGAGACGCCTTATCGAGATTGTTTGCTGGGAAATGTATCACGACACATGATCTAAAGCAAAAATGGCATCATAGCCAGAGCTGGACTTATTTATTTATTTATTTACTCGGCTGTCGATTTATGAGTTACGTAAGAAAGAAGACACATTCCACAGACATCTCGACTCTCTCCATCTTCCTTGAAGCATTCCTTTAGGGGTTAAAACTATATTTGGAACCAGTTGGATAAAAAGCTATGTTTTAGAGTTCTGCTTGGTTACATCGATTTATTTAGCGAAGGCGCTTTTATCCGAAGTGACTCAGGAGTGAAGCGGAATATAATCCAGGAGAAAAAAACACTTACACAAGCACTCCTTTTAAAGTTTCTAAACACCGGACCGAAGAAATGCGAGATCGTTATACAAAGAGAAGAACACGCACAGAGATGCAAGAAAACAGCAGATGCCATATTAGCTGCTGTTGCTATCAAATGTGATGAATTAACGGGGGCCGGTTCTGTGCGTCGCTACGACGGTCCGATCTGATCTGATGTTCCGTCTTAAACTACTGCTTTCTTTGATTCTGCTCCATGTCCAGGTCCTGATCGAGGTCTATTTAGGTCTAATGACTCTATAGTATCTGTCATAATAATAGTAATAAAAGATACTAGCTGTAATAATAGAGCAATACATGTAGCCTTGAGCTACAAGGGTCATCGATTACCTCAGGATAGCATAGCAAAACACACACACACACACATACACACACACACACACACACACACACAAAAGTGCTGAGGGTGTTCCTGTGTTGAAGTCGAAGTGCTTTCGGAAGAGCTGCTGAGTCTCTAGGCTTACTTACGATAATAACGAGCGAGCGCCGATAGCATCTCGGCTCCTTCACCGCCGTCGGTGAAAAGGTTTCAGTCAAATGATTTGGACTTCCTTTCATTATATTTCACAGGAAGATGAGTGATTGTTCGTTCTGATCGCCTGCCAGCGCTGCTTATTAAATTTCCAGGTTGATAAAACAGTCCTTATGAACACATTTTCGGCTATGACGAGATGAACAAGACCGTGTGTGTGGAGGAAACGGTGAATCATGCTGACATTTGGCTTTATCATTAACGCTCTGTGTGATTAATGTACTACATGGATCATTTATTTCGATTACAAACGCAGGAGTGGTTTAAGGTTGACTTGTGGCATCTACTCTGCATAGTTTTCTTACAATGTAAATTTTTTGAAACAGTGTGTACTAGGGGAAACTTCAAAATTTCAGATCTTCGCTGTCTCCCGGAGGGACGGCCATTGATTTATAGGTGAAACTGTTGAATTTTCCACCATCTCTGCTACATGCAATCTCTAAATCCGATCAGATCGGAGAGGTGTAGTGCTGGGTTGCAGATGCAATGCAGTCAGGCCAGGGTGATGCAATCTCCTGGAAATTGAAGCTTATAAACTATGTATGTACAGGTAAGTGTATGTGCTTGACATATTTAATAAAGGCTTTTCCAGAACCATGGATACAACTTCATGGTATTTTGGTTATTTTAAAGATCCTCCATATACCCTGTTAGTAAAGTTGAGGTCATACATTTACGTACGTCTTGCAGAATCTGCAAAATGTTAATTATAATAATAATAAAAAAGAGGGATCATAAAAATCGCCTTGTGTTTTTTATTTAGTCCTGCCCTGAATAAGTTATTTCACATAACAGATGTTTATATATAGTCCACATGACACAATACTAACTGAATTTACACAAATGAACCAGTTCAAAAGTTCACACACGCTCGATTATTAATACCGTGTGTCGTTACCTGGATGATCCACGACTGTGTTTATGTTTTGTGAGAGTTCTTCATGAGTCCCTTGTTTGTCCTGAGAAGTTAATCTGCCCACTGTTCTTCAGAAAAATCCTCCAGGTCCTGCACATTCCTTATTTTTCCAGAGTCTTCTGCATATTTGACCCCTTTCCAACAGCGGCTATATGATGTTCAGATCCGTCTTTTCACACTGAGGACGACGTGGGGACTCGTACACGACTATTACAAAAGGTGCGAACCTTTTGGGGGGGGGGGGGGGTGGGGGGGGTAAACTTTTGAACAGGATGATCGGTGTAAATTGTTATTATTTTGTCTTCTGCGAAACAGGTATGTAGCTTCTGAAGGGCAATACTAAATGACAAAAATAAGATCGTTAAACAAAATAATAACAATTTACACCGTTCATCCTGCTCAAAAGTTTACACCCCCCCCCCCGGCTCTTAATGTAGTAAGTTCTTTATTGTTTTTTTTTTGTTTGTTTATTTTTTTTTTTTTTGCATGTGCTCTCGAGTTTTACCTGTTTTTCCATGCAAGCCATTAGTAAATAAAGGGCACTAGTGTCCAATTACAGTAATTCCCAGATGATTAAAACTGAAAAACAAATAAAGTGTGAAAGGTTCCACAGGTTTGCAGAAGAAGGGGTGGAGCCAGCAGGGGCGCTGCGGTTTAATTTCTCACTTGATTGGCAAGTGAAAAGCCTGTTACACAATTTAAGTAGGTTCCTAACAGGATTCTACTTGCAAACTTCTATTTGGGACACACTACTGCATAGTTCTACGTAGAACGTTCAAGGGTTCTCCTGGAGAGACAAGCTCCAGAACTCTTTAGCTTTAGATTTCTAGCTTTAACATCTCAAGTGTATACGAGATGTGTTGTATGGAATGTTATGTAAGAGACAGCTATTGATGAAATAAGAAATGTGGAACACGAAGAGGGTCAGATGCAGGTGATCAGTGTATGACGCGACAGGGTGCAGGAATATAATGCCCTCTCTCACCCACATACAACTTCTGTCTCTGTAGATGATCCGTAAGGCTGGACACGGGTCACACAAAGAAATCAGCCACAGGTTCAATCAATAATCTGAGCCTCTGCTGAGATGCAGGCTGCTACAGTGAGCTGGATGTAATGAAAGCGGAAATGTGAAGGCAGTGATTGCTCACACACACACACACACACACACACACACACACAAACACGTATTCATGCATGACTCACTCTGAGATGCCATGTGTATCAGCTATAATTGGCATATTTGCGCTCTGCCTAACAGTAAATGAAATACACAGCCATGGTATCACTATTTCCTCTTCCTAAAGCACGTCAACGTCTTTACAAGAGTTATGAATGAGTAAGACTAGGGTGAAGGGGTTAGCACTCATCGCTTTTCACACAACTGCATTTGTAAGAGATTAAACAAAAATGTGCTCATTAGTGCTCGCTTGTTAGGATGATTATGAATTTTGAATGACAGCCACACCCCACCCTGTACGGGGAAAAAAAAACAGTAGTATTGCAATATATACATCATACTTCTTATGTCTTGTATCATCTTATTCGAGTAGTTGAGTAGTGGAACGTCAAACAAACAAAAATGAACGGAAAATCACGACAGCGCGAGAGAAAGGAAGTTCTTTAACGGTTGAGACTCTCAGTGAATAAACAAGGAATGGTCACAGGAAGTGCTATATTGTCGACATATTGCTAACTTTGTTCAACATAGGGGTGCACGGTGGCTTAGTGGTTAGCACGTTCGACTCACACCTCCGGGGTCGGGGGTTTGATTCCCACCGTGGCCCTGTGTGTGTGCATGTTCTCCCCGTGCTGTGGGGGTTTCCTCCGGGTACTACGGTTTCCTCCCCCAGACCAAAGACATGCATGGTAGGCTGATTGGCATGTCCAAAGTGTCTGTAGTGTACGAATGGGTGTGTGATTATGCCCTGCAATGGATTGGCACCCTGTCCAGGGTGTACCCTGCCTTGTGCCCCATGCTCCCTGGGATTGGCTCCAGGTTTCCCTGTGACACTGAAGAAAGGATAAGTGGTATAGAAGATGGGGCCATTTTTTTTTCTGTTTTTTTAGTAGCAGAGGCAGCTGAAGGCAGTGCATGTATTGGCTTTATACAAAGATTGTACTGTATATAGGATAGCCCAGGATGGCACATGCCTATTCAAGTCAATGAGGTGAAGTGTGTTGCAATAGTTCCTGTCCTCCTCAGATTACACTACAGGCTACCTGGCTAGCTAAGCTAATCCAACCACATGGACATTTATATGTAATCTGCTAAACAAATTTAGACACGGTACGATTATTTGAGCATTTATCTGGTCACCGCTCCATTTTCAGAACCTTACACTATGAAAAATAAACTGAACGATGTCTGTAAAAGATAAAACGTTTCTCTTTGAGATAGTCTCTTACTTTCATCCTGTGAAACATGTTTGGACCTTACTGTTTCTGTGATCCAGTGAGCAAAATCTTGATCCCTGATGTCTATCACACTGCACACTGTCACCCCTGCTTCTATTGGGGATCAGGAATCAGTTGGTTAATACCTTACAGTATACCTGAAACAAAGTCTTGTTTAGCTTCAAAATGGTAATGACAGTTTAGCAATCATCAATATTACTCATTTACACAAGGTGTATTAGGATATAACTTTCCTGTCGTCTCCATAGAAGGGATTGAGTCCCGCTTTCATCTCGGAAAAATCACGTGCTTCTCGGTTTTCATCAATACTCTCCAAAACAGAAAGTCACGTAGAAGTGGCAAGTTAGATATCAGGGGAGGGAGACCTCTGCTGACAGGGAGGTGTAGTCCCAGCCTGGTATGAATTATCCATCCATCCATCCATCCAGTTTCCGTACCACTTTTCCTACACAGGGTCACAGGGAGCCTGGAACCTATCCCAGGGAAGTCGGGGCACAAGGCAGGGGACACCATGGATGGGGTGCCAACCCATTGCAGGGCACAATCGCACACACACTCATACAAAAATATTGACAATTTGGAAATGCCAATCAACCTACAATGCATGTCTTTGAACTGGGGGAGTACCTGGAGGAAACCTCTGAATCACGGGGAGAACATGCAAGCTCGGCACACACAGGGCGGAGGCAGGATTTGAACCCCCAGCCCTGGAGATATGAGGCAAACGAGGCACTAAACCACTGTGCCCCTAGTGTGAATTATATTACTACTAAAATAAGACACTAAGAGAAGCTGCAACCTTTCTGACCACACCCCTTCATCAGGTTACCCTTTGCACCAGGGGCATGACCTCACACCTCATTTTTTGTTCTTATGTTAAGATGACAAACACAGAACCCAAAGCCTGCTTCCAATAAATTCTTTTCCATCTGTATTCATACCAAACCCTCACCTTAATCCACATAATGCTCTTCAAACCTACTTGTTACGGTAAACGAGTTTAAAGCCTCTTCCTTTAATCTGCACCGTGCTAAGTTGAGAACAGTACCAGAGATTTGGGGATCTTTTTCTTTTTTTTTTTCCCCCTCGCCCTTTTTTGCTTTCGTGCCGAAGGGTCTCTCTAGGGATTGCGGCAAAAAGAAAGAAAAGAGAGAGAAAGGGAGAGTAAAGCCGAAGCATGATCAGGAGAGGTGAAGAAAGGAGGAGGAGAAGGGAAAAAAAGGAATGTGAGGAAGACAAAGAGAAATCGAGGAGTTGGAGGACTTTTAATCGCATGCTCATTGTCATTCTAGGTATCAGTGCAGAAGGAATGCAATGAGAACGAGATTTCTGCTCATGCGACATAAACATGAACAATACTGATGCATGGAAGACTGCATGCTACTGTCTTTCAATGTCTATTAGTAATTCAGACACATATTCTCTCTCTCTCTCTCTCTCTCTCTCTCTCTCTCTCTCTCTCTCTCTCTCCCCGTGACTCTTCACTCACATGCTTTCTGTTTATCTCTGCAACATTTTTCTCTGCTGCTTTCTTCCGCTTGCTGTCTTTTCCTGTCTCACAAACACCCACACATCCACCAACACAGGTTCAAATGGTCAATCAAAGTCCCTAGAGACCCAATAAGGATGAATTAGCAAGATGGCCAACCATTTAAATGCCAGTGCATCACATCTCTCTTTTTTAAAATCCTGTCTCTCATGGATAAATATATTCTTTGACTCACAAATCTAATACGTCCGAATTGACGCTATCCATTTCCCCCCAGTGTCATGTGTCATAATTGCACCTAGAGATAAAGTGTTTGATCGATCCGGAGAGACAAGCTAGCACAACCCTATTGGACAATGCCCATAAGAGACAGGAACAGATTAAAAAATAAATAAATAAAAAATCAATTTGCTGCACGTCAGCAAGGAGAATGGGACGGGGGTGTATTGAAGGTCGATGTAGCTGTAATGAGGAATGTAGTAGTAATATTTGAGATACTGTTTGAGGGGTGGATTAGGGGGAAGGTCTGGTGCCTGAAAGCTGTTCCACATCAAGGATGTGCTGTTCTGTCATTATATTCAAGAACCATGTAGTGAAAACTTGTTTCTTGTTCAGCATGTTGCTGTACAGCTCTTGTACAAGGAATATGTCGCACATTTGGCTACTAGAATTAACACGGTCATCGTTTTTGTGGCACTCACAACTTTAGAAGTGGAAAAACTGGCCAAAATCTTTGCTAACTTGGATGTTGTTTGATGCTAAGGCTAACAATATGTAGCATTTTTCAAATCATGTACTAACACATCTGTGGGAAATCTCGTTTCCACCATATCTATGCCCTTATCTATGATTTAAAGGCCCAGTGCTAGCTACCTAATCATTTGCCCGGGTCATTACCTAGCTTATGCTCATTGATTAAATTTCCCAGTTGCCTAGCAACATTGTTGTCACCACGTTAACCTCTCCAGCAGTGGAGCAGTAAGTGTATCATGTGTTTGCCTTCCCCTGTCAAAAATCAGGAAGGAATTTACAAAAGACTATACGAATTGCACCAAGTACTAAAACTCCATAATAGATGGAGGTATTCCATCATACGGAGGATTATGTTATGATCCAGCTCTGACCTCACTTCATTGAAGAATCCGAGACTACTTTGGCGAGAGGAATTATTGATCAGAAAATGATGATTAAATTTGTATAACAGCAGCTCCGACAGTGGTTCTGGTTGCAAGACAAATCATAGGTCTGTATTAATGTGCTGAAGTTTCCGGAGAAGTTTATTCAGCGTTAATGGAAGGAGTGCTTTGTGAAAGCCGGCTGTAAAGGTGTAACGTTAGGTTTTCCAACGTGGTCGGGAATTCAAGATGGAGGACATTTCCATTTTTTGTCTTATTAACCTAAACTGAGAGAGAGAGAGAGAGAGAGAGAGAGAGAGAGAGAGAGAGAGAGAGAAAAGCTGGTTAGGTAACAACTGTTTATAGCTGCTATAACATACAGTCCCATCCAAAACTATTGGAACAGCAACGCCAATTCGTTTGTTTCTGCGATACACTAAAGACATTTGGGTTTCAGAGCAAAAGATGGATATGAGATGAGTAAATACACTCGAGGGTGCTTAAATAAAGAAAGATTTGAGAGTAAAGGGAGCAGTTATGTGTTGTAAGAGACAAAGAAAAACAAAGCCGTGGAAATGTTGTGAAACAGTATAATATAAAGATTGATAGCTGAGCTGAGACATGCTGTTAAGAAACACAGCTGGGTGAACATATACGTCTATCTCGGCTAACCTGAGTTTCAGTAACTGCCCCCCCACCTGAGTTTCCTCACACCGAGTGCCGTCGGCTGTCAGTATGGCCAGTGGTGTGAATCCGTTCTCTCCACACCGCTTCCGCAGGTTGAATATAATCAAATTAATTTCCTTTCTTTTCTGTCATCTTTGAGCAGCTTCCTTTTTTTTTTTTTTACTACGGGCACCCCATTGCTTAAGACATAATTGAAGCCGCCGTTCTTGCTCGGAAGCCTCGACAGCAGCGCTGTGGGGATCTC
This sequence comes from Ictalurus furcatus, assembly GCF_023375685.1. NCBI lineage: Eukaryota > Metazoa > Chordata > Actinopteri > Siluriformes > Ictaluridae > Ictalurus > Ictalurus furcatus. The sequence goes on along the minus strand of NC_071276.1, from coordinate 17,951,326 downwards.
TGCCAAACTGTGAGTCTCCTGCTGTTCAAGTCGAAGTAATAGCAGAGTCTCTTGCTTTCTTTCTCCACAGTGTTACACACCTGTCATCTGGACAGTAGCTGAAACTCCCCTCCCCAAGTTTAATGGTGTCATTCTCTTGAAGTGGCCCTGGACACCACCGCTCTCTGCCCATCTCCACTTCAGAGCAACACAGTCACTTTTACAGACATGCTGCAAGTTGAGACCCATACTGTATTTGCTTTCTGAATACAAATACAACAGCTTACTTCACTCCGCTGCTACTCACTATGCTACTGGATTGCAATGTTTCCCATGCATAGCCAAGCTGGGATTTTAGGCGCTGACCTTTAGGCCCACCCCTTCTGCTGGTTTCTTGCAAACTTTAACCAAAGTGGACTTTGGTAAATGGGTCGGAATTTGGTAAAAGGTAAATTATGGAAAAGAAATGATCAAAGTAGCAATTAAAAAAAAAAATGCTAACATTTTAACTGTTACATCAGCAAAACAATGAAATGAAGAGCTATCACTCATTATACTCAGAATATCACAGAGCTTGATTCTGATTGGCCAGAAGCTTAAATAATTGCTAATACATTTTCTATAACTGCAGCTCTGATAGTAGTTCCGGCTGCAAGCAAATGATAGGTTTATATTAATACGCTCGTTCGTGATAGTTCCTATAGTAACTATAGTTTATATTAATACCGTGATGTGTGGTTAGTAAATGAGGCAGGAGACAAGTGTGGATGCTTGGTGTATTTTTTTTAGCTACATAACAGGGGTCAAAAACACGAGTGGACAATATTAAACCAAGATAATCCATGATCAACAATGAAAACATGAGTGAGGATCAAAACCAGTACAAGGGAGTAATATATGATGAACAAAGAAAGCAGGGAAGATGTGAAACTAAGGTTTGGATGTAACGCGGTGAATGCACGATGAGACTCTGACAGGATACACACAGATAAACTAATTAAGGGTTCAACACTGAACACACGGACACAATCAGGTAACGCACCAATGACAGGACAGGACTAGAACAGAAACATAAACACATGACATAACAAACAGGAGCGCATACCGTGAAATCAAAATAAAAACTACCTGAAAGCAGAACCCATTATGCTGGAGAGTTCATAATAAATACGTTCTCAGGTCTATAGGGAAATTTTACGCAGCTGTAAAGGAGACGTCTGTTCAACATTTGTGGAAGGAGTCTCCAGTGTCAGGGCTTTGTAACAGAAGTAAAGCTGTACTGTAGATATTTTTTTTTATCTTATAAACTTCAAGAGAGAGAAAAAGAGAGGCTGTTGACGACAGGAACTTCTAACATTAAACATAACTATAAACTTAAAAAGTACAATGTGTCATTCTTTAATAAATAAAAATAGTAATCAATGGCTAATTACTGTGTTATAAGAGGAATAAAACCCCACAGGACACTCTGTTCAATCAACTACCGGGTGGTAACAGTAACTCTGCTTCACATCAGGCCACCTCACATCAACCTGTCACTGATTTTTTCCCTGTGTCTTTATGCCTTACATAATAAACTATGGCTCTGTTTTCATTGTTATTTCTCCAACCTTTTCATAAATTGCTCTTGAATATGTTTTGTGGTATTTTCCACAGCAAGAGATTTTGCTAGAGATCTTATCTATCCGTATAACATGAAAATATGTGTGGAAGGAAATGGCATTTTGGTAACACTTTGGACCAACAAAACATCAAATGTCATTCTGATAGCGTCTCTACAGGGTAACATTTTCATGAAGAGCCCCTATTATGCTTTTTCAGATGTTACCTTTCATGTAGCGTGTTATATAGCTGTTATAGAGCTGAATGTAAAAAGTCTGGAAAGTTTAAAAACAAAAATCAAAGTGCACGATAAATGGAGTTATTGTCTACCCAAAAGAAAGAACAGCCTGAAACGAGTCGTCAGTAATTCCTTCCTGAACAAACACACGTAGGTTTGTAACAAAAAACAACAACAACAAAAAAACCCTCTGTTCTTCATTGGCTGCTCGCAAACGTGTACTTTGACCCGCTTTTGTTGCTGCCGTAGTATCCAAAGCACGAGCTGTAAAGGCACAGCACTCTTCTGGAAAGTGGGCGTGGAGCAGCAGCTCATTTGCATTTAAAGAGACACACACGGATACAACGTTTTTTTGCATCCACTCAATAAGTGGCATTTACAGCATGGTACAATAAATGATCCGTGGGGTATTTTGAGCTGAAACTTCCCAAACACATCATGGGGACACCTGAGACTTCTATTACAACTTGTAAAAAGGGGCATAATAGGTCCTCTTTAAAGACTACCATGCGTTTTCAGTACCAGTCCACAAGTAAATAACATAAAAATATCAAGTGATATCTCCACGGTTTCAACAAGGACAGTAGAAGGATTATATGGTACATCACTGGTGTTACGTTTCATAACTAATGAATAAATACATCCTCACAGACACATATCTTCTAGCCATGTTTTTAAACCTGTGTATCTTCTGGTTTACCAAAGTATGTCAATAAAGTACTTTAAACTTGCGTCAAGTTTGTAATTTCCTGTCCGTCAAATCCAACTTAAAAAAAACACAGAAAAAGAAACGCTCATTAACTCATCTGCCTGAAAGCCTGCGCTGACAGCCAGACAATTGCATCAGATCCTCCCTCTGAGACCAGACTCTGTGGGGTTTAATATGGCTGACAGAACGAACGTGCTCCAGTCATCAGCATTCAGAGGAGACGAGTCACGTCCCATCCTGAGTTGTCCCATGTCAGAACCTCCAGCTAATGAAGAAGTGTAGGGGAAGATCGTTCATTAACATGAATAGATGACTTTCCTCTGTTTCTCCAGAGATATCTCTTTGATAGCGTTTAATTGTGCCCTGTTGCTGGCATGTATTGCAAAAAGCCATTTTGATTGAAAGACGGAAGCCTGATGGTTTTCCTTCTCTCTATCAAATTTGTTCGTTTTTCTCTGATATCGACAAACCAAGAGAATGATTGCTGAATAAATTCAAGTTTCCCAGTATGCTCGTCTCTACATGATATTACACTGACATGGGAGCCAGTGACATTAACACAGATGATATTAAATGACATAGAAGCTCCACCATGTAAGTAGACTAGTAAGAGTTATTACTCAAATACACACCAAAAGAGTGGTATTTTTTCCCCCCCCAGTAAAAATGGAAAAATCTGGAATGATTCATGCGATGTTTTGAACGCTCTGATATTATTAAATGATATTGGCTGTAAGCCCCGCCCCCTTGGAAGGTTTTTTGGTTGCCCCCCCCCCCCCCCCCAAAAAAAGCCTTTAACAATAAAGGTAAATAAAAGGTTCTGACATGATTAAAAGTGTTTGTTTTTTTTTTACATCACAAAAGCCTGCCATTTTAATAGGGGTGTGCATACTTTAAAAAAAAAAAAATTTTTTTATATCCACTGTATATATATTAGGCATGCCACCAAATATGGCAGTGGAAAAAACAACAGTAATGAGGGGATTTTCTCACCATCACAAGTTTCCAAAAATTATTGGGGCAATCGCAGACACTTAGCTGTAAAATCCACCAGTTTTGCTTAATTTATGAATGTACAGGTGACATGTGACACAGAGTTAACCTTCTGAATCTCATCATCAACTGGCCAGAAAAAGTGGGACTTCAGCAAGATGGTATAGGATATGTCTGGTTTGTTTCATTCATAAAAGTGCCGAATAAACCATTATTTCTCTACTTCATGCGTTTCATCGTCTGTAAAGTTCATTTAGACAACAAGTAGGCTACGGGGCCGTTTAAAGGGATGTTGTTTACCATATATGGTCATTTGGGGAGTTTCGTTTTAATTTAAATGTGGGGAGTTTCATTTAAATGTGCGTGGCCATGTATGAGCAAAGCAATTCGGAACGTGTGGGATTTATCAGTGTCCGTTGTGTACAGGTATGCAACCACATATGTGTTAAATGCCGATATTCTTGTATGTTCTTCCACCAGATTTAGACCTTGTTCTACAGACGCTTTGATAAATGGGTCTGGGATCTGCATGCTAGCTGAGCTTTCTTCTGTACTCCATCCCTCCCCTGCTGTTCCTGCACCTGCGTCTGCGCAGCCTCGTCATAACACAAACGTTCATCACCATTTCCTGCCCAATGGGCCATAAACACACTAGGACTTCCACAGAACTAGAAAAAATTGTGCGATTGCATTATTCCATGCCCAGTTCTCTGTGTGTCTTGTATGTCTAGTCATCTATGAGTTGACTGCAATGTTTCTTATAGCACATTTACGTTGTCTCCATCAACCTCTTCAGATTTTTGACTATTACCGGAGAATGCTTGCCAACATTGAGAGCTACTAAGCAGGAACACCTTCGAAATCCCTGAAGATGTCTCGGGTTCACGGAGGGAATAAGACAGAGTTTCAGGGGCTACATTATGAGCATAGACTGCATTAAAGGCATATCTGTCAGGAACGCTCTCTTGAGGAAATGTTGAGCAGAATCACGGCACCGGATTAGCCAATCACAATGAAAACGCAAAAGTACTCACGAGAACAACGGACTAACTTTGGTCAGAATTAATGCCACCGAACATCTTCAATATCAGGAGCACAGAATATATAGGCCAGGGGCATTCAACTAAAATTTGTGAAGATCGCTGAACTACAACCATTTTAATATGATTATTGGCTCTACTACAGTATATTTCAACTACTTAGCTTGGTTTATTGTAATAACTTTGATGACCCCGGGTCTAGGTGGTCAGATTAAGTTGTTGTTGGGGGCACGGCTTGCTGTCTGGATGATCCAGTGGTATAGAGTAAGACACCTGACTTGGTATCTATTCAGTTAAATGGACTTGTTGGAAAGACAGTCTGCTGTCTAAATCAAATAGCATGGTGTTGTTGTCAAGGGTTATCACCAGCTGTCTAGATCAAATGGCATTGTTGACAGGGACATAGTCTGTTGTCTAGGTGCTCAAATGCCATTGATGTCATGGGGTCGTAGACTGCTGTCTGGATGATTCAGTGTCAGACGTGTGTCCTGTGATCTATTCAACATTCCAGTGGAAATGTTGACAAGTGATGTAGCATGCTGTCCTCAAATCCTCGCATTATCATAAAAAAAAAACAACAACCATTATACTCAGTAGGTGTGGCTCGCTACGTGATTGATCCAATGGCAGTTTTGTCACTGTGCATGGAGTGCTATATATGTGAATTAATAAAACTGTCAAGGGGCCTGGCCTGCTGCCTAGATGACTCAATAATATTATTGCCAGGGGGCACGGCCTGTTGTCTAGATGCTCCAATTATCATGGAGTATAGTCACTTTTTTATTTAAGGACAGTGCATTGTTATTGGGGGTGTTGCCTGTTGTATTGGTGATTTAATAAATGGGTTGTAGCCGGTTGTATATTTGGTTATCTAATGACAATACATTGTAATCTGAGGGATGTGTGGCCTGTTGACTGTTTTGGTATTGTCTAAAATGACTAACATGGGATAGTTTGTTGTTGGTTTGTTGTTCATTCAATGGGATTACCTTGACCTCTGTGGTGTGGTCTTTGGCATTACCAAAAGGCATTATCAGTTAATCAAACTGTGTTGTTGGAGGCATGCCAGGAGATGTGGCTAGCTGAACTGTCTTAAGGATCACAACAATATCCCACATTTCTCTCTCTCTCTCTCTCTCTCTCTCTGTCTTTCTCTCTCTCTCTCTATATATATATATACACACACACACAATCTTCACAGGGTGAAGTAGAATAATTGAATAATAAAAAAAGAGAACAAAATGAAAATTGAAACTTCATTCTGAAACAGAAGAAATACCAGAAAATGTTGACTGCTGGGGGAAAAGAGTATGATGGAACGACTGGGTCTCTCCTGGGAGAATCAGGACGTTGGTGATTGTGCCTGCCACCAAGACATGTTGCATGTGTAATGGGGTGTGTGCAAAACTTTATAGCTGAACACATCCAGCAAACATTATGACCCTTTTAGACTGGAAGCTACAGCCTGGAGTTTGCTGAGGATGGTGCCGCTTGAATTACCATGGAAATGGTTTTGGACCTCAATTCCACATGTGACATTCTCTCTGTGGTTGCTGGGACTACGGTTGCTGCGATGGTCTTGGGACTGCAATTAACACATACAATTTTACACTCGGATCTCCTTTAGTGAACAGTGGACTAGTTCAACAAAGACTTCATGTAAAAACCATAATGAAGTTTCTTTTACTTTCGCACTATCCGGTGTTACCCAGATGAGGACGGGTTCCCTTCTGAGTCTGGTTCCTCTCAAGGTTTCTTCCTCATATCTTCTTAGGGAGTTTTTCCTCACCACCGTCTCCACCGGCTCACACAATAGGGATAAATTCACACACTTAAAATCCGTATCCTGTGTTTATACGTTTCTGTAAAGCTTCTTTGAGACAAGGTCCGTTGTTAAAAGCGCTATACAAATAAAATTGAATTGAAATATCAGTAATTGTGAGTTCAAACCACTTTGAAGTGAGAATAACTGACAAATGAATTGACAGAATATTTCTGAGAAGAGCTGGTGAAACATTATGTGAATGTGTCAAAATGTAAAAATTTTATACGGGGAAATTTATCCAATTCAAAACGATCAAATTACACGTGTAACCTGCATCATGGTTGTGAAACATTGCATCCTGGAATCCAATTTTCTACAAAAACACATGGAAAACAGCACTTCTATACACAGCTAGCACATGCTAATGGAACTTTGCGTGTGTGGGTACAGAAAAATGTATTAAGGTAAAATTGTTTGTCCTTCTTTACTAATAATATCCACATCCACATATCTTTGTCTTTGAGTGGTTGTCTTCCTACTTTATCCCAAAATCAAAATCAAATTTCAGGAGTCAAGTGGAGTTCCTTCAATTCAAGCATCTGAGTGTCCTGTTGAATTTATTTCGATCTAAATGCAAATTTGAAATCTTTTGAAATATACACATTGCTCAAGAGTATAAAACAAAAGAATGAGCCGAACGTCTGTTATTTTGCTGCATGCTTGTGTTGCGGCAAATTATTCCCCAGCTTCGGGAATGAATCATCGTTCGTTCTTCCTGAACAAACGCGTGTCAATACCTCCAACATCGAAAGAATCAATTTTCATCTGGCAAAGAACTGCGTTGTCTCTATGCTGTTACCTATACAGCAGGTGCCATGCATCATGGTTGTAAAGATTTCTACTGGACTAAAATAATGTCATATCCAATGATCTCATCAAATTCTAACTCTGTATTGCCTGAATGTTTTAAGGTGTTTTCTTTTTTCTTCTCCAGGTTTAAATTGGATTCCGGGAATTGAAGACAACATTGCATCATCATGAGAGTAGATGATTTGGGAACACTGCCCTCGTGGAAGGAGAATTATTCAATACTTTCTCTTATATACACAAGAAAATATCTATATGATGCCATACTTTTCATCTAATCTGTATGTTCCACATGAGTTATAACTGACTAAATAGAGGATTTAAAATGTTTAAATATTTATAATACATTCAATATATATTCGTACATATAGTTTACATACACTATATTAGGAACGCCAGTACACCAGCTCATCCATGCATTTATCCAATCAGCCAGTCTCATGGCAGCAGCTGAAACCATGCAGATACAGGTCAAGAGCTTCAGTTATTGTTCACAATAAACATCAGAATGGGGGAAAACTGTGATCTCAGTGTGTTTTGGGCCAGACAGACTGGTTTGAGTATTTCAGAAACTGTTGATCTCCTGGGATTTTCACATACACCGGTCTCTAGATTTTACACGGATTGGTGTGAAAAACAACAACAACAACAACAACAACAAAAGCTATGTAGGATAAGCAATACAGAAAATGGATGGACGGATGGAAGTGTAAATGATGCAATAGACCATTAATTATTCACTTATTTGCATATTACCAAAATCTATTTTGGACCAGATTTCTGAGTGTTCTGACATCTTTCTATCATAACCAGCATTAACGTTTTCAGCAATTTGTGCTACAGTAGCTCTTCTGTGGGATCGGACCAGATGGGCTAGCCTTCGCTTCTCACACATATCACTGAGCATAGGGTGCCCATGACCCTGTCACCGGTTCACCATGGACCACTTTTGGTAGGTACTAACCACGGTATACCGGAAACACCCCACAGGAAGTGACGTTTTGTAGACACTCTGACCCAGTCGTCTATCCATCACAAATTGACCCTTGTCAAAGTCGCTCAGATCCTTACACTTGCCCATTTTTCCTGCTTTCAACATGTCAACTTCGAGAACTGACTCTTCACTTGCTGCCTAATAAATATAACCCACCCTTTGACAGGTGAAATGGTCATGAGTTAATCAATGTTATTCACTGTTATTTACCTGCCAGTGGTTTTAATGTTATTGTTGATCTGTGTATGTTATATACTCCTTTGCAAGATATTGTCGGGAAAACACGTTAAACAATCCACAGGAAACAGTTATTCCGAAATTAATTAGGAGTGAGTATAACGTTTTAAACGACTGAGTGTAAAATGCTTATTAGATAGATGTAGGTTAGATTAGTATAGGTATTTTTTTAATCGAACGACCCACAGCAGTGCAATGCATTTCCTATTTGTTGTATTGACACAAAGCACACCAACCTTTTGCAGTATTTATTTGATTATTTACTTCATGTCGAGGAGCCCATGTGGTGAAATTGCTTATTCTCCAGGGAGCTATTCGATCACTGCTAACTCAGACACACAGCCACATCCACTCCACCAGCAGAGAGGAGTAACGCATGGACATGCTGTTTGCATTGGAGGCAGAAGATAAATGGTGTTGGTCAGTGAGAAGTGAATGATCTCTCTGTTGAGTTATAGGCCATCAAATGGCTTGATTAACCTAGGAAGGACAAAAGTGAACCTTTTTGGGGTTTTTTTTGTTTTTTTTTCCGGCTGATGGTTGAAGGGTAAGACCTTCCGGCTCTCGTATAATAAGCAGTCTAATTCCAGCTGTCATTTACATATATGAAAGCACATCTTTCACCTGAAACCCATCATGACAGATTTCTCTTCACTCTATGTGCTGAGTATAAGGCTATTAAGTACATTCAAATTTAGAGGTGCTCATGATTTGAACTGCCATTTTAAAACAAATGTTATGCTATAATTTTTTGACAAACAACACATTGAACCTTGAGGCAAATGGGCTACAACAGCAGGAACCTGAGTCTACAGTAGGCCCAGGTTCACCAAAACCAGAACATTGGAAATCCATCACCTAGTCTTTTTCCAATCTTCAACTATCCAGTTTAGGTGACTGTGCTCCCACTGTAACCTCAGATTCCTGTTTTTGGCTGACAGGAGTGACTGGAACCTGATGTGGTCTTTTGCGTTACAGTCCATATGCCTCAAAGTTTGATGTTTTGAGATGCTTTTCTGCTCGGTTGTAAAGAGTGGTTATCTGAGTAATCGTAGCCTTCTTATCAGTTCAAATCCATCTGGTCATTCTCCTTTGACCTCTCTTATCAACAAGATGCTTCCGGTGGCAGTATTTTTGCTTCTGCATGGTTCTGTGTAAACTCTAAAGACTCCAAGTCCATCCATCCATCCATCCATCTTCTATACCGTGTATCCTTCACTTCAGGGTCACCGGGAACTTGGAGCCTATCCCAGGGAGCATCGAGCACAAGGCGGGGTACACCCTGGACAGGGTGCAAATCCATCGCAGGGCACAATAACACACACCCATTCATACACTATGGACACTTTGGACATGCCAATCAGCCTACCATGCATGTCTTTGGACTGGGGGAGGAAACCGGAGTACCCGGAGGAAACCCCCGCAACATGCAACAAGGGGAGAACATGCAAACTCCGCACACACAGGATCACGGTGGGAATCGAACCCCCGACCCTGCAGGTGTGAGGCGAACGTGCTAACACCCTAGACTCCAAGTCGTTTGTGAAAATCCCAAGAGATCAACAGTTTCTGAAATACTCAAACCAGTCCATCTGGCATCAACAACCATGCGACAGTCTCACTGAGGCTCACTTAGATTAACTGAAGCGCTTGACCTGTATCTGCATCATTTAATGCATCGCACTGCTGCCACATGATTGTCTGATTAGATAAACGCATGGATGAGCAGGTGCGAAGACGATCCTGGAAAAGGCGACAGCAAGCGTATAAGCGCGTCTTTAAAAAGCCGTGTCAAGCATGCCAATACCTAACGGCAGCCGAGGTCACTGCATCGACTGATGAATTGCTCCCAGCAGGTCTTGAGGTTCCCTTGGGTACATTTTTGGGCCATTTTAAGCTCATCCTGATTGATCTGTCTGCTCGGTTAGCTGTTTGTCTTCCCTGGTTCCCTCTGAAAGAGGAAAGTAAAGTGAGCATGAATGAGTTTTGTGGCATGGTGTGAGAGTTCTGCCTTTCAGGGTTTTTTTTTTTTTTTTCTGTCTTTGTCTCTCAGAAAGGTTACAAATAACTTCCTGAAAAACCAATATGCACCAAACATTTATGAATTTATGTGGGCGAGTTTGGAAGTACTGTAGTTAATAAGGATGGTCTTGGCTCCCAGGTTTTGCGAGTTAGAAGTGGGGGAAATGATGTCGTTTGCCAATCGCTGACACCGCCAATGAATTAGGTTTTACTGGCGGTGATAAAAGCGACAGCAGTTTTCAGCGTGAAAAAGCGCCGCCATTCTATCTGCCTCAAAGCGTGCTGTCGATGACAATGATTATTTGAATCGCAAAGCCATCTGTTTTGTTTAGCCTTTTCCTGTGTGTCTGTGTGTTTTCAAAATCATTTCGAATACAGACGGATCCATCATCTCCTTTTGGCAGAAGTTTCTGCACTGATAATTCGCTCGCTTGGCGAAGTCGTTTGATATTTTGAGCTTGATCTCTAATCCCTAACAGCCATTCAGTATCCTTAAGCTAGGTTTTTTTTTTTTTTTTTAAACTCCACCACCGCTCACTACTCTCTTTAAATAACTAGTGCGATCCTGCAGATAGCAGCTGAACTCATTCAGAAGAATGAGTTTCTCCTGTTTAGAGGAGGTGCACGGGTTATCGACAGTCTGGGCCGGAGAATATCTCCTATTTTATTCCTGTGAATTGGCCAGCCATTGGGGATCATTTTCTAGCTAATGTTGTGTTTCTTGGAGCTGATGGCTGCAAATTGCTCTGAGCCAGAGCTTGTTATCGCCTCCTCTATTCTCTCTCGGGACAAAAGCGGATGTGTTTAGACCACCAGGGAGAAGTCGACTAACTTCAGGGAGGTTGGAATTGAGTTGTGGCCATTTTCGCTGTGTCTGCCATTTATCGGTTTATCTGTTTCTTTGTCCTTTTGAGACACTCTCTTTAGGGCCAACCACAGAGAGAACAGCACTGACATTGAGATTCTTATAAAACAGTCACACTGTTCTGCTGTTAATGTGCTCACATATTTTAGACCTTTTTTTTTTTTAAAATTAAGTAAAATATCAATTTATATTTTTAATTATAGCAACTAACATTTCAAGAAAATGAAATTCATGTGTACAAACTTCTCTATGTAAAAGAGTTTATAATGAATAAAGTCTAGGTGTTTTCACTTGGAATTGTCCACAGTGCATTCGCGACTTGGCATGTTTTGTTTACTCTGATTTTATTCATACTCACGTGCTTATGTTGATTAATGAGATTCCAGCACAGCAGAATTACATTTAGGCCCTGTTTACACTAGTGCGTTTTCGTAGTGTCGTCTACACCACTCTGGCGTTTTTGATCCCCGCAGACTTTTGGAAACGCTTTAGTTGACCCCATTTTAGTTTCAAAACTCCGGGCTCACTTTTCAGTTTAAACAGACAAAAACGCAGACTTTTGAAAACGAAGGCGTGGCTTCGCCCACATTCGCTCCCTGATTGGGTCTTCTGGATAATTGCGTATCCTTCCCTGAATTGTCAAGGCCCTATCATATGACCGTTATGCTACCTTGACCATTTAAACGATAACACGGAGACTGAACTGCAAGCTTTGCTGGCTTTGTTGTCATTTTAGCAGCCTTTCTACAGTTCAATTCTGTATTTTATAATACTGCAGCTGCATACATGCGCAAGAGGCGAGCTACGATTAGAGCAATTGGCAAGAAATCTCGTTTCAAGTGGCGTAAACACTACATGGAACACATGTTTTTGGTTTTGGGTTAGACCAGGAAGAACTAGTGCCTGGTGGGACATGTTTGTCAATGAAGTCGTGGTTCCTGAGGAATGGCGAGAGAACTTTCGGGTGTCCAGATCGGCCCTGGTCCACCTCAGTGAAGTACTATGTCCGTTTGTGGAAGGTGAGACGTTTGAAGGCAGTGTTTGCGGCTCTGAGTCGGGCCATGGACATAAACATGAAGGACCTTCCTTTTGTTATTTATGCTTATTTTGTACTTCACAACTATCGTGAAGGTCTCCACGAACCTATAAATGAACAATGCGTAAATGGTGCTCAACAGTACGAAAGGGACTTTCGACAAATAATGACGATAAAATGATGAAGAAATGCTGAGGTCGTGTCACCTACGTGTGACGTTAAAACTTCACAAAACTAATTCTCGCTCCTTTGATCCGAATTTTTAAACGTCTAGTCTAATTTGTCATAATTTACGGGTCTTAAGTGGGTAACATGAAACAAAATTGAATTTCATTCAATTCATGTGTAATTGAAATAAATTAGTGATTTATAAACCTTATAAATTATAAATAAATTAGTGAACTCACCGCTAATTATGCAAATTGAAGCCGGTCATTCGAGGTTCACGTGAGTGAGTCGACTTCTAACTAAACACATACGAACTCAGGAACTCTCATAGGATGTGAAAGTTTTGTTTATAAATCAATTTGTATGAATGAATCTTCAATTAGAACTTGCAAACACCTACCCCCATAATGACGTACGTATAAACAAACATATAAATATCTCCTACTTTATTACCGCCACCTTCAGTGTTCATTTACCGGAAATGACCCCAAGATCAACATAGTCGAGTTTAATACCAATCAGACAAAACCCACTATCTGTCTTTCCCTTTCCTGCTGTCATGGGAGGTCTCTGGGACAAGCTTCTTCCTTGTGTGTTTTATTTAACTACAACCTCCTGGTTCCCTCTCCTCCATACAGAGAGACTTGGTTTGATTGACGGTGATGGCAGCACAGGGTCGACACGCTCGGACAGGACGCACACACACGAACAGAGAGAGAGGGGAAGCTTCAAACGGCATCACAGTCTTGTGACAGGCCTTCTGTTTAATGTAGGAGTTAATGTATGCTGGGCATGGTCTAAATACTGTGCATGACCTGCATGCTACTTGCAAAACTGTCAGAGCGAGAGAGAGAAAGATAGAGAGAGAGAGAGAGAGACACCCACCCACACACACACACACACACACACACACAGCGAGTCACGGTAGAGCGAGGGCAAAGACTAAGTGCTGCTTCAGGCAGAAGACTATTAAGATGATTTGGGAATGAATTACTATGCTATCTAAGGTTTGTTTGTTTATGTCCAGGGTCAAAAGGTCGTGGTGTCTCAAGAAGACTAAATCAGAAAAGAATAAACCTGTGATTTGCAGCTAGAGCTACTGTCAGAGCCACTGTTGGAGGAAATGAATCAACACCTTCTGACCAATCAGATTACAGCCTGTATGATTATATACAATACAGTCTGAGCCATTTGAGATATATATCTATATCTTTGTCTATTTTTAAACGTGTATTGTTAAAATAATTATTAACATTAAAGGAATTCTAAGCACAAGTGACTTTTTTTTTTTTTTTACTCAAGTGTCATTGCTTCATGTGCAAGGATAAAGAAAAGCCGAAAAACAAAAATAAATTGAAGCAGCTGGAGGTCAGTCCCTCATCGACACTTGAAATGGATTGTCTTCAAGTATGTGTGTGTGTGTGTGTGTGTGTGTGTAACAAAAACTGTAAAGAGACGAATGCTAAAAGCATCTGGGAACTTAAGATGGTTGTGTTAAATTCACAGCAGGAGTCTGATCCTAATTGGGTGTCGCTTTGAAGATGGGGCGGTGTAATTGTTTGGTTTGTGGTGTGAGGGTAAGCCGGAACAGCAAAATCTACAAGAGACACGAGGACACTGAGGTCATGCTGGATAATGTAATTTCATGGACGATTGCTATTCCAAGCAGCTTTATTTATTCTTAGTGGTCTGCCATGTTTCCCAGGAGGCCAAACTCATCCCTCTGCCCATTCAACCAATTCATTTAAAAGTGTGATTTCTTATATTTTTTCTCAGGTCCAAGAATACGGATTCTGTGTGCTCTGGTAATTCTGGTAATTTAATTTCACTTAGCTGAATTAACATTTGCCATAGAAAGAAGGACAGACAGACTGTCATTTATGTTACCGTTTGGGCTCACCAGAGCACAGCTCTAGATTTACAGCCAGATTTCTGTGAGGTTTGGTTTGTGAAGATTTCCATTTCAAAAGTCCAGTCCTTCTATGACTGTCCATCACATGCCTAATGCCAGAATAGCATTGTGCCTGACCCCCACCCTTCACCATACAAGTGGTGAGCCCACAAGATGGCTCCAGATCACCATTTCAAGGTGAACCCGATTGAGTTGCATGAGTGACCTGGTCAACAGAAGCTTGGCTGAGGACACTCTGCCCAAGCCCATCAATCTACATCTCTATCATCACCTTTGGCCACAAGGTATGGATAGTGACTGAAAGAATTAGGTCTTGAGTGCAGGTGGTGGAAATGAAGTTTCTCTGCATGGTTGCTCTGTTGACTCTCCATGAGGAGCTGCTGTTCCTCTGAATTGAGAGGAGTCAGTTGAGGTAGTCTGGGCAACTTTCAAGGATTCGCCCTGGTAAGGTCCTGGAAGAGCTGTATCAGGCACATGCAATTGGACGGAGACCCCGAGGCATACCCAGGACCTGCCTCAGAGATTATATCTCACAGCTGGCTTTTGAAATAAAATAAAATAATAATAAAATAAAAAAAACAGTTTCACAGCTAACCTATGGAGCGGTAGTCTAAATCTCAAGAGCTTTCCCACAGACTGGCTGATGGATTTTATACACTTACCAGGCTGCAACTATCAGAATGAGAGTTCCTGAAGCACTCATATATTTCTGTATTTTTCTCTCTGAAGAAACCCTTGAAGGTTCTTATTAGGAATCTACAACGGAAAGTTTCCCTTTCGGAAAAGGTTCCACATCAAACCCCTTTAAAAAAACCCCACAAAAGCATCAAAAGAACCCTTGAAGAACATCTTTTTAGATGTAAAGAGTAGAAATTTGCCTTGTAAAACTTGGCCAACAGCCAAGTTCAAGGTTCTACACTCGTGACAGGAAATGTGAGAGTTCAAATCCCACGAATGCTGAAAAACCACTGTTGCAGGACCCAAACATCGGCTTGGGGACATCCCCCAGGAGGAGTGGGAATATGTGGCTGTGGATAGAGAAGATCCTTGACTGAGCTTCACGTCCTGCTGCCACTGTGACCTCAACCAGGAAAAGCATAAGGAAAAAGATAAGTGAATGCTTTGAGAAGATGAACCTTGTGAACATGATGATGTGACCTGAAGTCACATCACAAGTTGATGTGAAGTCACAAGATGAACATGAAGATGTGACCTTGATGTTACTTAGTAACATGCATTTTCAACTCCAGGTGGATTATAACGCACTTCGTACCCACATTATATGCACCATGGAACTATTAAATTAAATGTCATTCCTGACTTGTTTGACTGTTTCTGACCTCTGTTGCACATTGAGCATATCGATCACCACTCCCAGTGCAGTCTGACTCCAGGCACGCTGACATGAGATCTGGCTTGTAGTTTCATAAGAGCTGCACCACAGTAAATTCACCTGAATTCAATGGTAACGCCAATTGACAACAATTCTTTGACTTTATGGTGATTTTCCATGATGATGGCCACACATGGTGCAGCCTAAAGATCATTGAGATTAATAAAGATGGTACCACTTAAAAACCATAAGATGGCTTTGCACCTCAATTCATATGAACAGTTATGCTATGATGGCTAGGATTACATAGGCTAGGATATTTCTGTAAAGCTGCTTTGGGACAATGTCCATTGTTAAAAGCGCTATAGAGATAAAACTGAATTTAATTGAATTTTATATTATTACTAAAGGGCAGCTTTCTGGAGACTCAGATCTCTGAAGATACAGTTCACAGATCTAATCCTTCCTTTCTCCCCTAGTACTGTGGTGATCCTCAAGCATCCTTCATAAAAGCTTGTCTCATCTCTGCACTCTAAAAGAGCTGAAAGAGTCTGTGCTCCAGGCAACCCCATGGTGTAAGACCTTGAGGAGATGTTTGTTTAAGTTCACTAAAAAGTGCCAATTAAAAAGTGTTTATTTGTCTTTTTGCTATTATCTATCGAGTCAAAACTAGGTCCTGAGGTCAGATTTGTATCATGAACCTTGGGATATTAGGGAAAGTTAACCACAGAGTGGTAGTCTCAGTTGAATATTACCAGGCTACGACTATCAGAACCACAGTCACAGACTCGATGTTTATTCACCTGTTCGCATGTGTTTGCAGGTTGTGTATGAAGCAATTAATAAATGAGCTCTAACATGTTGGGAGATGGGAAAAGCCTTATATTTCAAGCAGAGTCAACCCTCCATATTTTTCCTCATTTAAGACTACGTTCTTAAGTACCGCATGAAACACATGTGACTTTGCTGTTGCAGGAAAATAATCAAGAATGGAGTGGGAAGCTAAGTTACTGTTACCACCCCAACGTTGATTATTTTCTTACAACAGTACTTTTCTCAGTCTTTTATTTGTCTAATACCACATAAGTTTGCCAACCGTAACTTGAAAAGTGTACAAATATTATCTAGTAAATGATTATACTTTCCACACTTACCACACTTTTCCATAAACCATGGTCTGAAACATCATTTTCATAAGCCATAGTCTGTAGTTAGTTGTCTGTAATGTCGGTCAAATGGCTTCTTCATGTGAAAGGATACAGTTTTGGGCCACATGGGGAGATAGAAATGGCCAGACTATTTAGGGCACAGGTTCCCAAGCCTGATAGGATTGCCCTGTCCTACACATTTAAATGTTTTTCCTACTTTAAGACACCTCGTTCAACTTTTCAACCAATTTACAGCCCTGAAATAGTGTCTTAGGGCAGGAAAACACTCAAACGTGCAGGGCAGGGTTCTCCAGGACCAGCGTTTTCTCTCTGAAGGTTCTTAGTAGAAGGCTACAACAGAGTGTTTTCCTTTCTCAAAGGATTCCAAAATTTTGCCGATCCAAAGAGCCCTTAAGAAACCCTTATTTCGAAGTCTGGCTTGTAAGACGTGGAACGTAGTAAGTCAACAGCCAAGGTCATGCTTCTGTCCTCATGACTGGACGGTTGCGAGTTCAAATCCCATGACTGCCAGAATCCACTGCTGGGCTTTTGATAAAGGCCCAGACCTTCAACTACTCAGCTGTAATCTGAGCCTCATGTTTGAGACAGTTTGGGTAAGAGTGCCTGCCAGATGAGTAAAAAAAAAAAAAAAAAAAGAAAGAAAGAAGAAAAATCCTCATGAGCCTAATGTGAATAAATCCCTTCCAGTGAAATATAGATCCCTCCCCCCTCGGGGTACCAATATTTCTACAAATCTGCTCATAAAAATACAGAAAAACTCACCATGTAACCAATTACACTTTAATTGAATTCCAAATCCCCAGTGACTGCTGGCAGCATACGATGTGTCTAAATAGAATTTCTCAATCTACTCTTCGGGGACCCTGTATTGGTCCTGATTTTCCTTCTACTCCATTTCCATACACACACTCGAGCCAGGTAATTAAATGCTCTAAATGGCCAGTCGGCTCAGATGTGTCAGAGATTGGAGCCGATCGGAGTCCCTGAGGACTGGATTGGGAACCTGTGATTTAAAAACTGCGTGCCAATAAACTACAAATGCAGTGGCTCAGGAAATACTCGCAGCGTTACATGTACATGCGTTTCATCGTGAGTATATACTACAGCTTTCAGAACGGTATTGGCGCGTACAATCTGTGTAATTAGGCCCTGAGGATGCACAGTCTCAATTAATTCTGAGATTTAGAAGACAATACTGCAGGGCACATTTGATTTGACACAGTCATGAGCTTTAGGTTATCCCAGTGTCCTCAGTGGTGTAACCTTGGCATAGAAATAGATATGAGATAAAGGAGAAAGGGGAGGTGGCAGCTAAGAAGAACTACATGATTAATTCCTGGGAGGAATGAAACAAGAGAAAGACAGAAGATGAAGAAGGTGGGAGTAATGAAATGTGCAAGAGAAGGTTGTACTACATAGTGACCCATAATTTTACATTAATTACAAGACTATATATATAATGATGGGATCATTCGTAAGAAGCTAACACTGATCTGCTATTAATATTTGGCTCTGGGCTGTCAGTGGTAGATTCGCAGTTATACTTCTGTGTCTGCGACTAGAGTTCCCACCTTTAAGCAAGGCTTTAAGGCATACCCCTCTATCCTAAAGCAAGATGACCCTGCACTCTGAACCCAGCTTCCTAATAAACAAGCATAATCAAAGAAAACAACTGTACTATAAGTGTATCGTCTTTTTGCATGACATGCTTGATTGGCATGGGGCATGCCTTTAGGATTTGACGGCCACCATTTGAGCCAGTTGAGGTGGCTTTGGCACTGTACAAGGATGCCTGCTGAATGGCACCTGGCTGAACTGTATCAATCACATCCCATTAGATAAAGACCCTGGGGAAGACCCAGGACCCACTGAAGAGATCATATCTTGCAGTTGGCTTGGGAATGTTTGGCGATCTCACAGGAAATGCTTGAATCTGTGACCAGGGGTAGAAAAGACTGGACTGAACTTCTCAAAGTGTCGCCACTGCGAGCGCCACTGATTGATGGGGGAGAGGGGGTATGCCATCCCTCCCACCCAGAGACCATGTACATTTTTGCTCCTTTGGCTCCCGGTCAATGATGGCTCCCAAGGCATTGTTGGGATTCAAAAATCTTGATCTCCTGAAATTTTGGTGACTCATGACCTGGCCACTTTTTGAAGTGTGAAATCCACTGGTGCTAGCTAGCTACTTAGCTCAAATAAAACACAAAGAAAATACATGTCCATTACTCAAAGTTGGAAGTAAAACTTATAATAAATGAAATTTGACTGCAGCAATATTTCCCTCTTCAAAAGTTCTCCCATAGTCAACCATTTAGTCAAACATTTCTTTTGTAATAAACGCTGCTTAGACAGGAAGTCACCTTAAGACATTTTCCTATGTGTACTCCATATATTTCTCATATCCTGCAGCAGCAGCATTTGACAGTCTTTATTTTGCTGTTAAGCTGTTTGTGTGCACTCAGCCACAAGGAACAGGAAAAAACAATAGAAGGTGATATATCTGAAAGTCTACCACGCCACGTTTACTATTATGTGCTTGTAAAAAAAACCCATGCCATTGTCGCCATTCCACCCTGTAGGGGCATCTAGTATCATAACTAGCACCATCAATCTTTTATAGCTGTCCATAACGTGTAGGGGACAAAGCTTAGCCAGACGTTCCCTGAGTAGTTAAGCAATTTAGACGTGTCATGAATTCTATTAGAACATGTTTAGACGGAGACCTGTGTTGCGACTTGAAGGTTATTCATCTGAAAGTGTAAAAGTCATTGTGGAGAAGCGGTAACTCTCAGCCGCTTTCTGGTTTAGGAGATGATTTGCTTAGCTTCACAGGGCGCCGAGGGTAATTGGTTTTTTGTACCACATGTTGTTTTTTTTTTTTTTTCGCCAGTTGTGAGATACCTTCTTGTCTTCTTCTTCCTTATTTGCGTTCAGCTGGACTGAAAATTGCTTTCTCCAAAGCAGCTGAGGCATGTCTGATCCGGAGAGAGAAAGCAAGTGGCCACATACTCATCTTTATCTATGATGCTGATGTTTGAATCAATTTTAAACGTATATGAATATAATTAATGCCCCATAAAGGTAATGGAGCAGTGCAATGATTGTTTTTTAACGTTTGGATTAATTATTACAATTATTACTAACCGCTACATTTTTGTTTTACTATTATTACTAAATGATTGAGATTTCAGAATTATTATTATTATTATTATTATTATTATTATTATTATTATTATTATAGCTATCAACCAGGGATGGTGAACGCATGAAGCCTTATCTTTTCAAACTGCTGCTCATGCTGTGTCACAAGGTGACATAAAACACTTGGAGAAAAGCGCTACCAACACTGTTCCGTATACATAGGATGACCAATTGGTCATGATTGTCTAATCTTTGGTTGTTGCTCTGATTACCTAATGTCATCTCTCCCATTGGGGGCATGGTAGCTTGATGGTAAGCGCATTTGTCTTGCACCTCCAGGGTTGGGGGTTTGCATCTCTGTGTGCATGGAGTTTGCATGTTCTCCCTGTGCTCCTGGGTTTCCTCCGGGTACTCTAGTTTCCTCCCCCAGTCCAAACACATGCATTGTAGGTTGATTGTCTGTAGTGTGTGAATGTGTGTGATTGTGCCCTGCGATGGGTTGGCACCCTATTGTGCCCCAAGTTCCTTGGGATAGGCTCCAGGCTCTCCTGCGACCCTGTGTAGGATAAACCGTACAGAAAATGGATGGACGGATCTCTCCCACTCAGACAACACGGAAAATTACACTGGCTTGTACTTTCTTGGACTCCTAGCCACCCTTTGACAGTGCAAAATCTTTTTCTGGGAGCCACAGATGTTAGTGCTGAATAGTAATACCTATAGAGAAATGCAATTACCAACTCAACATGAGTTGCTGTAGTATAAGCGTATCATGCTATGATGCCATGATCATTCTCATAATGTTTGATGCTTTTCACAGTAATATAGATTCTGAACCCCAAGTTGCTCCCGATGGCAAGTTACCGCCTTGCGTGGCAGCTCTGCTACCATTGGTGTGTGAGTGTGTGTGTATGGGTGAATGAGAACCAGTGTAAAGCGCTTTGTAGAACTGCTAAGGTTAAAAAAGCGCTATATAAGTGCAGACCATAGATTCGGTTGAAAATGTAATCACGTTTCTTAACCAATGCTCCTCATACTTTAGTACATAACCATGTTGGAATGTAACCATGACAACAAGCATAACAGTACTTTCATGCTTCACTACTGCTTTCTCTAACATGGCAGAAAACGTTCAGTTATAACCACAAGCCGCAGACATCAGGGTGAGGTGACGTTGAATACTTAAGTCTAAGGAAAATATCATTCAGTCTTTGTGCTATATAGAATATATTTGGCAAAAAATTACCATATAAGATAAGCTGTCAAAACAATCACATGACACATCTATACATCTCTTGATGGTGTGCTGGTCACTGTAGGTCTTGACACAAATACCAGGCAACTGGAAAGATATTATGAGTGGAATTAAAAAAAAAAAAAGAAAAGAAAAGATAAAAAAAAGAAAAGAAGTTTCAATATGCAATAAAATGAGATGGAGTTTCGTTTTTAATGCCACTGGTTCCGTTTTTTTTCCTGGTTAAATATGAAATCTTTGATTGCGCCATTACCTCCAGGACACCCTGTATAATAAGGTAATAAAATAAAAGTCCAGAAAAATACTGCACTGTACAACAGCAATAAATATAGAGGTTATAAAAGCGTACAGAAGTACACAAACTTCCTCGAAAGACAAATTATTTAAGATGTCCTTCATCAGCAAAGCACTTTTGAAGCTGTAGGAGGTAAATATGAACTAGTTTACCCTCCTGCAGCTGCAAAAGCTAAGACCTTCTGCTGAAAATGTCTCCGAGATGTCTTGTGCGGTAATCTTCAGCTTATATATATATATATATATATATATATATATATATATATATATATATATATATATATATATACATATACATCTTTGAATGATGTATTTTTCCAAAATGAATGAATAAATAAATAAATAAATCAATGCTCCTGTGAACATTGATCTAGACAGGTTACCGGTTTCTGATATGAATAGTCACATGACCTGTCCAGGATGACTGAAGCTAATTCAGTGTCCAGCTTTATCCACCTAGCGGTTCTCCGTCTTGGAAAATCTTGGAAGTCTGCAATGTTGGTTCTTCTGAAAAATAAACATATAGGTACAGTAAAAAGGCCTACATGGGGTATGTTTATAAGATACACTATAGTGCACTATAAACTCACACTAATAATCCAATTTTCAAGCACTTTTCCCCCCAGGTATACACGTTTCATATAGCTATGCATGTCAGGAAGAAGGAATGTGGTGACGTATTTACCCGACACCCACTAGGAGTGACAGTAATTGAGGTCCTTCTAGGGCAGAAAACCACATTATTTTAACTTTGGATAAGGCCATACTTGTTATGAGTTTGGACCAGCCAATACACCAGCATGTAATAAGGCATTTAATTTAATATAATGTGAGCCTGCATATCCAAACACATTTTATACCTAGACTTAAAATTAAATCCTGAATCAGATGGGAATGTTTTTTTTTTATTATTATTTTTTTTTTTTAGAAAATGGGCTCTTTATGTTTTAATTGTATTTTCTCCTTATTGTCGTATACATCATTTTTAGTTCACTCTCCAGCCCTGAGTCATTTTATATTAAATTTGTAGCACAAAGCACACGAACGTTTGACTAAAATATCTCAGCCGGAGACAGCAGAGAGCCATGAGTCATAAAGTCACGAAAAACAGATGCTGTTTTGTAAAGTCGCTCAGGAAAGAGTTTTATTCAAAACGAGTTTGCTTTTATTGACTGTAATTTGTCGGGATGATACATGCATAACATATACAGGTTTGTAATAAATGAGTCTATATCAAGTGTTAATTGTTGACCGAAAAAAGGAGACGGTGCTTAACATTCGTTAATGTTCAAATTAAAGTAAAAGGTGTATCAATGTATTGGATAATGCAGTGGTTTTCAAGGTGGGGGCCGCGCCCCCTTTAGTGGCCGCCAGGGGGCGCCCAGGGGGCCTCAATAATTTGGTCGGAGCCACCAAGCCCATCCCTCCCACTAATATGTTTTCTCTTTCTCACTTTCAGACAACACACACACACACACAATCATTTCATAATGTAATGTAATGTAAAGATGTAAGATGTAATAATTAATAAAAAATGGGGGATATATTCAGAAGTCTGTATTTTTAATGTGTTTTAAAGACATCTTGCAAAAGGGGGGCCTCGGTCAAATGTTAATGCCATTTGGGGGGCCTTGCCCTGGAAAAGTTTGGGAACCCCTGGGATAATGGATTCAATTTAAACAGTTCTTAGGATTTAGACACGGACTTTGGAATCTAATGGTATATTTCTGGAGGATTCTGTTATATCTGATTACAGCACAGCACTGATGAATGCTCTGTTGCAGACAGGAGTATATTTAATGCACTGATTGTAATATGTAATCGATTCTGAAGTACCAACTCATTCGCAGACACTCCACATAATCGACGCTTAACAATAAACATGCTGTGACTTAACAATTTTTTATTTTTTTTATTCTTGTTGATATGTTGAGGTTTTCTGTAAAGAGAGTGACAGCACGTTGTAACAGTCAGGAAAGTCCTCAGGATAGAACTGTTTGCTTTTTCGTTATTTTTCAATAGCATGACTATTGCTGCATTAAATTTTTTTTTAAAATATATTTTCCAAGAAAGAGAAAAAAAAAGAGGGTGGAGAGGAAGACTTGTTTTGAGGATGATACATAACATAAAAAGTATGATGTTCCATTTCATTGACAAATATTGTAATATGTTGGCAAATAGTGAGTCTTTATTGGTCACAGCACAGTGAAATTCTTTTCTTCGCATATCCCAGCATGCCAGGAAGTTGGGGTCAGAGCGTAGGGTCAGCCATGATACAGCGCCCCCTGGAGAAGAGAGGGTTAAGAGCCTTGCTCAAGGGCTCAACAGTGGCAGCTTGGCAGTGCTGGGGCTTGAACCTTGAACCCCTGACCTTCCAATCAGTAACCCCTTGACTTAACCGTCAAGCCACCACTGCCCCCCTGTGGTGTAAGCTTTGGTGTAAGATGAACAAAACACAATGGGACATGCTGTTATAGGGAAATAATCAACTTCTGGTACACGTCTTATATCTAACTACTTAATTCAATAGACAGCGGTACGAATGACTCCCTCATGGAAGCTCCAAAGGGTATGGTTAAAAAAAAAAAGTATGATCTGAATACAAACATCACTTTATTGAATTTTTCATGCTCTGTGTAATACAACTTAAATAAAAAGCTCAAAATGATTTCCGACTAAAATATTTACAATCACTACCTAGAAATGCGAAAAGTTTTCAATTGCAAACTTCATTTGAAAACTCTCCTCATTTTCATCTTCAGTTTTCTCATTCAAAAAGTCCAACGATGTGGGTTATTCCCATCCTGAAGAATCTCACTCTGGATCTCTCAGACATCAGAAACTACTGACAGGTATGACTTCTGTCTTTTCTTTCTAAAATCCTCGAACACACTGTCTACAATCAATTGTCTCTCTATGTCTCAGAGAAGAATCTCTAAGATCTTAACCGGTCTGGCTTCAAAGCGACACATTCCACAGAGACTGCCCTTCACTGAGACGCTACATGCTGGTACTGTAGATCAACCGTACTGTCATCAGTCTTCCTCCTCCTTGGACTTTCAGCAGCGTTTGACATCAACCATAAGACTCTCTTGTCCATCTTGAAATTTGTGGCACAGCATGGCAATGATTTACTTCCTACCTGGAGGGTCGGTCATATCAGGTGACGTGGAGGGGATCCACATTCTCCACTGGTGTCCTACAAGGCATAGTACTTGGTCCGCTTCTGTTCTCCCACTATACTCAGTCTCTTGGTTAACCTTGTAGTCTGTCATCATCTGTCCTTTTGCTCTCACATTGACACCCTCATGTTAATTTCTCATTTACAACATCAGAATGATTCGTCCATTTCTATCCAAACAGGCCACTCAGGTGCTTGGTCAGTCTGCTTCTGAGCACCATTCGACGCCTGCAACTGATCCAGAATGCAGCTGCATGACTTGTTTTCAACCTTCCTAAGTTCTCCCACACCACCCCATTGCTTCGCTCCCTCGATTGGCTTCCTGTAGCTGCCCACGTCAAATTTTAGACACTAATGTTTGCCTACAGTACAAAGCCAAAAATGGACCGGCACCCACCTACTTTAAAGCACTAATCACACCTCACACCGCACCATGCTCCATCCGATCCTCTAGCACTGCTCGACTGGTTCCACCATCTATCAGGGTACAAGGAAAAAAGCATGCATCAAGACTCTTCTCTGTTCTGGCACCTAGGTTGTGGAATGAACTTCCCCGTGATGTCCGAACAGCTGAGTCTTCCGACAAGGTCTAAAGACCTACCTCATCCTGAGGTACTTATGGGCGGCTGTCACTCTGGTGGTAGAGCGGTTAGTCCACTAATCGAAGGGTTGGCGGTTCGATTCCCGGCCCACGTGACTCCACATGCCGAAGTGTCCTTGGGCGAGACACTGAACCCCAAGGTGCTCCCGATGGCAAGTTACCGCCTTGCATGGCAGCTCTGCTACCATTGGTGTGTGAGTGTGTGTGCGAATGGGTGAATGAGATCCAGTGTAAAGAGCTTTGGAAGCGCTAAGGTTAAAAAACGCGCTCTATAAGTGCAGATCATTTACCGCACTTTAATGAAAAAAAGTGTTGTCTGTCTGCTTTTCTTACTATATTTCCTCCCCAACAGAGTTCTTAGACTGATAGTATTCTTAGTCCTTGCCCTATTGAACCAATATCAGGATGTATTTATTGATGGAGACTTCAAAGCACTTCTGTAAGTCACCCTGGATAAGGGCGTCTGCCAAATACCATAAATGTAAATGTTGGATTTTTCTTCAATTGTTTAGGAATAAATACATAAGAAATTGTCCGAACCCTAAATCCACTTCCCAGTCTAACCTTGCTCGTTTTACGAGTCACGAGTTGTGCATGAGTTGTTAAGAAGATGCAAACATGATTATGCAAACTCAAAATCTGTTCTAATATTTCTTCCCCTTAATTAACCTTCAAGAGCTTAAAATGGCAGCGCATGTGTATCTATAATTAATTTATAATGTGTACTTAAAAATTGATGATAACCGAGTAATGAAAGTTTTCCTTGAGCGATGAATTTATTCTTTCACTAAGTTTGTTGTTACATAAAGCGAAAGAAAAATGAAGGAAAATGTTGAAAATGCATTTGAGGAGCACATATATATATATATATATATATATATATATATATATATATATATATATATATATATATATAAAGACATTCCTTTCACCTTACTCTTCAGGGTTTCCCTGTTCTATCCTTTACTGGCACACTGAAAAGCCTGCATGTCATGTGTGCAACTCAGCGGGAGAAGAAATAGGAAGATTGTTCCAAGCAAATCCAGAGACATTCTGTGCTACGGTGGAAGAAATAAGAAATGTCTTTCTCATGCATTCATTATAGAGTGTCGGATCAAAGCGAGCCATGGAGATGAATAAGTAAAAGTGGTGCTGCATTCTCCTAGCTCCATCTTTTCTTTTCCTCTTGCTTCGTTTTCTTGTTTCCTCATCCTGCCAGGATGGTGTATCACGTTCCAGATCGGTGCAGAGGGTACAAGCATAGGGTCTATTTCTCTCTCTATCTCTCTCTCTCTGCTCATGTTGTCAGTGCTTCCCCATACTCTGGTACTCTGGTTCCTGTTCAGCATGCCTCTGTTTCCTCTTTGTCTCTTTGGGCGTAGTGAAGCCTCTTGCCCTCTTATCATTCCACTGGCTTCTCACACTAGTTCGACCTCAGTGCTCCTTTTCTTCCCCCATCTCTCTCTCTCTCTCTCTCTTTCTCTCTCTCTCTCTTTCTTCTGTCAATAGAGGATTCTGTAGAGTCCTCTTATGTCAAGAGTGGCTGTCCTCAGCATGGCGAGCTCTTTGTCCTCCGACACTCCACCCAATTTTCTAACCACTTGAACATTTTCAACATCCTTTCAACATTTTTACAGCTTTCCCGTTGTTTAGCTCAAACGCATCTGGCTTTTGTCAGCACAAGCGGAGTTTTATCGTCTTTTCTGAAAAGATGTTCTGATGATCTGTTTAGCTGCAAGCGGAAGAAATTGGAAACACATGAAATTATTGAAGGAACAGTATTTTTTGATATTTTTTGATTTCTTCTTCTACTTTTATATTAAATCTAAAACCTTTAAAGTTGTTTTTTTTTTTTTTGTTTGTTTTTTTTTTTTTTTGGTAGGACATTTAGATTTAAAGGTTCCCTGTAGACGTCTGCAGAGGGTTTCCCGTTTCAGGTCCAAGCAGAACTCCTTAAAGGTACATATGATAAGATTAGTCTTTTTTTTATTTATATAATCGGGTCTCTAATGGCTGGATGGGTTCGACATTTGAATTATTCTGGCCCGTGTTCATGAAGCTCTGCCATCAGGATCTACAGTGGTCCTGGTGTAGAGTGTCTATAAAATGACTGACAGGAGGTGCATCCAAATGCCTACAAGGATTCCGTACCACAAGTCTATTTTCCAAACAGGTTTTCTTAGTGACTTTGTACACTTTAGCTACGGCCACGATTTAATCCATTATTTGTTGGTTTGTTTTTTTTAAATCCTGTTCTACATACAGGTATCTTCCAGGTTATTTGTACATTTAAGATTTAAAAATTAATGAAAATTTCTATTATACTTTTACGTATGCAAAGAATCCTTATAGAAGCACATTTTCAAAGAATATACTTGCAGAAAAATCTCTCTTTTTTACTTTACCATGAACATAGATATATAAAGAAAAAAAACATAACAGGTTCTGACACACTTAAACTGCTGTGGATCCTCTCGCCCTCAGGACCTGCTAGATTCATCCCGATACTCTACATCTACACTTGTGATTCACCTTCTACTGCTGTGTTTACACCCCAGACTCCCTTTCTCTTTCCCTTCTTCAGAGGATTTTTTTTTTTTACCTGGATACTGTAGATGTATACCTTGCCACTGCTACCTCTGGTTTGTTCCTTAGTGATGAAAATTAACTCATTTTCTCAATCTGGGAACAAACTAAATTCATATGAGTGTTTACGCTAGTCGTGCTCCTGAGTGTGTGTGTGTGTGTGTGTGTGTGTGTGTGTGTGTGTAATTTTTCACATAAGACTAATTAATGTAAACTTCAACTTGATTGACTTCAAATCATATAATTTGCGTGGATTACCGCACTTTTATATCTGGAATACATGTTCGAGTTTAAATAGCTTATTTTTGCATTATGTTTACAGCATTTAGCAGACGACCCTATCCAGAGTGACCTAAAAGAAGTGCTTTGGAGTCTCACTCAAAACACATCCTCATGCTAGTTCACGAGGACAGGGACCAATCAAAAACTCTCATTCCCTATTACTATACTCTTAATAAGTTAAATGTAGAGCCTTAAAGACTTCTTCAGTCTGTTCATCTGGGGGAACCTATGGTTTCTTGTTTCTATGACCTACGGGTGTTAAATAATTAATTTGAATTTACAATAAAAGTATTTTTATCATCAGGGGACTACATCTTCAGAAAAAACTTGTACTGAACTATGTGGAAAAAAAATAAATGTTTACTTCCATCAGTACTCTTAGAAAAAAAGAGGTGAAGTCTAGAATTCTAAACAGCTTAGTCTGTTCATCTGGGAGAACCCTACCCTTCAACTGAGGCATTCCTTTTCAGAGAAGAAGACCATTCAGAAGCCACAAACCTTTAACCTCCAAAGAACCCTTGAGGAGCCGGGTTACTTGAGGAACAGTGATAGTTTTTTTGCTATTTCTATCAATACTGAAAAATGAAAACCTAGCAAATGTTTTCAAAAAACATGTTTATATTCCAGTTGTCTGTCAAAAAAGTTAATTCCCCATCACTCCACTTTTAGAGGAACAGGTTAAATCCTTAAAGCATCCTTCGATCTGTCCATCTGACTAAACCCAACCCTACAACACAGGGCTTTTAAAGTAGAAGTCCATTCGGAAGCCACGAACCCATGACTGTCTAAGAACCCTCGAGGAACCCATTTTCCTAAGAACGTGTCTATAGTGGTGCATATTTAACCATGGTCTTAGAGAAAAGATGCATTTTGGAAGTGATATAGTGACGGGATAAAATAAGATTGTCTTTTTCCTCCATTTGTATTTATACATATTGTATAATCTTATGTCTATTCTCTCATCCCCTATTAATACCATCTTAACAGCTTCAACCTAGAGCCCTAAAGACTTCTTCAGTCTGTCCATTTGAGCAAACCCAACCCTAAAACACAGGGCTTCCCTTTGAGAGGGGTTTGAATCAGAAGCGCATTAGGAAGCCAAGAACCTTTTAAATATTCAAATAACTCTTGAGGAACCAACACAAAAGCATATACTTACAGTGGTGCAAGCATTGCCTTGGTCTTGGACCAAATAAATGGCATTTTGGATGTGATATCTACAGGTTTCGGGGCAGAATTTGTTTCTTTTTTCCATTTGTATCAGTAAGTATTTTATTGAATTTTTTTTAAAAAAAACAACAACAATGTAGCAAATATTTTCTAAACGATTTTTTCTTCCAGCTAAAACAAAAACCGAACTATACGCGGAACAATATCTAATGTAAATCAGAAAAGTACACCCAATCCACATAGTCTACTTCCAAACACACACAGTGGTTTGTTGTTTCTATGACCTATGGGTTATAATTAATTTTAATTTACAATAAAACTCTTATCATCAGGGGACTACATCTTCAGAGGGTTAAAGAATAGAGAGATCTCTGAAAGCCAGTCTGACTCCTGGGTATTGGTATTGACCAACCTTCCAGACAAGCCTATAGTTTATAGTTTACCCTTTACCTCCCTCTCTCACATGGGCATTTATCTTTCCCTATATGCTCTAAGGAAATTCACTTCAAGCACAGGATAGCCCCACAAAACGGCTTATAACTTTAACATTAATATTCCAGCAAGTCGGAAGGCATCCACTAGCGTGCCGTTTGAGCTGTTCCTCCATCTGCATATATTAAGAAGTTCATAATCCAACGTAACTGCATAGAGAGAGAGCTCGCGGGACTCGGTTTACGTTTTACTATTGACGTATTTTACACAGCCGCAAGTAGAGTCGATATAATCTCTCTTCATTTCTCCATATCTCACTGTGCAAACTCATTGAGACAACAGGAGTCTTTTCATCTACTGTACCAGGACTTTTCATTTCCCTCCATGTCAACAGGGGGAAAGCATTTTCCTGGGTGTATATACAATAAAACTTCAATCATGTTGGACTGAAGAGATCAATACATAAATCCTTTCTGCTAGCAGAGCTGAATGAGTGTCACTCATCTGCAGGTTGCTGTTTTACATTTTCAAAATAAATGGTAATTAACATGACCAATTTTTAAGAAAAAAATAAAAAATAATAAGTTACGGCAAGAGTGAGGGCCTAGGTTAAGGGTTGTCATTTTTATTTGAAGATCACTCGTCAAACGAAACCTGTCACAAATTCACTAATGCCACCAAAATGCTTTTGTTTATATTATGGTCATGATCCTTTCGGTATCCGCCCTGTCTCAGCCCCTTTGTTATCATTGGTTTATTTTCCTAATGTGTGCACCTGTTCTTTGTTAGAGTTTGTCTGGGTATACCCTGCCATTTCTCTTGTTCTGAACTATTATCATGCATTTTTTAAAAATAACTTTAAGTTGTCCTGTTTGTTTATATTCTGTGGATTATCCTAATATTTCCTACTTGTGTACTTATCCCTGCTACAGACATCGAATACAACAAATATAAGCACGCACTCTGTCGCTCTTCCGTTCTTCAATGTTCTTGGTAACACTTTATTTGAGGGCAGTATATATATATATATATATGGCAACCTGGTATCATAAAACTATTATATATTATATGAAAAAGCTATTATACATTCATAATAGTTTTACAAGGTTCTAAATGGGAAGCATAGGTAGTTCACGACCATGAAAAGAACAAGGCTCCGTCTCTGTTAACAAATGTGAGAAGATGAAATGACTTTCCTTGGTTCATAACCTTTATGTCCCCCCCCCCCCCACACACACACACAAATTTGATTCCAGTTTATCAGAGCTCTGTAGTTGATTTGATGGATTTGTACTTAACATCAAATTTCCTGGTACTTGAATATCTGGAGAAAAAAAAAAAGTGTATTATAAAAAGTGTACTTACTGTAAGTTCCAATTTTGTCCTTGTTTATTGATCATTTCTTGAAGTAAACAGCCAAATATTTGACAGCACTGAACATTAATTTAACATTGCAGACTGTTTAAAATCAGATTGCACAACAATTTGTGTATCCTAAAGGTGATCCTTCATGTAAGGACTTAATTTACAACAGGCGCTCTGAGATTAGAGTCGCTCTGTTCCTATGGCTGAAATTATGTTCTATTACGTATAAAAGACTTATCTGGTAGTGCACAGATACAGGGCTGATGAAATCTTAATATATGCGATTTTTGAGTTGTGAATTTTTAATAAAATAATGCCAACGTTATTGTTAATTTGATGCGCTCTCCTGTAAAGCAAAATGTGTCTATATGCGTTGAAGGATATATTAGATCTTACAGCTCACTTCACGTTAATTCATAATAAGGAATTCGGTCCTTGAGATGAGCAACGTCTCGTATTTAAGATTTGTCTCTTCCGATGTCCTCTATGTGGAAAAAACAACCCTTCACATGGACTTTAAAGGGATATTATTAATTATTTAATAGTGTCATATTTATGTATTTCATTTAAATGACATGACATCATTTTTGAGTGTATTTACAGCAGAAAACATACCATTTAGCATGACATGTTGTGGATACATCTGAAACATTGTGCTGGGCTTATTATTGCGCTTAAGTTCAAGGTGAGAACTGCACAGAAATGAGACTCTGTTTTACTCAAACATTTGTAACCTTTGTGTATCTTATCTGTAGTTATGTCTGAGACTTGAATACTGATGTGAGCAAATTTGGGAATTAATCCACACTTTGTGCACCTAACTCCGCTACCTTAGTGAACATGTAATCATTTTAGATTCAGCCTTACTGTTAGTTATTCCTGGATATCATTCATATTTATTTCTTGTTTCAAGTCAACGCTAAGCAGTTGGAATGAACTGAATAAATAGAATGCTCACCCAACATGATCCGTGCACTCCAGGTGCACAGAGCCATGTAATGCATATGCATGTAGATAATTAGCATGAAGGTATCAGTCAGATTGATCTATTCACTGTAAAGGACAAATTAATGTTCAATGAAGGCTAGTTTTGGACATTGCTCAAAAGCACCAACTGGCATCTTTAAAACATGCATAAGTTTTAGACTCTCCTGTAAATTTGATAAGGAACTGAAGGTCATTCTCGCTGGAGCTAATTACTCCGTAGCCATTAGGCAAGACCTCATGTTCAGTGTTGAAATAGGATTTTAATTGGCTTGACTTTAATCGTCAGACTTTAATAGAGTCCAATCAAGAGAGAGAAAGTAGTGGGTAAGGATTCTTGATTCTTCAGTAGCGTGTAGCCGTAGGGTGTTTCTCAGCACCACTGGGAAGATTCACACTGCGAGTTCCTTCATTGTAAAAAAATAAATAAAAAAAATAAAAAAATAAAAAAATAAATAAAAAAAGTGGATAGCACTGAAATATCTGAGTAAAATAAATAGATTAACAGGGTGCCAGGATTAAAAATGTGAAGAAATTTGCATTCATTGCTTTTCTTACAATTGTATTTTTTTTTAAATTCACCTCTTATTAAAATTGATCAGAATTTTGCATGATATTTCAATTATCTACAAATGGTTGGTCATTAGCAAAGCTACAGCCAGCAAAACCTGAATGTATTCCCAATAATCTGCATCCACATTCCCAATTACCCACATTCACAATCATCTGTATCCAGATCCCCAGTCCCTACTTTTCCACATGTCCAATCATTTACATTCACAATCCCAATCATCTGCATCCAGGTCATCCTACTCATCAATCGCAGTCATACACTCCTAATTTACGAATCATCCATATCCACAATTCCACATCCATAATCCCAATCATTCA
Organism: Ictalurus furcatus; assembly: GCF_023375685.1. Taxonomy (NCBI): domain Eukaryota; kingdom Metazoa; phylum Chordata; class Actinopteri; order Siluriformes; family Ictaluridae; genus Ictalurus; species Ictalurus furcatus. The sequence goes on along the minus strand of NC_071276.1, from coordinate 17,918,212 downwards.
CATTCACAATCACAGTCATCCACACTGCCAATCATCCACATTCCCAATCATCCACATCCATAATCCCAATCATTCACATTCACAATCCCAGTCATCCACAATGCCAATCATCCACATTCCCAATCGTCCACATCCACAATGCCAATCATCCACATTCCCAGTCGTCCACATCCACAATGCCAATCATCCACATTCCCAATCGTTCACATCCACTATGCCAATCATCCACATTCCCAATCGTTCACATCCACAATGCCAATCATCCACATTCCCAATTGTCCACATCCACAATGCCAATCATCCACATTCCCAATCGTTCACATCCACAATGCCAATCATCCACATCCACATACCCAATCATCCACTTCCCAAATCTTCCACATTCACAATCCCAATCATCCACATTCCCAATCACCCACATTCACATTTTCAATCATCCACATTCCTAATCATCCACAATCCCAATCATTGACACTCCCAGTCATCCACATTCACATTTTCAATCATCCCCAATCTAAATCATCCCCATCCCAAATCATCCATCTTCACAATCCCAATCATCCCCATTCCCAGTCTTCCACATTCACATTTTCAGTAATCCACAATCCCAATCATCCACAATCCAAATCATCCACATACCCAATCATCCACTTCCCAAATCTTCCACATTCACAATCCCAATCATCCACATTCCCAATCACCCACATTCACATTTTCAATCATCCACATTCCTAATCATCCACAATCCCAATCATTGACACTCCCAGTCATCCACATTCACATTTTCAATCATCCCCAATCTAAATCATCCCCATCCCAAATCATCCCCATTCACAATCCCAATCATCCATATTCCCAGTCTTCCGCATTCACATTTTCCATCATCCACAATCCCAATCATCCACATTGACATTTTTTTCAATCATCTGCATTCCCAATCATCCACACCATTGACCATCCACATCCCCGTTCATTTGATTTCCAAACACCCACATTCTTATGAATTCATTCTAATTGAAAAGCTTGAATTGGACCACTGAAGATTAAAACTCATAGCTGAAATGTTGAGAAAGACACAGATCTGTTTAAACAGATTGCAGTTAAAGCCTCTGTGCCGTGATGCTAATTACACCCAAAGTCGCCAGCTGGTTTCATAACCTTTGTTTGCAAGTATCATGCTCTAGGTCTTTTTTAATTTACGTGTCCTTCATTCCCTTGTGAATTTCAATAAGGCTGCTTTCCTAACTGACAGCTGGACTGAATCATCACCAGTGATCATATTGGACTCCTCCATATGAGTATGAGCTCATATCACATGTCACAGTCCAGAAACCCAACTTGCCTATTTATACAGTAACTGGCATGAATGTGACATGCAGGAACATTAGGATACATAAATACCATTTATTGAGACACTAATCATCGTGTCCTGACCCTAATAATATCTAGCTACTGTAGGTGTAAAAGGCTGGAAAGAGCTTTATTTCTAAATGGCCAGTGCTGAGCTACTGAAGTATTGAATAATACAGTTAGTGTAGGCAGCTGGTTGTGATATTAAATGGGAGACTAAAATCTAATATCTATTATTAACTTGACTATTAGGGTTGAACGATGCATTATATCACAAGGTGAAGCATTTGTACTGTATGATTAAAATGATATATATTAATAAAAAAAAAAATGATATAAACTCCAACCACATGTCCCTTGGTTGTTTGAGTTTTTAATGGAATTGAGTTATTCATAAATGCACGCCCTAACATTCAGAAGAGAATTCCTCGGGTCAGGACACAGATTGAACTCGAACTTGAGCCTGATCTCATAGGAAATGATTTACGAATGTAAATTCATACAAATGAAGCTGTAATACAAGCTATGAACACTTACTTTATCTGTAATGCTATTCCTGAGCATAAACTCCATAACTTTTCATATATTCATGCAAATTGTTACAGATAGTTTAGTGTGAGACCATGTTGGGTGACCTACACCTGAAGAAAACACTTTTTTTTTTTTTAAAGGCAAGGTACTGTACCAACATGGTCATAATGTCACTAATTATATCTGCTCCAGATATCTGCATTCAAAATTAAGGTCTCCATGAAATCAAAATCGTTTTGTGACTTTTAGATTGAATATGTTAGCCTTAAGGTTATCTATAACCTAGTTATATATAACCTATAACCTGGAGCTAGTGTGCTCCAAAAGAATGACAAAAATTTAGAAGCTATATGCATTCAAAATGTAAAAACATTTTTGATGACATAATTCTGCACGTCAGCTTCTCATTAGGCTCTCTGTCCAGTCAAATGCTATCTAGAATCGGAAGTGTCCCACCCCCCATTATACAAATCCATGGTACTCACTGTCAAGTACGATTTAGCCTGGGCTGTGAGGTAAGCTAAATGCTATTGGCTATTTAAAAAGGTGGAAGAGCCACTCGATATGTCCCGCCCTGACTTCCTGTTTCAGTGGAAGGCACTTCAAACTCTAGGCACTTCACACGGACTTTAAACCTGAAGTGGATGTGGCCTAACCTGGAACGGGGTTCCTGTTCATTCCACAACTCAAAGTAACAAAAGGTAAAGTTAAGGTTGGGATGGGAGTTGTGTTTGCACCTTCTTATGATTTCATTCAGAATGAATGTAATTAATTCTTGCTTCTTATAAATTGTGTGAATTTCTATTGAGAGCAGGAACTAAATGGTCTGCACTTATATAGCGATTTTCTAACCTTAGCGGTTCTCATTCACCCATTCACACACACACACACACACACCAGTGGTAGCAGAGCTGCCATGCAAGGCGCTAACTTGCCATCAGGAGCAACTTGGGGTTCCGAGGACACTTCGGCACGTGGAGTCACGTGGGCTGGGAATCGAAATGCCAACTCTACGATTAGTGGACAACCCGCTCTACCACCTGAGCCACAGCCACCCAGATGAACTGGTTTGACAAAAGATGCATCACAGGAGAGCAAATACTGTATGTTAATCTGGAACAATCATCTCTGAGCTGAGGTGGATACTCTGTGATACACTACCTATCACCTACAACACATGACAGCTTTGCCCCAGTGATTTCACACCAATTCACACCCTCAGACGCTGATATCATGGTTCTCCCACAAGGTCACAGGTGTGAATTACACAGTGTTGAAATTCCCACAATTCACAAAGACTCTCAGATGAGTAGTGAGCATCTTCATGATTAGATAACTGGATAAGTCCAGTTGTTAAAGACAATAATGAGACAATTTACAAAAAAAAATAAATAAAAAAAAAATAAAGACCTGGGCAGTATTCGGGGGATGACTCAGGAAACTCTGTGGGAGAAACCAAAAGGGGTGAAAGGATTTAAGTGTGGGTTTATTAAGACAGGACAAGTGAGGAAGTATTGAAATCCAAAATATGTTTCAAATACTTAACTACAAAAACCATTTGACAAGTCCAAAAGGGGAGATGAAAAGTCTAAGATCCACAAAACCAAAAACAGAATAACAAATATCAGCGCTGAGGAAACACTCGGCCGTGACAGCTAGGGTTCGGGGAAGACTTTGTAACGTCAGAGACCGCGTCAAGGTCGCGCCCTTATCAAGTTTTTTTTTTTTTTTTTTTTTTGCAGACAGAAAGCCAGTGTTTCATTGTCACACAATCTTTGTCTAAGCAGCAAAAAATATTTGGCACTCAGACACCAATTTCAATGAATAGTTGATGTTCACCAAGACTCGTTTAAAAAAAAAAATAAACCCAACAATTACAGACTAAATAAAATTCTCCATGCTGTTCCCTGAGGTCCTGTCCACACGTATATGGATATTTTCGCAAACAGTTTTGAAAATATGTTTTTTTTCTTTCTTTCTTTGCATTTTTGTCTCAAACGAAACCAGCTTTTTTTTGGGTCATCTAAAAAAGAAGCTGGATGAAACGACCTTCAGGATATTTTCACTGCTTTTCTATGGATGCGATTTATTATTATTATTATTATTATTATTATTATTTAAATCTGATATTACTGGGTGAAACTGGGTGTGCATGCCCATTGCATTGCATGTTTTGGATGTGTTATGAATGTGCTAGGCCTCCATTTATCATGGGTGCTGGATAGACTGGTACTTTGCCTTCTGTAATTTCTTATTTGATAACATATTTACAATGTAATTTCACTTTGTTTTGTATGGAGGAACCAGAACACGATGCTGTTCTGCTCAATTCACCGCTCCTCTACTAGAAACTACAAAACACCGCAAACAAAGATTTTTAATAAGACTCAAGTTCCACCTCATCATCAGACCACATGAATCCTTCTGTTTGGTAATTTTTTTGTTTTTGTTTTTAGAACGTTTTTTTTTCCAGCCATGACCCTGACGAAGATGAAGCAGTTATTAAAGATGAATAAATGAACGAATGAATGAACTCTTGGAATGAGATTAGCAGCTTTTATTGGTAGGAATGAAGTGTAAGTAGGTTTGGTCTTGGCGGACTAGAGCTGCTGAGTGAATATGAATACTTGCTGTGTTAGACATGCTCAGACAGAGATACGGAGGTGGAGAAGCGTGGTTGATAGGCTGCTGCACCGGTGTCGAGGGAACCAATCGGCATGAAGATAGCCTTTCATGGCTGACCTAGACATGAATGGATGGATGAACGGATGAATGAAGTCTTCTTTACTGCACAATACACATCTTTTAATATTATTCTCAAGCTGTGCGACATAACAGTTTATGAAATCCTGTTTTCACTTGAACGGAGATACTTTCAAAAATGCCGTTTGTATGGATAATCTTTTTTTTTTTTTTCGAAAATGGAAAGATTAAAGCTACATTTTCAAAAATATTCATATCCGCATGTACGGGACATTCGGTATTTCCGCAATACATGATTCAGGAGGAAATTAAAAATGAAATATAAGTCGGTTCTGTCCCAGTAAGTGCCGATGAACGCTGACTTTGATAAGTGGCCATTATTAGGCTCGTAAAATATATCCGTGAATCATTATTGCAGTTTTGTCCTTTTGCGATACTCGTATCACAGATGGGACGCAAGATAAAAATGAGTCTTCTGTTTAATCACAAACCAGTTTAATGGGTCCTCTGAGCATCCTGATGCTCCAGATGAGTGTCTCTGAAATTTCTGATGATGAATAACATCATTTACACACTAAAATAAAGGTAAATTACTTTGAGACCAATCAGACAGGTCGATCTTTTATTCGTGTACATCAGAAATTCACCAGTGATGTTTTAATATAATGAAAGACATATGGTGATGGCAGTGTGTACCACTCTAACTGAAATATAGCGTTTTCTTATATCATGCTGCCGAGCGTACTGGATCCCTGAGCCTCGTGATATGGCCTGGCATCCAGGAACTAATGATTTACTTGATTAAGTTATAGTATTAGGAGAGGTTTGTTTACAATCGTATTTTTTCTCAAAAGCACGGCAGCTACACATCGACGGGCGGGGTGTGCTGACGCTGCATGTTTAATATTTTCCCAAACGCGATTTTTGGATTGAAATAACGTCGTTCCTTTGCAGAGCATGTGCAGAGCTTGCTTCAGGTTCTTGACTCATAAATGCAAAGTTCAATATTTCCTTGCATCCTCCCACTGAGTGTTAATTAGATGTGGGGAATGAGAAATAATTAAAGTTAAAATATACATGGAACAGGTTTAATGAGGCAGTTTTTTTTTTTTTTTTTCCAAGCGAGTAATCATTTTAATTGGATTTTGAGCACGTTGGTCACACAAAGGAAGTCTGACATCAAAAATGGTACATGCTGTTCTGACTTCTTTACTGATGCTTGCCAGCTGATTCTTCTTCTTTTTTTTTCACTCTCTCTCTTTTTAAAAAAATTTGGATGTCAGTAGACATTTCAATTGTTCGCCAAGAAATCATCAGGAACAGGGTACGGGGTCGGCATGACAAAACCAGCCCAAAAACCAATCCAATCCAAATAGCCCAATAGCAAAATCCAATCCAAATCTGTGCACAAAGAAATGACAGTTCTCCTGTGCACAAAGCGAGCTCCTTCCTTTGGAAGGGGATGTTCAACAAGCACACGAATGTCATGCTCAGGTGTCCATATACTTTTGGTCATATTACCCCTTTGATGCTGGATGTATGGGACATCCTGTATAATAAGTAACAGATATAGTATATTATAATATGTGTGCACAATATTTTAAAAAAGTATTAACGCCGCAATAATCTAGTTTTCAACCATCTTGTTTTCTTCTCGGGTTTCCTCCCACCTCCCACAACCCTGCCAGACGGACTTGCAATGCTAACTTGCCCCTAGGTGTGAATTCCTCCCTCAGGCCCTTTGATAGGCTCCAGATCCACCTCTACCCTGACCAGGCTAAAGCTGTAAATAAATGAATAAATGTCTTTAGGTTAACTTCGAGCAAACTAGTTAACATTAAATTACAAACAACATCATGTTGTGGACATTCTGTTTTCAATGTAATATTTCTGAATTCAAATCCTCTTGGTAGGTTCCCCCTCCCCCCCCCACTGAAATTCCTCCAGCTGTAGCGTAGTCGTATGAAGGGCTGTATGTGTTATAACAGAAACTGTGACTGTGCATCTTGTTAAGATGTCGATTGGAGCATTGCAGGAGAAACTCCGGTTTTATAGATTTAATCAGCGCTTGTTTGGTCCGATTGAATTCCAGCTGCTCAGCCAGTCTCGTATTTGACTCAAGCACCAGTGGGCAATTTATTTTGCGTAAATGTGAACCTTATCAACCGGTGGCTTATAGGTGTTCTGGAAAACAGTTTCTTGTGTGTAGTTGAGTGCTCTGGCCTTACACACTTCTACTTTCGAGAGAGCAAGCTTTGAAATACATTTCAGAGACATTTTTTTTTAATTCCAGGTGGAATTCTATATATATATATATATATATATTTTTTTTTTTACCATAATATTTAACTTGTAACTGGTTTAATGGTTGTAATTTTTGTATAGTTAATAGATCTTACACTTGCTATATAATGAAACCTTTCCTAAATAGCCTTGTGTTGAATGACATTTCGCACCTATGTGTGTAATAACACATTTAAAAGCACCGAATAACAGTTATAGTGCAGTCAGAGTGCACATGCAATCTCACAACATATCATAAAACATTTTCTAAATAGCCTTGTAAAAAAAATTACTTTTGTAGAGTGGTATCGGATGTTTCTTTTTGTACCTATGTATGTAATGTAATGTAATATATGTTGGGACAGTGGTGGTTTGGTGATTAAGACTACTGATCGGAAGGTCGGGGGTTCAAGCCCCAGCGCTGCCAAGCTGCCACTATCAAGCCCCAGCACTGCCAAACTGCCACTGTTGGGCTCTTGAGCAAGGCCCTTAACCCTCTCTGCTCCAGGGGGCGCTGTATCATGGCTGACCCTGTGCTCTGACCCCAACTTCCTAACATGCTGGGGTATGCGAAGAAAACAAATCTCACTGTACATATGTATATGTGACCCATAAAGACTCATTATTATTAATAACACCTTTATAAGCACTGAATAGCATTTTAATAGTAAACACATGAGTATATTTCTGAAATCTTAAGAGGTCACAAAACGTTTAGTGTACAAATAGCCTTGTATTGAATATTACTTTTCATAGCAATTGGCATGTAATAACACATTTATCAGCTCATTCATGTAAGTACATTTGTTTATTAATAATGTTTATAAATTGCAGTGGTAAAAGAGGAATAAAACACTTCCGGATGTAAGAGTAAGTCACTTCATCGCACTACCTCGTCATTAGCAAACATAAGTAATGTTTACAAAGTAAGTTAACATATTGACATTTGTTAAAAATATTAAGTAAACACATGTTTATTCAATCCATGATTAAAAATTCACATTCAGCAAAAAAAGAGAGAAAAGATTACAGAATTTTAAAAATTCTATATATATATTATATATATATATATATATATATATATATATATATATATATATATATATATATATATATATATACACACACATTAAACCTTTTTATTTTTTGTGTTAAATAAAGTCAACCTTAATGCAACCTTGGTTATTAGTTTTCAACTTTCAGACTGAGCTCAAGCTGAGATGTCAAAATCCACTGCTTTCACTCAAATCTTCACTCACATCAAGTCATCGAGCGAGTCATGTTCCAAAAATGAGTTTTCAAACACCTATAAGCCAAAATTAAATTTTTTAAATAAGAGGAGAAAATCTCCCAGCTCTTTCCTGGCTCATCTTCTGGCTTTTGTGTGTTTATGTCTATAATAGAATTTTATGCCAAAGAACTGCTTTGACCTGGAGGGTTTTCTACAGCGAAATCCTTGACCACTATATTCTCTTTATATATATATATATATATATATGAAAAACACAAGAGAGCAAGAGCATTCAATGTCCATCTCGAAATAAACAGGATCAGACGGTGCTTCTGTATAAGAAGAAAAAAAATACCTCAGAGGTGTTTTATTATCAGTGAAACTGGACTTTTGTGGGGGAAAAAAAAAGAGCAACGGACAGATAGAGACCACTGAAGCAGAACATATACAAGATTTATTAAATCTACACAGCTTGGGAATATAGAGAAGCCTCCTCACTTAACATCAGTTTTATATGTGTGTATGAATGAATGAATGAGAAGATCGAGGATTGAGGATACACAGGTCCTTTCTATATGGAAGACTTCTTCTTGTTTTAGTGCAGGATGTAAACCTATCGTAAACACGCTTCTATTAATTGATGCAAAAAAAGGACCCACAAATACAAAATGGATCATTTTAATTAAATAAACAACGGGTAAAAATAAAATACATTGAAAAAAAAAATCGATTAAAATCTGCCTTGCTTTAAAATAAAATAATAATAATAATAATAATAAAAAAGACGTGAGAAGTCAGGTGAACCTCAACATTTAAGCATGTGATGTACATGTACATTTAGTGTGTACTCACTGTTATGAACATGCAGATCTGTCATACAGGTACAGTGCCCTCCACTAATATTGGCACCCTTGGTAAATATGAGCAAAGAAGGCTGTGAAAAATTGTCTTTATTGTTTAACCTTTTGATCTTTGGTTTAAAAAAAAAAATCACAAAAATGCACTCTCATGGATATCAAACAATTGCAAACACAACACGGGTGTCTGATAAATATAGGTGTGCAACAATTATTGGCACCCCATGAATTCATATGAGAAAAATATATTTGAAGTATATTCCCATTGATATTTAAAATTTTTTTTAGTACACCTGGGTGACTAGGAACAGGAAATTGTTCAACCATGACTTCCTGTTGAACAGGGGTACAAATATGAGGAAACATATAGGCCAAATTCCCTTAGTCATTCATAACAATGGGTAAGACCAAGGAATATAGGTGTGATGTGCGGCAAAAGGTTGTTAAGCTTCACAAAATGGGAAGTGGCTATAAGAAAACAGCAGAAGCAGTGAAAATGCCCATTTCCGCCATCAGGGTAATAATTAAGAAGTTCCAGTCAACTGGAAATGTTATGAATCATCCTGGAATTGGACGCGTGTCTGTATCGTCTCAACGCACTGTGAAGAGGACGGTTCGAGTGGGCAAAAGATCTCCAAGGATCACAGCTGGAGAATTGCAGATGTTAGTTGTGTCTTGGGGTCAGAAAGTCTCCAAAACTACAATCTGAAGTCACCTACATCACCACAAGCTGTTTGGAAGGGTTTGAAGAAAAAAGCCTCTACTCTCATCCAAAAACAAACTCAAGCGTCTTCAGTTTGCCAGACACTACTGGAACTTCAAATGGGATCGGGTTCTATGGTCAGATGAAACCAGAATAGAGCTTTTTGGTAATAAACACCAGAGGTGGTTTTGGTACACAGAGAGGTAGCCATATGGAAAAGTACCTCATGCCCACGGTTAAATATGGAGGTGGATCTTTAATGTTTTGGGACTGTTTTTCTGCCCGAGGACCTGGACATTTTGCTAGGATACATGGCATCATCGACTAATATCAACAGATATTAAATGAAGACCTGAATTTCTCTGCCAGAAAGCTTCAAATGGGCCGTGGTTGGATCTTCCAGCAGGACAATGATCCAAAACATACATCAAAATCAACACAAAAATGGTTTACTGACCACAAAATCAAGGTCCTGCCATGACCCTCCCAGTCCCCTGACCTGAACCCCATAGAAAACCTGTGGGGTGAACTGAAGAGGAGAGTCCACCAGCATGGACCTCGAACTTTGAAGGATCTGGAGAGGTCCTGTATGGAGGAACGGTCTCAGATCCCTCACCATGTATTCTCCAACCTCATCAGGCATTATAGGAGAAGACTCAGAGCTGTTATCTTGGCAAAGGGAGGTAGCGCAAAGTATTGACTAAAAAGTTGCTAATAATTGTTGCATACCTATATTTAATATTTATACCCATAAACAGAGCCCTTCTAATAGGATGTTATGTCTACAGCAGCATCCAGGAGGTTTTCCACCATATTAACGTCCACAGTATCATCCAAAAATGAGTCACGGAAGTAAATGAGACCACAACAGAATTAATTATAAACTAAATTTCGCTTTAGATGATAACATACCATAGCTAACTCCAGGAGGGATGCCTGCTGGGGTGGGATTAGAAAATATCCCACACACACACACACACACACACACACACACACACACACACACACAAGCACTTCTACACTTCGTTAAAGTGTACAGAATAACAAGCTTCAAAGTAAAAATTAATCCATAAATAAATTAGCATTCTTATCAGATTGTGTCTTTTTCCTCTTTAGGAAGTCTTCATATACTTTGAAAGGCATCTATTAAACCTGAGTGCACCTCACAGAAGAAAAATGGCATCAATGAAGTGGAACAAAATTAAAAGAGAGAAGAGGGCAGAACATTGAACTGTCCTGTTAATGGTGGCAAATTGCTCTTTATCTATTATAAAAGCTTATCTCGGCGTTACCAGATTCCCTGTCCAATAGACTAGCAGTTATAGGACTGATGAGGTGTTTTAATACAGTACACATGCAGACAACCCCCTCCCGACCTGTGGGTTAATTATCCAGGGAAGCTCTAATAAACTATCTCATTACAGCAATTAGCTGCCACTGTACAGGCCACTTCCCATGAATGATGGAGGCTCCATCATCGATTTCCTCCTGCTTGGTCCCCATTTTGTGATAAGGTCAGATAGAAAGTGCAGCGAGGTCAGGATGGTTTTGTGGGAATAAAAATGAGGTCTTCATTTGCATAACACCATGGTTAGACACTGTGTTTTGCTGTTTTTACAATTATTCGGATAAAGTTTGCTACAAAATAGAATTCCATCTTTATTTAATGGTCATTCCGAAACACTACAATGTAAAAAGATTATAGCCTAAAAATAACAGCAGTTGAGATACCGTTAATTTTAGGAAATGATTTGGATTTAGTGTAGGTCTTACTTTAAAATTCTGTAAAGAACCTTGATGAAAAAGTTGATGAAAAACTACAGCCATTTTCGTCAACTAAAACCGAACAGTTTTGATCAATGAAAACTAAACTTTCTAAAGAACAAATGCAAAACATATGGGTTTCGCATGTAAACCTGTTTCCTGAGAAGGGAACTCAATATTGCGTGAGCTCCATGTTTCCCACAGCGTGGAGTTCACACAACGTTAAGTTTCCTTTAGAAGGGAATATCTAATTCAGTCTTAGTGGATCTGGAGCCTATTCTGAGAACAGTGGGCATGGGGTGGGAATGCACTCTGGATGGAATGCCAGTCCCTTAAAGGACAGTATGCACACTCATTCACAGCTAGGAGCAATTTAGAGTAGTTAATGTGCCTAATAGCATGCATTGGGATGTGGGAGGAAACTGGAGAACCCAGAGGAAACCCACACGGACATGGAAAGAGCATGCAGAACACCACACAGACCGTAACCTGAGCTCAGGATTGAACCCTGGAGGTGTGAGTCAGCAAAACTACCTGCTGCGATGAGTCTTGCTGCAGAACCAAAAGTCCAGTGGTGGAGCTAAACCTGGTCCAACTCCTCCTATACCCCTACCCCTAAACTTAAACCCTGACCTCTAACTCTAACCCAGAATATACTCTACAATGCAGAACAGCATCCTTAACAATACACCTTTCCAGCCGGAAACACACCGAGTTATCTCCAACCCCTAGCGTGATGCCACCCAGGTGGGAGGAGCTGGATCAGGTCTGACACCAAAGCAGGAAAAACAGCCATCACAAGACCTAAGAACAGAAAATGTTGACCTTTTAAGGCATTGCTCCACTGTTGGAAAGTTGGATTATAGACTTTCTCTCATATCTGTCTCATCCTAACACCTTTTACTGTCAGAGTATAATTGTAGTAGTCTTCAATCTGCATTACATTCACATAATTTATACATTTATTGATTGCGTTCAACAACAGACCCTAGACATACATCCATTATAACTAAGGGTAGTGGTTAAAACGTGTTGAAATTGGTGTCTGTAATCAAACATACCTTACAGATACAGTAGATGCTAGTGTATTACTTTAACTGGATGTTTGTGCAATTGTTACAGAGGACAGAAAGCAAACTATAACTTATTGGATGTTACTATTTCTTATGACATAATCAGGGCATGTACTTTCACTCTATTTATGAACGTCAAGGTTTTCTCATTTTCAGCTCCTATATATATATATGTGCCATAGATGACAGCTACATTTTTTTAAGCTAAAAATAATTCCCCCTTGTGGTATTTAGAGCCACATTGTAATATAGCAGCGGTGAAATACGCAATGTCAGTTATTTAAAGCAGGGGTTCTCAGACTTTAGCCAGGGACTGTAAACTAAATTCCACGGGTTCTTTCAATGCACATTTATTCAGTGAACATAGTTTAAATGTGTACGATAATAGTTTGTCTATTCGTAAGAGCCATAAAACAAGTTGATTTAAGGGATTTATTTAAAGGATACTTATTGAGGTTGGATTGAACCTGTTCAATTCAAGTGACCAGTTAAACCAACTAATAACTATCAGTGATAGCACATGGCAGAACAAAAGGACATTTATTCCTATTTTGAGATTCCGTTGTCTTGCTGAATACCATTTGCTCGCATTCCTATGACTTCCTGAATACCATATATGGAGTTGTTCCTCTTTTACACTGATATGCTTCCTGTTTTATGCAAATATGCCCTTCTGATAGCCAATCAATAGTTAACCCATTGTCTCTGTTGTGTGTCAAGCACGCTACATATACTCTGCCTTTCTTTGAATAAATTGGAGATCTTGCCATTTGGATTTTGTGTGTCGGTGTGTCTTTTGGCAACTCTACCAAGCACTTGGTGCGGGAAGTGTGTGGTGGGGCGAGGGCGCCGTCTTTTTGTGTACTCTGGCTTTCGCTCTTCTTAAGAAGCATAACGCGAAGATCACAAATCCTAACAGCAACATACTGTACATAATGCAGCCCTATAAACAAGGTAGTAGATCATTCAGTCAGTCTGTCTATCCATCTGTATCTCTCTCTCTCTCTCTCACCCTCTCTCTCGCAGTCTCTTTCGACAAAGTTTTTCATAACCTAATATATTCAATGAGGATGGTCCAAAAAAGTCGTCTGAGACTGGATGTGGCCTTGATGTGCCTATATTCAGACGCCATGACCTGGATATCCACTCAGCCCAGATCCTCATCATTTAAATTCCTGTCCTATCTCGCTGAGGCTGATTTAAGAAACAAGGAGCTAAGGAAGGATGATTGCTGCTTCAATAGAATATGTAATCATAGACCAGAGCATTATATCAAGGATATAGTGTATCTACTGAAAAGGATTACACCGGATGAGATGGACACGACATACAATAAGCAACTGACGTGTTTTTTGGCTAAAGCCGGATTCGCGCTATACAATTTTAGTTTCGCAGAAGAAAAAAAAATCTTTGATCATTAAAGCATAATGTCCTCATTGGTGGCGGATTTAGTGCCTTTGCAACCAAAAAGCGGTGATGACAAAGTTCTGAAAGTGTCTGGGTGGATTCTGGGTGGATCTATAATCCACCACTGGCATGATGGCATAGGATGATGCACAACTCAGGGGACAAATACAAATACAGCAGTGGCAATGACAAAATGAAACATCATAAATCATGCTAAATATCAGGGGGGGAAAAAACAACTCTTATTACCTCAAGCTCACTTTGAAAAGTGTTTCTGTTTATGTTAACCCATTTTCCAGACTGTGCTGTTTGATGGCCAGACTAGTTCAAGCTGACAGGAGGTCTGGAGTAACTCCAAATATCCACTCTTTACAACAGCGGTGAACAGGAAAAACCATCTCAGAACATGTTGAACCTTGAGATGGCTGGGTGTACAAGTATTCCTATTAAAGTGGCCAGTAACTGTATATGAGATATTTACATCTGTATTGTCATTAGGTCATATAGTGTAATAGTGTGTATTTTGTGTGTGTGTGTGTGTGTGTGTGTTTTATCAGAATATTCAAAACAGAGAAAAAAAAAAAAGAAAAAAGATAATATACACGTTTCTTTCCAGGCAGTCACTGCAATTTAATAATTCCCACCCTGATATCTTTCCTGGGCTTGGTGCTTTGGGACTGAGATGAAAATATAATGTAATATCACCTCGATCAAAGTTCCCCAAGTCTTTTCTTGAGGCGTAATACTCCTTAAATTATTCGTGGGTCAAATTCATAACGCGTTTTAAGGCAGCAGCGGCCTCATTTCCATCCCATTGCTGGTATTGATGCATTTGTTCTTTGCTGTGTCATTTCTGCCATGCTGGTGTTTGTGGCAGGTCACGAGGGGAAGGAAAACGAGTAGAAGGAATACGAGCTGAGGTGGAGCAGAACGTTGCGGTGCCGTATTCTGTGAACCTTTTCGAAATGTACGAAGCGATTGAGAGAACTACGTCGACGTTATTCAGTACCAGAGATTTGAGGGTTTTTTTTTTTTTTTTTTGAGATGTTAAGCTACGCTTAAGCGAAGTCTAATTTGGCAGTTTAATGACGTTTTTATGTCTTTCGATGAGCGGAAGCAAATGGACGATGTATTTTTAAAGATTTGAAACAGCACGAGATGACAAGATGATGTGACTTAATCATAAATCTTTAACTCTGTGAAGTTCATTGCATCCATCTGCTTAGTCCGGCCAAGTTAACTCATGGATAAAAGAGTCAGTGTTGTGGAAAAGATTTTCTCGCAGATTTTCTCCTTTGGCCTTGCTTCTAGCTCACGAGCCAACATGTAACATATGTTCCATTCGCTACATCATCTTACCATCTACAGAAGGTCCACAATGTCCACAATGGTATTTGTGTAAATTGCTATATTGGCTGCAACACAGCATTTTATCCAGTCGTGATATTATGATATTAGGGATATTTAGTCAATAGTTTTGTTAAACAGGTACAGAATTAGAAGGAAATCTAGGAAAGCAGTTTGTTATTCTAAAAGGAAATGCGATGACATATGACATTCCAGATACAGATGTGCAGAACGGTTTATTATGGAGCAGACCGATATATGCTAGATAAGTGATAAGAAGAAATGTAGTGGGTTTGCTATGCAATTATCCAGCAGATACCCTCCTACATACGTAGCGATACAGAATTGATGGCCATGGGTGATAGTGACATTCAGTCACACATTTCCCTTCTCCTCTACAGTGTTGAATTATATAATAATATACGAGGAAAAATATAATACTCGATCTTCTCTATGCCAATGTTAAATCTCCATGGCCCTGGAAATCATTCGCCTGGTGACCTGCTGTGATATCAGGGGAAAATAATGGCAAGAACACGTTTTATACCATGCCAATTTCCCACTTAATAACAACGATACATTTATTTAATTAATAATGTGGAATATTTGTTCCTTCTCTTCTACGTTAATAAATAAGATGCAGCTTGTCATGTTATGCCCTCCATCCTGTAGACGTAATCATGTCGGAAAATATCATAGCACTGACACTGGAGACTCCTTACCGAAAATTTCATCATATCACGTCAAAGTCAAGTGGCTTTATTATCATTTCAACCAAATACAGCTGGTACAACACACCACACAGTGAAATGAAACAACGTTCCTCGAGGATCACGGCGCTACATAAAATATAATGTTTACGCACGTTATTTATCTGTTTATGTGGAGCAAGTCCCCGTGTAAGTTCTTTCTATATAAATGCTAACATATGAAAAGAAGTGTATTAATATAAACCTGTGATTTCCAGCTGCACTATTGTCTAAACTGCTGTTATAGAAGACGAATGAAGACCTTCTGACCATTCAACATCGCTGTAGTATAAAATCCCGTTATAGCTACCATGTTTAAGACTGCTACAGACGAGACATTTTGTGCTGGCATGCTTTGAGTTTAGCTGTACTGTATATCAGACTAAATTAACTGATATTGATTGTCCAAGCATGGCCTCACCCTGTTGAGATGACTCGATTTGACTCAACTCAAAAAAACGATGAAGGCCTAGTTTAGGTTTAGGTTAGGGTTTAGCAGGTGTCCTTTTTCTGACAACTTCATTCTGAAGTTCAAACTTTCATTAATGAAATCCAATGAAACCCAACTTTGCCCTGGCTTAACTTGGATATCTGGTTCAGACATTCAAGTTCTTCCTCAAAGACAACCATGCATAACTAAAGACATTAAGTCTGTTCTCTATAGATAACGACTCACTCTCGTTTATGCTGAAAATAAATCAATCATATCCAGAAGGAACTCAACTACAGAAGTAAAGGCTAAAGGCTAAATCACTCCCAACACCTTGCTGGCAGCCTCGGACCTCGTTCCATGTCCTCAACCCACCAAACGCCACAGTTCATGGTATCTGCTAACGTAATCTTTTCATTAAAACGATTTCACTTGCTCTATCATGGACCTGGCAATGACCCCGTCCAGACACACACACCCCCACTCTACCTCTCATAACGCCACAGGTGAGACGTGAGTTGAAGAAACTTCTGGTGGTATCAAGGTAACAGCGCTTGAATTTCAGCGATTACCGCAGTGGACAAATGATAAATTGTTTAGCTAGTCCACCAGGCAAATGTGTGCTGCCCAGTCCCATGTTGTCGTTGCCAAGAAACCTAACTGATGAGGCTAAAAATTGTAGCTTATATAATATAATAAGGTATGGCCATGTAGTTAACTAGCACTAATGCAGACTACGTGAAATGAATGAGCATTGGAATTCCAAGGCCGTAGTCCTTATCCTCTCCTCATGAGGTTCTTGACCTCACTGATGAGTGTAGTGTAGCAGGTAGTGGAATTTGGTAGTAAACTAATAACCTGAACACCAAATCGTCTCGTCCTGGTTGGGTGGACTATTGATTTGTCCTCTACACTATACATGCACTGTGGAATAAAGTCTGTATAAAGACTTCAGGCTTTTCTGGTGTAGACTGCTGCAGGTGAGTACTAGCCTTGTGAACTTGCTGTTGAATTGTCTTAACACAATGCTACAGTTTATTCGGTATTCCAACTGGACCACCAGAATAAAAGAGCATGCCCGTGCAGACTAATGTAGATGGTGTAGTCCTACAGGAGGGAATCAGGTGGTGCAAATCAATGATAACTTGGACTACAAGGACAACCTGGAGGCATACAATAGCAGGATATTTCTTTTAAAAAAAAAAGTCTGCCTTCATTTAATACATGAAGTGAACTTTGTCCATGGTGGTGAGTGTTTTTATGTTTGCTTGTTTATTTTGGGCCAAGAACTTAAAAAAGTGCAATCAGTATAGTTACTCCAATGGCTTTGACAGAAATGAGAACGGAGGATAAGAAGGAGTCAATACTTAACAATGCCATGCGTCCACTATGGAATGATATCTATTTTTTTTTTTTTCACTTTTTTTGGGGGTGGGGTGGGGTGGGGGGGGACTAGATTTTAAAATGCTAGAATATTCTGGGTGGTTGGGATACATGAAAAAGGGGGAATTATTTCATTTCCAGAACAAAAACAGTTGACAGAAATGCCAAAATTTCACCATGTGAAGGGTTTTTCAAGGATTCCAACAAATACATGTTTCTCGTTACTACAAAAAGTTTGCCCAGTAGAGGTTATCAGTATCTGCAGCAACTCCTGACTGTTCTATTAATCAAACTGTACTGCAAAATGTCATCAATTGAGTCACCAGGGGCTGTGAGTCTTATTGTCCTTAATTTGGTATGCAGAAACACAGAGATATTTCCGTACATACCCATATGTCCTAGATATTTGTGGCTGGGATGTTCAATGATGAATAATTCCAAATATACTGCAAATTGCACATATATCTATATTTGAGATATGTATATAAGATATAGCTGCATTGGGTCACACATGCCTTTAATGAAGCATTGAAAAAGCTCTAATCTGTGGTGTTAAACTCTGGTTTCACTTTTAAAACTGAGTTTTAAAACATATTATCTGTACTACTAACTCACTACTACTTTTTTTTTTTAAAGCCTGCCTAATATAAATATCTATACTACAAATCACAGGTTTATGTTAACATGTGCATTCGATGTCATTGTTTCTATAGTAACAGTTCATTTACAGGGACTTGTATGGTAGACACGCCACAATCTAAGATTAACAATGAACGGATTAGAAAACATGCTGTAATTTACCAAAGAAAAATGGCTACCTGTTGATATGGTGAAATCATCTATAAGGATGATGTTTAACATCTATGGAAGGAGTCTCCAGTGTCAATGTTTTGTAATATTCTGTCACAGGTCTCAAGTCTTCAGGACAGAGAGGTTTGTGCTAATAACTTTCTGGCTAACATGACAAGCTTTATTAACTTGGCGGTCATATTAAAAATTATGACGTGTTGTTCTTTAATTAATAATAATAATAATAATTAAAACCACTTTGGGATGTGCTTTTATAGGAAAATAATCAACATTAGGGAGGGGACAGTAACTCATTATCATAGATATTTTTTTTTCAGTGTCAGTAGAAAAGTACAAATTTTACATTTCCAAACTTTAACTTTCTAAAAAGTTCAATATTAAAGTGGAAATAGGAAAAAAAAAATCTGTATGTAGGTAAAGAAAGTAATAGACCTCTAGTTCAGATAAAAAAACATTATGGAGGCTGTCTGGGACCTGCAGAGATAAACTTCCCACAGTTGATTCTTTTAGCATGCTGACAACATATTTGCTGAATTCTTTACAAAACAGCACGCCAGTTTCCCGAGAGAACAGAAAGTGAACGCTGGTCACACCAAATGTTGATTTGATTTTTCGTAGTGTTTGTTTTTTGTACTGTAGCGGCATTGTGTGCTCGTTATGGTTATTTTCCATACTTAATTTCATTACTTTTGAAAGCATCTTTGCTTTAAAGAATTTCTTTCCCATTGCCTACGATTTTACACGGTACTGTTCTGAATGGAAAGGTCATTTTACAGAGTGACGAAGTTCAGCGGGGGGAAGAAAAAAAAAAAAACACTAACAAGAAGGAGGCTGAGTGAGAAAGAAGCTGTGAATAGAGGAGTTTTAAGCTGGGCTTTGAAGGAGGAGATGGAGGCGTTATCTCAGAGAGATTGAGGCAGACAGTTCCAAAGTTTAAGGACATGACTCTGGACAAACCCCTTTTAAAAGTGGACAGTTTGAACCTTAGGAGTCCGATAAGGAGTCCAGTGCCAGAGGCGCTCAGTGTACATACTGTGAATGTGACAATGTAAAAGCTCTGATAGGTTACAGGAAGCAATCCATAAGCAGGTCTGTACCAGTTATAGCAAGTAGATGGTATAGCAAGTGTCAGTCTGACACCTCACATATATATATATATATATATATATATATATATATATATATATATATATATATATATATATATATATATTTACCCGTTTCTAGCTACATTTAATGTCTACAACATAAGTTAATAGGACAAAAAAAAAAATGCTGCTTGTTACTGAGAAATCGAAAGTTCTCTGTCCTGAAGATTTTCCACTAGCGCAAAACTTACTGACTTACTTACAAAGCGCCGACACTAGAGACACCTTCCATAAATGTTGAAAATAAAAGTCTCCATACGGAAAGCTTCATCGCATCAATGTTATCTTGTAAAAAAAAAAAAAATTATAATCCATTTCTTATTAAACAATGTGGAGAGTCCAACATACAAGCCCCTATGAATTTGCTGTAACTATAGAAACGATAACAAGCGCATAAATATAAACATTGTGATTTGCCTTTTTTTTTTTTTTTTTAGCCGGAACTACTGTCAGAACTACTCTTACAAAAAAAAAAAAAAAAAAAAAGAATCAACACCATTTAACCAATCAGATCTGAGAATTTAACAGTGATGTGATATAAATGTGAGATTATTAAACAGTCAAATATACAGTATATATGTATACAGTATATATAGTAGTGGGGTTGGAAGTGGTAATATGATGCACCTACTGTATGTGTAAAATATGTCACGTGTGATCAGGTGTTTGTTGAAGCCTTAATTGGTGTTAGTGTATCGATTTTCCTTTGAATATTTTCCAGGCTTAGCGTTCTCTGTACAAATCATCATTTGCCCTTTTGATATGAAGATGGTGAGAGAGATTCCTCCTAGCTGTGTGTCTTTTCAACTCGTGTGGTTCACTCTAAAAGAGGCCAGTAATCCAATATCATGGTATGGGTAATGTGTGACAACTATTATAACTGGATAGAGCGTGTACAAACCTACATTTTGAGACTTTTGCCATATTTAAAGCACCGATTATGAAGTATGCTTGAAGGATCGAATGGTATGAAAAGTATAATTGCTCTTTGCCTGCTTCTAATTTGGAACCCTGCTTTGATCTTTGCGTTTGCGTCGCTGTCTGTGAAGCGATGATCATATTTATTAGGTCTGCTCCGAGTCAACCCACTCAGAGTAGGAGTGAACACATGATTATGTATGAAAATGGGAGACTGTGGCCTTCAGGAACAGCATTTCATTTAGCATATCCAAATTCGAACCTGCCGTCATGCTACCGCGTTCACGGCCTCGTCGGCGGAATGGTTCATGCTAAACCTGTGGGGAAAATAAAAGCACGGAGACATCATCAAGAAAACAAAAAATTACAAAGAAGCCCTGTGGCTGCTTTGAGCGAACTTTGTGTGAGCTTACCTTACAGTAATTGAAGACATGCCTTGATTGAGTTAAAATTTCATATGATGGAGCCTAACAAATTGCCAGTGTTTTATTGGATAATTTATCTGTAATCGTTACGTCGTAATCCGCAGTCCAATAAAATAATTATGTTTGAATGAAGTCTAGCATAATGAAAAAAAACAAACAAACAAACAAAAAAAACAAATGAAAACATTTACATCAACTCTATTCAAATCTCATCAGTTTCACTAGTGCGCAAATTTACTTTTCTATCGAACTTGTGCATTTTATATGCATCGAAAACTTTAGGGAAAAGAATCTAACAATAGTAGAACTCCATTTACTTGTGATTTAATATTTATATTAGATTTACATCCCCATTGTTTTGACAGCAAAAACACTTCTTTTTTTTTTTTTTTTTTTTCCACAACTGGTAAACTTCTGTAAGTTTGTTGTCACGTATTTGTTTCTTTGTTATTGGCCTCAGATATATTACTGATGGAGTTAGTTCAGGTTTAGAGTTTAATCCCCTTGTTTTTCCAGCGACTGCAATTTCTTCCCTTGGCACTGCACAAGATAGCAGGGTAAATAATTCATTTTTCATGGCTCCAGCTCCTATTGCACACCAAGAGACATCTTGCATTTTGCTACTCACAAAGTGTTTGAGGTACAGGAAAATAGAAGCAATAACTTTATAGCTTTAACTTTAAAGTTTTCTGACTCTAAGTGCCAGCTACAGAGAACAGCTGTCTCTAGTAGACCGCTGGGCTGACAATAATGAAATGGGACAGGATACCACATGGTTACTGAGGACAAGATTTGGACAAGAACACATGCGCAGACCTGTTCACATGCACATGTGCAGGGGTTGTATGGATACTCGTTTTTTTTTTTGACGACCATTAATTAAAAATACTGATCTTTTCCATAGTTAAAGCAAAAACTGTTTTTTAGGCTGTGTTGAATCACACTTCAAGTAACAATACAGAGGCTACAACTGACATTTCTAGCGTCAATGGTTTGTAGGCTACGATGTTAACAACAAAAGTAAATCAATCAGGGCGTAAAATGTCCAAAGTAATAAATCTGTGCATCATATTACACTATTTAAGAATGCACCGATTTTTAAAATGCACCCATTTTGGAGGAGCCGGCAGATAACATCACTGATTCTGAAACTGAGAGCGCACTACATGGAAGCTCATTGTAGCTTAAGGATAGATGGATGATGTCACATCTACAGAAGTGTTTGACGGTTTTTCGACTCTGAACATTGACCTCTTCGTGCTGGCATGTGCAGTTTATCTGACTCTAAACCTGCTGAACGGGATTGAATAGTGATGTGCAACCCGTGGCTCTGAAAGCTCCTTTTCACACGTCGCTGACTACAATAATATTCACGTTCTATTTAGCTTTAAAAGCGACGACAAAAATACCCGAGAGAGAAATTCGTTCAGTAGGGTGATATCAAAGTGTTAACCGTTAAACCTAAAGAAAATAATAATAAAAAAATACGACTTTCCCATGTGCGAAATCATGCGCCGTTGATTATAGAATTGACTCCCATCTAGTCTGAGATATTATCATAATGTTATTCAGACTAATAAAATTCATTTATCTCGCTTTATTTCATCCGCCTCACTGTTTTTTTGTTTTTTTCCACCAGCCTGACTAGTATACAGCTCCTGTATTAGTCTATTACTCTATGCAACCCTTACACACATCACAACTTCTAGAAAGATGTTGTTGTTGTACTTGTTATTGTAAAACCATGAATGCAACCCAAAGCATTGCTTAGCATTGAGGATATCTTCGCTTTGAAATGTGCCTCTTGTGACTAGGGGTTATACATTAAACAGCTCAGTGGGAGGAAATGACTGTATGGTCGAGTCAAGCACTTAGCATTGTTCCTGTGAGAGCACTGAGGCATTCAAAGGTGCCTTATAGTTGACCCATGAAATAACCGAGGATTATCTGGGGAGGGAAAGTCCAACAGAACCTTCCAAACTGACCAGAGTTAGGCTTATTACCTCAAAAATTGTCCTCTTAAGGAAATTCCTTGTAGGTCTCGATGGTTTTATTATGGCACTTTATGGAAAAATGATTACCAAGCTGCAGGATACTGCCATTGTCTTATTTCATATTGTATTTTAATCATAGTTCAATTCCACCATTCCTATCCACCAGGGGGCGGTGAAAAAAACCTGGATGCCTCCTTGCGCGTGTATGTATCGTACGCATGCCGAGACCTTCGTAGTCACGTAGTGGTCCGTGGTACAGTATTTGCAATATGGCCATCTATGTGAATAACACCAACTGATTGAAATATCTTTTGGAAGAACGGTGTTCATCACGCCAGTACAGTTCCAGAGACTTGTACAATTAAGGGGCCTAACACCTTACTAAGGCATCTCTCCCGCATTCGAAATCATGTACAGTACGTACTGCATTCGATTCGATACCTACTACGTTGATACAGTACGTACGCGTCAGTTTAAGTGTGTAGCATGAATACAATCCAGACGTACTACGTCCAGCATGTTGGCATTGTCATCTCACTCACAGCTTAAAAAGAGCCGACGCACTGCCTTCCACCATTTTTTATTCCGACAGGTCTACCACGCTAGTCCTCTTGCCTCATGTTGCCTCATGCAGTGTCCAATGCTTCCATACTGCAGAGGAAGCAGTAGGTCATTCAGGTATTTCTCGACTACTGTTTCATGAATACTGAGAATTCAGACATATTACTCCTTTTAGCGTAATGCCTTTCACCTATTGTATAGTTTAGGTAGTAGCGATATTCGGATGCAGCCTTCCTCTTGTTTTGTACTTTAACTCGTCTTTTATAATTTCGCTTTTGTAAATAGACCACTTCTTACAAAAGTGTGAGAGGCTCATGAATAAAAAAAACAACAACGATTGTCTCAACTGTGAAATTGTGGTAAATCTTTACTTTATAGGTGTGTGGTGTGGGACAAAGGACAAAGGCAGTGGACCTGTCAAATGTTCCTGCATATCTGTAATAATAAGGACAGGAACATAGGTCTAACCTTTAGTGTCAAAAATAAAAGGATGTGTCAAGTAATTACAGCATGTCTTCAAAAGGTCCTCACCTGGGAAAATGTTTTTTTTTTTTTTTTTTTTTTTTTTAAAGTTATTAAAAGGTAAAGAAATCTGACAGACAGGTATCACAGGGGAGATCATGGATTTATATACAGATGACTACTACATGTGAATAGGCTTGTACTCAGTGTTCGTATTGATTCCCATTACATTCTGAAGCCTGTAGTGATGTTACTATTGAATATAAAGCGATGCAGCTCCAACAGTTACATAATTGATGCGACTAATATGGATTTGCAGGAGTTGGTCCTTTGGGATGCTTCATTGTAACTGAACGTACGAATGATGGTATGAGTGCACATCGTTTTGCCTGTACACGTTTTATTATTTTTTTTAAGTGCCTCTTCTGGTGAGAATTAGTTGAATAAAATAGCTTCAGGATTTTTGCAGATAGATCCATAAAGGGTGTTTTTTGCCCTGATTTTTCTCATGGAAGTGTATCTTCTGAGAACTAAAAGTGAGCCTGACGGCAGTCAAGACGGTTCTTTAAATCTTCAAGCAAGGCTAATATGTAGAAGCTAAAACTAGTAGAAATTCTACTTAGCGAGGGATTTTTTATTTTATTTATTATTTCATGAGTTGTCAGAAACCTATGCTAACCATGCATACGTGGTAACCTGAGGATTCTTACTGTACAGATTCTTACAAAATGCCACAAATGATATATATAATGGGGTTTTCCTTCTACACAATCCATCCATCCATCCATCCATCTTCTATACCGCTTTATCCTTTTCAGGGTCACGGGGAAACCTGGAGCCTGGCACAAGGCGGCACAAGGCGGGGTACACCCTGGACAGGGTGCGAATCCATCGCAGGGCACAATCACTTACACATTCACACACCCATTCATACACTACGGACACTTTGGACATGCCAATCAGCCTACCATGCATGTCTTTGGACTGGAGGAGGAAACCGGAGTACCCGGAGGAAACCCCCGCAGCACGGGGAGAACATGCAAACATGCACGCACAGGGCCACGGTGGGAATCTAACCCACGACCCTGGAGGCGAACGTGCTAACCACTAAGCCAGCATACGCCCCCTTCTACACAATGTTATTTTAAAATAATTCCATTTGTTTCTATCCCTGGTGTTAGCATCTGACACGTTTCACGCATTATAATCCATTCAATAGGACACAAAATGATTAAATTAAATATATGTTTTGCTGACTAGCTGCATTGGGACCCTGTTATTTCAGTTCACATTTTTTTTTTTTTTTTTTGAAGTTTTTCTGAGACAATCCTCTCATTTTTAAAATAATGAAACGTCTAAAATAATGTCATGTCTCACATTGTAAAAACATTCCAATAAATATGAAAGCTCAAGATTTTTGTTGTTGTCTTTTTCTAAGACAAGATGCAATTGTATGATTATTATTAATCCATTTAATTATTATTATTTTTTTTTTTTAACCATAGATACAGGAAAGCTAGCTGCTACATTAGCTTCTGTTTGCTAGCGACCTTGATACTGTATTTCAACACCTGTGTGACATCAACAGGGGTGAGATTCATTCATCAGCCATCAATAAAACTCAAAAGTACTCGATCACAAATCCGAATGCGAAAGAAATCTTTTACCGATTTCTTACGCTCCTAGGTTCTACTCTGAGCTGTAAGTATTGTAATATTATTATTTTTTTTTGTATCATGTTTTACTAATAATTCTGTAAATCCTAATGGTTCAGTGCAGCAGGGATGAAGACACAATGAGCCAGTAAGTATGGCACCAAGTAGTAGCGCTTATGGCGGTGCTTAGACAATGATTGCATTTCAGCGTACCACGACTGCAACGTCGCGCACTGATGACAGTGAAATGCAGGGAATTACGTTAACATCTGACGTGAAATCGGCATTCAATTCAAATTTTAATTAAAAAGCTAAATTGTTTTCTCACGTTAGAGATCACGCGAATCAAGATTTTGCGTTTCAGTGTGGTACATTTTCTGCATGTCACCAAGGAAAAGCTATAGAGTTTATGTGTTATATTATATTTCGATTTTTTTTTCCCATCAAATTTCCGTCACATTTTCTATTTTAAACAGAATCACACAGTGAAATACAATTGTGGAAGTGTGGGTTGTGTTTAAAAATAAAATAAATGGAAGGCTTCGATGACGTTTTCTGTATCACTAATGAAAAGTGATTTATACAGTTTATGTATTGTATTTCATGTTTTTTTTTTTTTTTTTCTTTTTTCAGCAACGTAATTGTATTTCACTCTGGCGGTGAGTCATCTCCATAACAGTACGGCAATACTTTAGTGATTATATGCAATAAAACATGCATGAAGCTGCTGATTCAGATTGCGTTGCGCTAAAAGCTCTAAACCCCTGATTTAAAGTGATAAGCTTAAAATGAAACATTTACATAAACGACATGACATGATTAATATGGATTTATATGAGTTGATCTCTTGGGACTATCTGAAATAACTAAACATCTTTATGGATTTGGATGGAAGTCTGCATACTGAATATATATGGTATACAGTAGTGTTTCAATAGTGTCTCTCTCTCTTTGAAAGACGGCATGCTAAATTGTTTTATTTTCATTCCAAATGTCAGTCTCTTGTTATGCATTCGGTTTCTTTGCCTCCTCCAAAGATGGCATCAAATAAGATGAGGCCCAGATGCTGCTTCTTTACCAGTTATTAATTATTGATCAGAAAAAATGAACTACAAAGGAGACTGCGAGCCAATATTTTAATCAAGGGCACGTATTTAGAATTGCGTACGAGTAAGTGGATTTCTTTGTCAACTTTTAGACGCAATCATGGAAAGTTCATGGATTGGAGTACATGGATTGATCTATTGTTGAAGTTAGGTTTACACAACACTCTCATCATAGATAAATAGAGAAGGGGGGATTTTATTGAACCCCACAGGTACAGTTGGGAAATAATTTATCGCTAAAGGTAAATTTAACAAATTTGAATGATTTCAGAACAGTGGTAATTTACGATTTACAATTTATTCAAACCTGTTCGTCTCCTTAGACTTGGACAACATGCTACTGTTAATAATATGATGTATATTTCACATGCCATCTATATTCATGCTACCTATGTTTATTATTATTATTATTATTATTATTATCATTATTATTATTATTATTAATTAATGGCTTAGTGGTTAACACGTCCACCAAACACCTCCAGGGTTGGGGGTTCGATTCCCACCGTGGCCCTGTGTGTGCATGTTCTCCCCGTGCTGCGGGGGTTTCCTCCGGGTACTCCGGTTTCCTCCCCCAGTCCAAAGACATGCACTTTGGCATATCCAAAGTGTCTGTAGTGTATGAATGGGTGTGTGAATGTGTGTATGTGATTGTGCCCTGCGATGGATTCGCACCCTGTCCAGGGTGTACCCCGCCTTGTGCCCCATGCTCCCTGGGATAGGCTCCAGGTACCCCGTGACCCTGAAAAGGATAAGTGGTATAGAAGATGGATGGATGGATGGATGGATGGATGGATGGACTACAGTTTGCACAGTGTTAATGTTAGCAACCAGTTAGCTAGCTAACTACACCTAACTGAAACACTAATCAGTAGACAGATCTCTCTAGGCTAGATCAAACAGTGAAGCGTACTGTAAAGTTATTTATGCAGAGCGCACTGATTGGGAACAGCTGGTTATGATTAGAAGTCTGTGGAACTAGTACTGAGGCAGATCATGTGATGTGTCATTGTCATGTCCTTGTTTGGCTGAGGATTCTGGGGAAAAAAGTGACAATTCCTTATTTCACATTAAGTAAGTCAGGACACAAGCAAGGTCTTTAGTACTGAAAGAACAACAGAGACAAATGAATCAGGGTTGCAAAGATTTCCAGCCCATCTGCGTCTCAAAACCTCCCTGAAACTAGTCCTTTGGTTAAAGTCTGTGCACGGGGAATGATTTAACCATGGTGTGCACGCATTTCTGATCTGCAATATCTGCAATACACCCTCTCATCATCACCTGGTACAACCATTATCCACTCCATACTTCCATTTACCCAGTCTTTGCAATATTTTCCATATTTAGACCATTCTGATGGTACATGACCAAACATGTAGAATAAATGATCACAAGATTTGCTATTGAATTCAAAGACACTCAAGATGCGACAATGTAGCTAGCCTACTTACGCCCTTAAAACCTTTCCAACATGAATCACTGTAATATCTGTATAGTTCCCACTACAGCTTAGTTTCCAGGTAGTAATTACAAAAAAAAGTTCTTTAATTACTGTAATTGCGATACACACACTTCTGTATATTTGTGTAGCTCGTGTACGTATTGTGTTGTATGCTGCACCTTGATCCTGTAGACTGGATATCTCATTTTTCCACAGCTGTGCATATGGAAGAGGTGGCAATAAAATCGACTTTAATTTGCAGTATGATTTGCATGTCACCGTGACAACGCTTAATTGGCGCTAAACCAGAAAGTGAGCTGATCTTGGCATTTATGGAGATTATAGCTTCTGTGAGAGACGTGACTAAACCCAGATTTCGTTCTGGCTTATTTCTCTGTTGCTCCAAGGAGCACTGGAGCATCCGCTCATTTTTAATGTCCTATTCACATATGAGAGGTTCAGATGAACGATGTCTGCTACACTGAATGTTTAATACACCTTTTTGGCCAGACCTGATCCCAAGAAACAACAACCACAGACTTGGAAACAAACTCGGTAGTTATGCTTACCGGATTCTGTCTTGTAAGAGCTGGGTGGGATTACAAACTAGTGAGAATGATCTGAAATCGTCTTATTAGCTGTTTTGATTTTCATGAAGCAACGAGCAAATTAAATGCGGCTCTCATTCGAGATCTATGGGGAACAACATTTGAATAAGTGACCTCAGAGTAGATAGCATTAAAAGCTGATGAGGCCCTGTAGTGCGCTTTGTCTCTCTTCTATGCAGAGATTAGATTGAATAACTGTTATTCAGGGCCACAAAACAGGACATTAAATTAGTTCTGTTGTGCCTCATTCATACCAATGTGAACTGGTGATTTAAGCCAAAGGTTTCAAATGAAATGGGTAACAATAATAATAATCATAAATGCATTTATCTATTTACTTTATTAACTGGCCAGGCTATGGATTGAATCGGAACTCCTTTAACAACTTATTTATCCTGAAGCATATTATTATGAATTATTCTGTAACTACAGTGAAACTAATTATCGTTTGAGAAGAAATGAGTGAATTTGGATCTCATATAGTCTTGCTGCTCCTCTTCAGAATATTCCCATAACACACTGTAAAAACGGAGTTAAATCATTTAACTCAAAAAATTTCAGGAAACTAATTTTTAAGTTAGGAAACTAATTATCTCAAAATTTTTAAGTTAGGAAACTAATTACCTCAAAATTTTTTAAGTTAGGAACCTAATTACCTCAAAATTTTAAAGTTAGGAAACTAATTACCTCAAAATATTTAAATTAGGAAATTAATTACCTCAAAATTTTTAAGTTAGGAAACTAATTACCTCAAAATATTAAAGTTAGGAAACTAATTACCTCAAAATATTTAATTTAGGAAACTAATTACCTCAAAATTTTTAAGTTAGGAAACTAATTACCTCAAAATTTTAAAGTTAGGGAACTAATTACCTCAAAATATTTAAATTAGGAAACTAATTACCTCAATTTTTAAGTTAGGAAACTAATTACCTCAAAATTTTAAAGTTAGGGAACTAATTACCTCAAAATATTTAAATTAGGAAACTAATTACCTCAATTTTTAAGTTAGGAAACTAATTACCTCAAAATTTTTAAGTTGATAAATCAACTTCTTTAAGCCAAATGCACTTAAATATAAGAAGAATTTAACTCAAACTTAAACTTAAACTGTCATTTAAAATTATTTTATGTTATATTTAAGTGTATTTGGCTTTAAGAAATTGATTTATCAACTTACAAATTTTGAGGTAATTAGTTTCCTCAAATTTTTTGAGTTAACTGAACTTATCTGGTTTTACAGTGCAGTAGCTGACTGACACACATATTTCACAATTTCTTGCTTTGTGTAGAACAACCTACATACATGACAACAACACAACGAAGATATTTGCATCTTGTGTTTAGTTGTAAATGCAACAAAGGTTCGATTCGGATTAGTCAGAAGGTATGGATTAATTTTCTGAAAGTAGGATCAGCTGTTACAGGTTTATATTAATATGCGAATACTTCTGGTTTCTATCATACGGTTATCGCATCGTATCGTTATGGTTACTATCATAACAACTTTTCTCAGGGATCAGCGTGTAATTGTAAACATTGATATAGTGAAACTTTGTATAAGGAGATGTTTACTGTATTTTACAATTTTGGAAGGAGTCTCCAGTGTCAGTACTTTGTAACAGTCAGCGGTAGATTTAAAAAGCTGTAAATTGACGTTTTCCGCCAAGGAAACCAAGGGAATGCCTTCAGTTTATGGTTTCTCAATAACGAAGTGGAATTTTTTCTTGTTAGTCTTGTTAGCTGTAAGAAATAAAACAAAAGACTGCAAACAACATAAAAACCGTTAGTATATAAACAGTAAGAACTAACCAGTTTTGCAGATGTTCCATAATTTTAAATGTAACTATACTTGGATAAACAGTATGACGTGTTCTTCAATAAGTACAGCACACCCTGTGGTATTTTATTCCTTACTTTTACTATCTGGTATTTGACTAATAAGTAATATAAAATATATTTTTTTTTATGTGGCCACAATACGAACAAGCATTACTCATACGCTTCATAATCTAGGGCAACACTCTAGTTGTTTACTGCTTGCTGCCGAATCGAAGACGTGAACGAGAGCTGGAAATGTGTCTGCCACCTGAGACTGGACCAGATATTGATGAACAATTCACATTATTGCAGCTCATATAGCTGCTGATTCATCTTTGCATCATTTGAACTTCCTTTTACCTTTATTTGACGAACGACCCGTGTAGTCTGTGTATACAGCCGAGAACAAATTTATTATGCTCTCTTTCACCAGGATACATCTTACATAAAACAGAGTACAGTCATTTCCAATAGGACCGCCGCCAGCCTGAGACTGTCCTACTTTAAATTACAAGGATTTTCATAATGCATTTTTTTTTTTCCATCACTAATAAAGAAGTGGCAGAGCCAGGTTTAAATATAGCATGGCGCAGATGCTTCTGTTTCTCAGGCACTGTAGGTGACAGTTGCATGGATTTGTACGGGCTGCATGCAATACTAGAGCTACCGAAGCAATAAGACACAGCCGACTCGCATTCAGCACTCATGCTGTAATCAAAACCGACCGCTGAATCACCCGTATCAATCCACTTCATCACTGCTCTGGCATCAGAGTACCAGGCCTAATCTGAGACTGATATCGCTGTTAATATAAAAGCTAGCGGTTCCTGTGATGTACTGTATAGAAGGATAAAAAATATAAGAAATTGTACACGAGGATATGAAAGCGAGCTGGACATGGGGTCTTAAATCAGCTTACGTAGATATGGTTTCTTCTTTCAGGAGAGATGATGAGGGAAAAACATGTTTTCAAGACAGAATCAGCATTGCAAATCTCACTTCTACATTGTATGAGCGGTGTACTCTACTGTATAAAATGTTGTTCCTATTATTTAGTACTAACAAGATTTGTTTTGTTTGCCCTTACAAATACTTGCCTAAATTAGGCAAGAAAGTATGATATTGTAAATTCTAGTATGTTCTAATGACTACAAAAGATTGCTAAATACGACAAGATGTCTACTAGCATACTACTATAAAAGTGTTCATTTGGAAAAAAAAAAAAGCACTTAGAGGAATTAATCAACTATCTTTTTATGATTAGAATAATGTTTGATGCTGTTTAGCATAAAATGCTGTGCTTTTTATTGGACACAGATTCTGGGTTCCGGTACTGGCAGGTTCCTGCTTAGGCCCATGCTGCTCTTGACAATCTGATGTAGAAGTATGGGTTTGTGTGCAGCGCATACACTATTACTTAACATTTGGACAATGCACTTATCCACATTGACTTACTGAACTTGTCTCATTGGAAAACATGTCCATGTGCTAATGTGGACAACCCCTTCATGGATAGAGGTCTTATCGTAGTGAAGGGGCTTGTGTATGATGGTGTATCTCAGGGTCTTGTATATTTTTAGTGTAATGTCACTAAGATTATAATGATGCCAGTAGGGCCATCCTTGGCACACAGATCTGAGGGAAAAGGTCGGATAAATCCTAAAAAAACCCCCAAAAAACATGAAAGGTAGAAAAAAAACCCTAAGTGTACACTGGCTACTCAGCTGACCTGGTCGGGCTTAGCCTGAAATGGCAATAGCAATGTGGAGCCATCTTGTAGGCTCAAAACGAGCAAGATGAACAGTGCGAGTCAGATGCAAAGCCAGCCAGTTTGCAATGAAGACTGGTTACTGCAGACAAGCCAGATATCTCAAGATATCAACAACCTAACGGACTGTCAGAAACAGACTCCAAGTGGAAGGTCATTCCACCAACTTGGCATCAGTGAATTGAAAGCTGTGATGCTTGTTATACTTGCACATCTTGAATGGTGATAAGTTGAGCCAAACTTTTGTCACGAAAGGCCCAAAAATTGGTAACGGATTTGATGATTGCCATCGGGAAGTGGGTCTGGTCCATATTTGACTCGTTTACATGTCATTCTTGCAGCTAGAGTAAACCAGTGGAAGGATTGTAGCAGTGTAGAGATATGGGTAAAACTGCAGAAGGCTTCATACTGGATCAATTGCAAAGACCTAATGGTGGATACAGAAAGACCAGCCAGGAGTGGGTTGCAGAAGCCAGGTTTTAAGACAACAAGGAACTGAAGACCGCATGAGGGGGTAAATTTCGCAACATCCTGACAGAGGTGGAGTGATTAGGGAGTTCTCATAGGAGACAAGATCAAGGCATAGGAAAGCATAGTGACTCATCACCTAGAGCTTATGTCTTGAAAGGATGAAAGTATGGTACAGGATTAGTCAATTGCCGTCAGGTAGTGGGTCTGTTCCAAGCTCTGGTTGATGATATATCAAGGCAGAGGAAGACATAAGCAGCTCAGTCATGTTGGAATGAGATGTCTCCAGCTCGAGGAGATGAGATGTCTGCCAAGCTTGCTGAGAAACGGGTATGCGATGGTGGGAACGACAGACTGAAACGAGAGTCATCAGCAAAACTGTTGTAGGAGAGGCGATGTAAAGAGATTACCAAGCAAGTGGGTATCAAGAGAAAACAGAAGATATTCTGAAAGTGATCAAATTAATGGCACCATTAATTGTGGTTTGTTGACTTTCATTGGTAAGGGTTAAGCCTGACACCATGCAACATTGATGCATGCTTTAACATATTTGGAGTAAAACCAAATGCCTGATCTGATTGTTAGTGCTTAACAACGGGAGAGAGATTGAACCTGCTGTGGCTGTATTTACAACGTCAAGTACCACAGTTGGAATTTGAACCCAGGGGTGCTCTCGGAATTTGTTCTCTCCTCCTTGCACACCATCTCTCTTCAAAAGATCAAGTGTAATACACCAAAGTCTAATCTATCAAAAAGGGTAAAAGGTTTGTAGTGTCAAAGTGTGTCAAAGAGCCCACTTTTACCAGTCCCCCTTTTTTTGAAACATTTATCAAAAGCCCCCACTAGAACTTTTTCTCCCAGAACTTTCCCAGAAGTTCAACAACTAATGATGAAAATCGGCTTTGAAAACAAACAAAAAGCCACTGGAAAAACAAACAGCACATTTCATGCTGTGCTTTGGACAGTGTCGGCCCCTTGGGGCGCCTTCAAACGTGTGTGTGTACACACAGATGCGTCTCTGCTGCTGTCCTCCAGACAGAACACCTCCAAACAGAATTTTTGACATGTTCGAAAGTCTTGAGAGCAGTATTATACACCGCGCAGGCCACCAAGATGCCTCTCCTGCGGTTAGCATGTTCGATTTCTTTCACAGTGTTTCAATACGCTTTTCATCCTCTGCTCTTTTTCTGTCTTGGTGGGAGGCAAGAACATCTCTCCTTATGGGCTTTGAGCACACATATTTAACATCATTAATTTTGGCCTAGTAGGCTGTCTCCTTTGGGAGTCCTGTTATGCTATTGCCTTATAACCTACTTGTCAATGTGATTCCCTCCACTGAGGAAATTGTATCCTTCACATTTGCCATGACTTTGCCCCTGATTGATAGCCAAGTGCTTTTCTTGACAGCTTTGCGTGTGCCTATTTAAATGTCAGATGCTCCCAAATGAGCATCAGCACCTATTTTTTAGAGCATTAACAAGTATCGTTTTTTATTAAGCTAGGTTAAGTAAGGAATAAAACATGACGGGTATAAGATGCTGTTATAAGAAAATAATCAACAACAGTGTGGTGGAATGTGGTCTGGCATAAACAGTGGAGTTACTGTTATTGAAGTTTATTGTTTTCCAATAACTGTAAGTCCTGAAGTGTTTCATTTCTCCTTTTTTATTTTATTTATATATTTATTCAAATGTATTTTATTATCAATTGGATTTTTATTTAATAAAACGTTGTCTAACAGCTTCCTGGGATAGTCTCCAGGTTTCCCCGTGACCCTGAAGAAAGGATAAGCAGTATAGAAGATGGATGGATGGATGGATGTTGTCTAACATCTGGAAGTTTGGCTCAAACAAATTAGTTCCTATTATCACGTCACAACAGCTAGAAACAGTCATACCCTCACCAGCTTCTCTTTTTTCTCTCATTGTGAGGCCTCGGTCGGACACTAGTCCATGGCAGGGCACCATGCACCATGCATGTTTTGGCGGAGGTGGGAAGAAACCTGAAGAAGGTTTACTGGCAAGGAACCTGGCAAAGCAAAAATGTGTCTTAGGGGCTACATTTAATCAGGAGATGTGTGGCAAGATGCATGGTGGCTTCCTGATCGTAAACCATCTAAGGCTTTAATACTTCTACAGATTGTAGCACTGTACAGAATGACCATTTGAAAGATTTTACCCATACAGGTCCAAAAAGAATTGACTGGACGTTCATCAGATATGTATGAAATGTGCTTTTTTTTAATGTATAAAAAAGGGAAAAAAATAAATACATTGTGAAAAAAAAAACAATAAATCTGTCTGTTGCAGAATAAGAATGAAAAAATTTACAAACAAAAAACACAATCTCCTGCATTTCCATTCTTGAGCAGTAGGGGCCAGAAATAGCGAGGCATCCTGCTTTTCTCCCGCTTCAATACATCGGTGTGCATTCATCACACCACCTCTGGAGTTTCATGCTCAGACTCGGTGTGAGTGGGAGGACCCATCCCTGCATCGTTCCTACTTTCATTTGCATCCT
The DNA here is from genome assembly GCF_023375685.1 of Ictalurus furcatus. Classification (NCBI taxonomy): domain Eukaryota; kingdom Metazoa; phylum Chordata; class Actinopteri; order Siluriformes; family Ictaluridae; genus Ictalurus; species Ictalurus furcatus. The sequence goes on along the minus strand of NC_071276.1, from coordinate 17,882,696 downwards.
CTCCCTCCGCAACTCTGCATCTCTGCATCTCTTCACACGGCTGCGTACGGTAATGAGCTCTATGTTGTGAGAGGGATCCCAGGGAAACTCCGGAGAAGTTAAGCTACATTTAATTGCTCTGAGACAATGTTTAATGACTAAAAGCACAAATGTACAGTTAGGTTGCACAGACTAGTCTCCGGTGTCTGTTTTACTTTAGTCTTCGGAGGGAAAAAAAAAAAGCTGACTCATCATATTTGTGCGTCTGGCTTAAAGAACATAATAATATATTGCTATGTATACAGTATGGCATGCGTATTGTGGATTCAGGATCGCATTAGTTTGGCATAACATTTGGGTCAGAAGGATCAATATGTAAGGAATAAAGCATGACAGGGTGTGCTGTTATAGATAAAAGAATTAAAGATGACCTAATGTGATGTGGCCCAACAAAAGGTGGTGGTACTTTTACCACCCCCAAGTGTTTATTTCTTGGTCAAAGATTACAATTTTTTATTTATCCATTTAATGTTACATTTAAGAGTGGCAAGCTCTAGGGTCCCTGGTTTGATCCTGAGCTTGGGTTGCTGTCAGGGTTTCTCCCAGGTGAGCTCCAGCATCCATGATGGTTTTTCCCTAGGTGAAGTGATGTAGTGAGTACCAATTGTTAGCGAAAGACCCTTCTTTTTATCCAGATTGTGAAATATTTATCGATTGATTTATTTACTCTTGCAATCAGAACTCCTGAATGACCCAGTGATCCTTGCCATGCTGATATGTACTTACTTACTGCACCCATATAGAACAGCAACAGTGCGTTTGCAGAAAGAAACTTTTCGGCTTGTGTCTTACGGAACAGATTCCATACCAGAATCAAAAGCAATCTCACTAATAAAAAACTTGAAATACAATACAAAGTTTTATTCATAACATGCTGAACACGTACCACAATGGAAATCCAAACCTCTATTAAGATGCTCCTAAGTTGGTCGATCTCTTTAACGTATAGATGTTGCTACACCGAAATGCAATCTTTCCAACTAATTATCAAGACTTTCATAGTTTCTCAATTTTTTTGTGATCAGATACGCTACCAGGGAAACCATGGCAAAAAGCCGTGATGCTAGGACCACCCACTAGCAACCAACAAAGAGTTCTTTGAGTGACATGAGACAAATAATTGCCCCTGGTGTGCACCCCAGAGGGCTCAGAGATTTGCTCACTTCCTCCTGGTCAACAGCACAGAAGCTTCAACCTTGAGACACCACAGGTTACACAGGGTTCTTCAAAAACTATAACTGAATCGCGACCACTTAAAATGCCACCTGGGAGCTGGATTAACAAGATAATATAAAACAGTACAAAATCTTAACTCTGACATTTTATTTCTAGATCTATATAAGTGTTAATCCTCATTATTCATGCTTCGAAAAGAAGAAAAGACGAACCGTCAGAAGGCTCTTTCTCTCGTGTTTGTCAGAGCAGTGAACAGTCCCTGTGTGAACAGAGCTCGTGATTAAGCACAGCATGGTGCCTGCTTTGGACCCTGGCACTAACCTGAGGGCGCGTTGCACAGTGGGTCGGTGTCCTCTATTTACTCATCCTGTCACTGCCTCTCCACCTGGCTTGGCAGCATTAATTAAAATCGGATGTGGCTGAACTTCTACGGTAAACACTCACGGAATGCTGCGTTCCCAGAGCTCTGTCATGAATGAAATTTTTGCTGTTGATATTTGGGATTAATCTACTCCTGATAGCGCCTGACCCTTGTAAAATGTTCAGAAGGTTTGTCAACAGCAGGCTTATAAGGTTTTTCTTTTATTTGTCTTGTTGGCTTGAGTATTTGTTTGGTTTGGATCGATTTATTATTATTTTTCTAGCTTTAGCTGTCAGGGATTTAATTAAAAAGTTAAATTGTTTCAGGGAAAAAAAAAAAGATGTTTATCGAGGATGAATGAGAATTTCAGAATTAATTGAGGATAAACTGTACTACACAAGAAAGTCTGACTAAAAACATGCGTCAGGAAAAAAAAAAAAAAAAAATCTTGCTTTAATCTCCAAGCTGATTTTAATGAACTTAAATGCTTTTATGTTTAAAAATGTATTTGAAATGCTGTCTGTTGGCTGCGCATGGGAATGTATAGGCGTTTAAGCTGTAAGCTCTGTGTTCTACAGAAACTAGGCCTGGGAGTGTACCTGAGGCCAGGTGCCTGGGGTATTCTTCCGTCTTCTAGTGGTCCAGGTTTGCACACTTTCTATTTTAGTCACACCATTCAGTCCCCTTCTCTCTCTCTCTCTCTCACCCCCACCTTATCTCTCAGTTTGAGCCATATGACACGGCCAAGAAGCAGTACACTTAAACTCAAGCACGCTCGGCATGCAATAAATGACCTGCATACGTTTTTATGCTCTTTTGAGCTTTTCAACATTTTGTAGTGTTTCAACCTGGAACTTAATTGTCATTATTAAGCGCCATGAATCTGTAAAGAAGTGGGTTGAAACCCCTAAATTTGTCTGTGAAACCCTTAAATTAGTTCTCATGCAACCAGTCACCATTAGAATTCACATAATAAGTCGAGTGGAGTTGATCGGTGTGTCACATGATCTCAATATAAGTACACTTGTTCCTGGAAGAACCCAGAGTGGAAGACCAACAAGCTAGCAAAACAAGTCCGAGACAGAGACATGGAAAACTATCAGTCAGGGTTTGGTTATAAAAATATATCATTCCTTGGGGGACACCATGACAACCAAATCTAAAAATGGAAAATACATGCCTAGAGGTGGCTATCCACCACAATTTAGTGACTGGGCAACTCGGGTATTACTCAGAACCGAGTAACCAAGGTGCCTGGTGTAACTGAACATGATGCTACCACCATCATGTTTTACTGTTTAGATGGTGTCATCAGAGTGATAAGCAGTGTTGGGTTTCTTGGTAATGGAAGTATTCAGTGCAGGAGATTTTTCTAATATGCTGGAGAGATGCTTTAGATCAAGAATAGATAGAGGGTCATACACAGTCGATAATCATTGTGAGATGTACTGTGAGGCCAGTGGTCTGCATAGATTCTGTATGTAGTATGGTGAATCATTATATCTGAGAGCCTCACTCCAGCCAGTGGGAGACCATTCGTGGAAGCAGGGGAGGTACAGTAGAGGTGGAACAAAGCATTTGACAAGGGTCTGGACATGAAAGACAAAACACATCCTTGCCCTACACCAACCCTTTTTGGTGGAAAAGTGCTTCTAAACATCTGAAAAAACGTCAAATCTAAGTGAGATTTGTGAGTCCAGGACTGAAAGAGTGAAAACAAAGACATTTTGAAGTAGTGTGAATAGCCTGAATACCTCACTGTCAAAGTCTAATAGCTACAGTGACTCCCCTTAGCGTGAGCCTGCCTCTCCCTTTTTATCACAGTTGACTTTTTCCACTGCCACGGGGATCCAAAAGAATCAAAATGTCATCATTCTGAAGGGGAGATGGTCAACGAAGCCTAGCAAACCTATACAGAGGCAATGTAGCGTTTCACTAAAGTCTGATCTACTACAAAGTATGAAGACGGCTGCGGGGTATCAGACGACAGAAAAGCCCTACCGACAGCCTCATTTTCTGACTTCCAGACCATGGCCAAGAGATGAATGTGGCCTTTTCATCTCTGCCCTGTTTGTCCAGTGCAGTATGAAGACTGAACAACTTGCTCAAAGGTGACAAGATGAGAATCATAACGCTCTTGCAATCATAAAGGAAAGTTTTTTTTTTTATTTTTATTTCCCATCCCTACATGCCACAGATGTCTGATTTTCCATTGTTCAGACTTCACACAGTTGGCGACAAGTATATAATCTTGACAATTACCTTTCGATAAAGAGTGCCTGTGAGATAAATCAGAGCTAGTTCTCCATGTTTGGCTGAATACATTTTCTTAAAGCGAGGCCTGGAATGTTTTCTGAGCACTTAAAGAGTCGTTCTAAGTGCTCGTGTGTGTTTATATATTTATGCTGTCGATTTGCAGAGAAAGAAATGTTCGGGGGCGTGAAAGAATGACACCGACCCCGGCCTCATGGCTTGAAGGCTGTCTGCCTCTGTTACAGCTGTCTCGAAGAGCATGGCACTAAATATGGGACCAAGTACAGACAGATGGAATAAACATGAAGGTGAAAAACATGATATTGGAGAAAAACGAAGACAGACACAGACTATGAAAAAAAGCAGCACTGGAAATCGTTTGTAAGAATGATAAGTTAGGATTATATGTCTTGCTATGTCCAGTGGAGTTCAAAATGTCTTTAATCCCGACTCTGCATCATACACATGGTTGATTCATTTTCCTTGTTTTCTCAGTATTATATATATCGCAGATTTGGAAGTTGCTGGTATAGAGTTGTATAGTATATATTGATTTAACAGTAAAATAATCGACAACACGGTGGTGTGATGTGGCCTGATGTGAACGAGGGTCACTCTTACCACCAGCAAGTGTTTTTACGTTTCTTATACCATGGTCTGTCTGAATACTCGATTCTGATTGGCTGGGAGGTGTGCGTTCAAACCGTATAATGCGCAGGGAATTCGAAGTCCGTTTAAACACTGTTCTAAATGAATACGCTGCCTATAAACCTCTGTAAGCATAGTAACATACAGCTTCATTATTAGTAGAGACGCTAAACATCTCTCTCTCATAACTATTTATTATAATTAATTCAAATGAATGGAATCTTATCGCACTACTAGCTCTGTGTATGATTTCGAGCAGGCAGAATTCTAGATCTAACGACCCGTATATAAACTAACTGACGAAAAATGAACCGTTATTTTTATCCTTTCAGCCAAATTTTGCACTGCAAACATCAATGACAGCTTAAACTTGTCAGTGCTGGCAAGTGACCACGGTATAAGCAGGATACGGTGTGTGTTACACGATTTTAACACACTCCGCCGAGTGTCGGTGAATCTTTACCTCTAATTGTGCATTAAAATCATGTAGTGCACACCCAGCCATGGATGATCCTTTAGTACAGTGGTTTTCAAAGTGGGGGCCGCCAGGGGGCGCCTGGGGGGCCTTAACAATTTGGTGTGAAAAATAAATAAATACATGATTTTCTCTTAATCACTCTCAGACAACCACACACACACACACACACACACACACACACACACACACAATCAATTCCTAATGTAATGTAATGTAAAGTTGAAAGCAGTAATTATTAATAAAAAAGGGGGATATATTCAGAAGTCTGTATTTTTAATGTGTTTTAAAGACATCTTGCAAAAGGGGGGCCTCGGTCAAATGTTAATGCCATTTGGGGGGCCTTGCCCAGGAAAAGTTTGGGAACCCCTGCTTTAGTATACCACAGCAATTTCCCAGTGATTACCTCCTTTTATATATATAATTTCAAATAGCCTTTAAGGATGACTCTGACAAAAGAAAACATGTTGAAATCATTCTCAGCTGGATCGGGAAACCGTCGCAAGGTTGTGATGGACATGCAATTACATTACACGCATAACAAAGGTGTTAACACGACTTAACGAGGTGGGAGAGACGACTCTGTGAGTGTTTACAAAGAAACGGCCGTACATTCTGTGGAGGATGTTTTGCAAATAAAGTCACAATTTGCTAAACAGTGTTAATTTCCTCGACGTATGGAGACGTTTGCGACACCCTGTACTATCACAGCTACTGTTCTAGAAAATTAATCAACACCTCCTGCCCAATCAGAATCGAGAACTGTGGTACAAAACACCCCACAAACTATTTTATTTCGTTTGCATTATAAAAACGTTTTTGTCATTCACAAGAAGGGGTGTAGAGCTGCGTATAGAGCAGACAGAACTTTTATAGATAGATAGACAGTATATACAGAGTTTGCTCTTTTTTCTTCATAACTATTCACTTAAATATCGCTTATGAGAAGAAACGCAGTGTTAACTTTACGACAGTTTAAAGTTTCAGAAGCCAATAACTTGTAGAACTAAAGTTGAAACTATTTCAGTAATAGCAGGGATGCTAATTATAGTGGTTTTGACAGTAATGACACATGCAGTTTCACCATGACAGAAGACTGACACGAATAATACTTAAAGCTCCTGGCAACACAGGTTTAAATGTTAATAACTCTTTGCGATACTAAAGATCTGTGACTGGCTAAGAATTTTCCAGCGTAAAATTCAAGAAGCGTATATCCCTAGAGACGATATCATTATAACCGAAAGCTACAAAATGTCCCATTTTCTGCCAGTGTAGGTGTGTCATATCTCATACTGATTGGCAGCGGCGTCTCCCTGGCAACATAAACAACTCGTCACACTGCTCCTGCTTGAAAAGCATGCAGGAACGTGTCTGGTGGCACAGTGCTCATAGAAAGCATAATAATAAGGGAAGATTGTACTCTGTGTGCACTCCAATGCATCTTCCTGCCTTGCAGCTAGTTTAAAAACAAACAAATAAAAAAAAAAACACAACACTGATCAGCAGAGCACAGGGGAAATAAAGCAGATGACGATCATGAAATGAAAAGGCTGTCAATATAAAACAAGAGAGAGAGAGAGAGAAAAAGGCTGAATATCCAAATGTATGCAACTTCAAATAATTTAACAACACAGCGCTCGAATTCATGAATCGTTTCCATAGTAACAGCTCATTCGTAGAGACTTGTATGGTAGCTGGTCTACGTAATTTAAAGCTAATAATAAACAAATTAAAATGTGTCACTGTTGAGCAAAAACACTCTGCTGAAGCGTTCTGTAAGATGTTTATTTAGCATTCATGGAAGGAGTCTCCAGTCCCGATGTTTTTTTTTACAACAGTCAATAGGTTTTTCCTCCTGCCCAATCAGAATCGAGGATTGTGGTACAAAACACCACACAAACTATTATATTTCTCTTGCATTATAAAAATGTTTGTCATTCACAACAAGACATGTAGAGCTGTGTATACAGCAGACAGAACTCTGTTGATTTATTTTATTTTAGATCATATTAGATCAAGTTTTGTTGTCTTGATAGACAGACCGACAGATAGATAGAGATACAGTATATATTTTTCCTTTTAAACATTGTATTTAAAAGAAGAAACGCAGGGTTACCTTTAAGACAGTTTAAAGAAGCTAATAACTTGTAGAACTAAAGTTGAAACTATTTCAGTAATAGCAGGGATGCTAATTATAGTGGTTTTGACAGTAATGACACATGCAGTTTCACCATGACAGAAGACTGACACGAATAATACTTAAAGCTCCTGGCAACACAGATTTAAATGTTAATAACTCTTTGCGATACTAAAGATCTGTGACTGGCTAAGAATTTTCCAATGTAAAATTCAAGAAGCGTATATCCCTAGAGACGATATCATTCTAAATTAAACGATATAATTATAAACTCTAAAAGATAAAAAAGCACGTGCCGGTCATTAATAAGTGTATGATTGTAATCTTTGGCAAATAGCTGTGGTAAAAGATGACAGGATGTTCTGGTACAGGAAAATAATCCAATTTGTCATCGATTATGTCATTATAACATCGTTTTATTGCGTATGCTGGCTAAACATTTTCAGATCTACTCGCAAAACGTACACTTTCACATAGAGTGAAAAGCGCTTCATTAACTTGATTCAAAGTGATCATATGTCGCCATTTTGTTTACATCAAATCTGCGTTGAGGCACGGAACAAAATCTCCACACGTAATCTCAACTGAAACAACGCCAAATCAAAATCCATACACAAAATCACCTTCATCTATACCCCGATGCTTGTCCTAATGGCTGAATTACTGCTAGGTTGATACCAGCATTAGCCTGATGTGCCACTGATCTACCTCAGGAGGAGAAGTCAGTCACAATCTGCACTCCTCCAGCAACCCACTGTTAAAATAATAGCTTGCGGTTCCTCATAAATAACTTTGATTAGCCCATAGTAGGAAAGGCAGGGTGACTCCTCGGGTATGGAGGTAAGCGCTACTGGAGCAAGGGCTAGCTGAGCAAATCCGCAAAATTAAAACATGATTAGGCTTTAGAAAGGAGAGCGAGGCTGAGAATAATAAAATGGTGATAAAATGGCTCTGTTTGCTCCGTTGGGAAAAATTAGCGCTAAGGGAAGATGGATAAGGGATGAGCGAGAAATTATTACAGCATGCTGTGAAAGAGTTCGGTTAAAAAATATTACAGAGATGCACGAGGTGAACAAATTAGATGTTCCACAAAAGTCAGTGCTAACTCGGAACGAAACTTACTTCCATCCTCACATGCCATATCATTTGATTTCATAGCAAATACAAACGTAAAACGCGTTTCATAAATACTTGATAGCTTACCTTCAGGTCTCTTAGTAGAATTATAAACAGTGTTGAATTTGGACATGAGGTCTCAAAAGCCTTCCCCATGCTTTTAGGGATCCTCTTGGCACCAGGTGTGAATGCACAGTTGGAGCTATAAATAAGAGATGGACTAAATTTGACAGTAGAATCACGAGCCACTAATCCCCCATTGGCTCCTCCATTGGCTACTGAGGTTTGGAGTGATGGCTCAATTTCGGTGGTGTAGAAGCTGCAACAGTCCGTCATCTTTAACACCGGTTTTCCTTAAGTATTTGAGTAATGAAGAAGCCTGTTAAACATTACAAAATGAATTAGTTTGGTTTTATACTGTTAAATCCTGTGTGAGAGTATGTCCGAGTTATTTAAAGATTAAAACCTATGGGACGTGCTGCTATAGGAAAATCATTAGAGACGTGGTGGTGTGATCCAGCCTCATGAAAAGCAGAATTATTTTCCTATAATGGCAGGCAGGTTGTAAGTGCATAAACTCAGCATGACATTTATATTGGGCAATCCAGAAATCATAGTCAATGTCTGTAACATTCATCAAGACAAACGTAGACAACATTACAGAAGGATAATCCATATTCGGAAACAACACCACAAGTCAGAAACCTAGAAACTATACACAGAGAAATAACGCTCAGAACTACATAACACACTCAGAAGGACTTTGGAAAAGGAAAAAAAAAAAGGAAGGGAGAATACAGGGTATAAATAACAGCAATAATTAAGGGATTAACACGGAACAGGTGCACACATTAGGGAAACGAACCAATGATAAGACAGACACAGGGACAGGAACGAAATCAAAACAATGGAACATGGCCTAAGCAAAAACCCACACTAAGATGGAGGAAGTAATAACAGGAACATCTGTGAATATTAAAATCATGACAAATTCATATTAACGTGGACAAATGATGCTGATGTGGTCAGATTTCATAAAAACAAAGTCACGAGGAACCCTAACCTTAAACATAACCATTGTATCTGATGCACAAATGTAATTACGTACTTTTTTTTTTTAGCAACTTTTAATTTAACATGTTCTAGTCGATACAAAATGTTCTCAGCATAATGTTCATAATATTAATGCCATTTTTAATAATAATAATAATAATAATAATAATAATAATAATAATAATAATAATAATAAGGAAAAATAAAAAAATAAACCCAAGCGCATTACTCCATAGTTACCCCAAACTCTATGGTGCATTTTGGGTATTTTATTTGAACAGTCCTGCAGTGCACTGTGGGATTTCATAAGCCTTCATGATATTCTCTGCTACTCATTTAAACATGACTTTTAAACGCCAGACCTCTCGAAGTAGTGCAGTATATCCTAAATTATAAATAGGGCGTGATATTCTACTTAAACGTTCATTTTCTTCGAAAAAAAAAAAAAATCATTTAAGCAGATCTTTAAATGCAGAGAGATTCCGTTTGAAGTGTTTTTAGACCTGCGATATTCATAATTAAAGGTACCCTTGAAACCATGGCTCACAACATTGCGACATTATGGACCGGGGCTAGTTTCTTCATTTCTGTATTATTCCTGCTTCGGTATTCATTTTAAGGCCCTGAAATTAGCTCCGCCCCCTCAGCATACATAGTTACATACTGACCCTTTAAATTGCAAAACTCTAAAAACAATCCATTATATAGTCATTAAATGTGACTGCACATACATTATATGGCCAAAATTTGTGAATACTTGACCATTACACCCATATGTGCTTGTTGAACATCCCGTTCCTTTTCAGTAGGGTTGAGGTCAGGGCTCATGTCATGCTGGAACAGGTCTAGGCCTCTTAGTTCTAGTGAAGGGTGCTTTTAACTTTGTGGCCTGGTGTCCATAAACTTTTGTCCATATACGATTACATTCATTCCTGAAAAAAATATGTTGCACCAAAAAAAAAAAAAAATTGACACACACACACACACACACACACACACACACACGAGAGAACTTGTGACCTTTTTTTTTTGTGAATGAAAAAAAAAAAAAAAATCTTTCAGCTCATGCCTTCTGTTGGACATTTCAAAGGCCAATGCAGCCAAGCCTGGCATTCCCTGATGTACTTCTATTCACGATAGAGGGATGGAACTGGGGGAACAGAGAGCGCATCTCTTCTTTCAGGGTTTGTCACGAGTAATAGCGAGGGGGTGCCAACTGTCACGCTCAGGCCGAGTGGTATTTGAGGAGCACTCGGCAATGCATCATAGTGATGGATAGAGGGTTATTTACAACAACAAAAGGAAAGGCTACAAAGAAGAGGGAATGAGTTTATTCTCCACAGCCCACAGATCATTCTGGAAGATCTGCCAAGAATTTGTACCCTCCATCATCGGCGAGGGACGGACCGTGTAGCACAGATGGTGGAGAAAAGCTACCATATGCCCCTGCCATGCTACCCACCTGCCTCGCCATTCTGTGACACCACGGCTTTAGATTTCCTTTAAAATATGGACTGGCACAAATGACTTTCGGTCGTGTGGTGTGATTAAAATGGCACGAAGGCAAATAATTGCAGACATTTGAGAGGTAACTGGATCTCACAACGTCATTATCTCAAATCACAATGGGTTGTCATGTTGTTTTAAGGTTGTAAGGCATTAGAAATGCAGTTCTGTCGCTCGCTTATGTTTCACGCTTTCAGGACAGCGTGCCTGATGAGGCAAAACGGTGGAAGAGCAACGTCCACGCTACGAACAGATCCTTGACAGCATTTCAGAAAATTGAGTTTACTTCAACTTTTCCCCACGATCACAAGCTGTGAAGAGAAAACCCTGCAGCGTCAATAATACACTTACCCGTTTTAGCTTGTAACCGGAATACCAAAAGAACACCACACAACTGTCGCAAAAACGTGACATAACGTGTCAATTAAGGCTCAGTTATTTATTTAAGCTCAAATGAACCACTATGTAAAATGTGTACTCGCTGTGCATTAGTATCTATACATGAATACATGTATTGCTACGTCACTGGAAATTTGTTATATGAAAATGATTAATAATTTCATTATTGTTTGTGACGATGAGCAAATAAACACTCTATTAAAACTACTAAGCAGGAAATAATAACCTGATAACATAACACCCTTCTGACCAATCAGATTCGCTGACCTTTTTTGCATTTTGTGTAGGAGCTACGCACGTTTAAAACAGTAGAGGAGCAAATCGACACACAGTATAAACCTGGAATGATTGACAGCTGCATAGGTGTTACTAACTGAAACTCCCTGGAAGCCAAGCCCTACAGAAACTCTGCAATATTTGGAGGAGCTTGCAGTTTTACAAACAGACGGATTTGGGCCGAGACGCGTCAAAGCCTTTCATTCAGCCAAAGCCGTCTTCGATTCATGTGCGTCGAACATGAGTACAGCTAAAATTTCTCATTTAGCGGCAAACTTCACTGTGAAAGAGTGTGGACGCTAGCGTAGTTATTAATATGCGCATTGTCTTATTAATTACTATAAATAGCACCTTTTGTCCTGGAATAGGAAGAAAGGGACTTTCACTAGGTAAGCGTATTATAAAGTTGCTTTTCGTGTCAGTGTTCAGGAGAGCATCTTTCAGAAGTGCTCACTTTTGCAATTAACCTTTCTTGGCAAGCTAATAATCATTACCACAGTGTGACTGATGCACCAAACACGCACAGAGCTACTGAGCGTTTATCATAATGTTCTAACATAAGCCAGCCGGAAAAACTGTCATAACACAAGCTTGTATCAGGACACATCTGTGTCATGACTCAGGTGTCGTTCAGGGTTCATGGAGGTGTCATGTGTATAAAATCATACTATCCAAGTAAAGTGTTACCAATCCGTTTGACATTATCTGCTGGAGAGTTACTAGATAATAAACTTCAGAGATTGGATTTCTTGGTTGTTTTAATTATTTCAATTCTCTCTGATTCTATGTATTTAAAAAAAAAAAAAAAAATTCATCTTTCACCCCTTACTCATGCACCATGGTTCCTTTGTAATAGTAAACACTAATAACGCATTTACATTTATCCAATTGGCAGAAGCTTTTATCCAAAGCGGATTACAAGTGAGCCAGAATCCAATCCCAACACAGAGCTGTTAAAGGAACTGACAAGTCACACACACACACACACACACACACACACACACTACACACACTTTTTCACATAAAGACTAAAAGACCCAGACAGGGACGGATCTACTGTATACATGAGCAATTTATTTACTTGTACTTAGAATTGCTAGTAAAAAAGAGTTCATTTTATCAATAAAGGTAATGAAAGATGAAACTGTCTATATTCAATATGTAACAAATAAAACACTCACATGCATGCTGTTATAGGAAAATAATCAGTGATGGGGTCGTGCGCTGTGGCCAGATACGAAGCACAGTTACAGTCACCACCCCCGAAGTTGATCTTCCAATAACAGCACATCCCAAAGTCTTTTATTCTTCTTATAAGACAAAAATCTTTCAGTAACCACTACAGATATAGCACTTAGAAGTCCTGCCTAACATCTCGTACTGGTTCAACATACCGGATTCATGGATCAGGATCCATGTGCAGAGTTTATATAAAACATACAATCAAAGGTCAAACAACTAATGTAAAACTAAGCGGAAATCTAAAGAGGACTCGAGGCAACATTAGAGTGGCAGTAATGAGTCGCAATGATTAACTGGAGAACATGTACGTATGCTGCCTTCAGGTCCTCCTTGGAAGTTCGTGCATATGAGTTCAGAGGTGATAATTACAATGTAGTGTGTGTTCAAATGTTCAATAGCTGGTGTGAGAAAAGTTCTTTTTTTTTTATATATATATATCATCAACCATAAGAAGTCGTAAAATAATTTTTTTTTCCCTTACTGAAAGAAAACAAAGAACCGAACGGGCTCGTAGAAAAATACTCAAGTGAAGTGAATCATCAAGAAAAGTGACGATTACGTCATCGTGGTAACGTAATGACGACATTTCCACCAGGACTTGAAAGTACTGTTAAATAGTGCAAAAGCAGGAAGTAAATAGGAGGCGAACCGCTGAGAGGAATTCTGGATATTCTGACCTCTGCTGGTGGGGAGGAGTACCGTCCTGGGATTGGTAGTTCCCTGAATGGGGGATCAAATCATTGTCTATCTCCCCAATACTATCCAATCTCCACTCTATGATAAAAAAAAACAAAACAGTATAAATACTCTATAATATTATCAGTTATATTTAGAAATAGTCATTTTGTAATTATGTATACTGTAACAAATAGTTATATAATTAATTACTGAAATTGCATCCATCTTATTATATTTTTTTAACAGTATTAAATGGGGCCTTTAATCATCCTAAGAGATGCTTTGGTTGGTTTCTGCCTCTGCAACTTTGGATAAAATCATCTGCAACTGTAGCATAAAAAGTGCAACCTTACAGTATATACATGGTTTATAGCAGTCCAGTCACTATTCAGCCTAGCATTGAAGTAAACTCTATCATCTGTGAAAATTCTGCACTTACACTCAATTAATCACTGTTGGTGAAATATTACATAATGGTATGCAGCAGCAGGTATAATTAATGCCAACTGATCTTACCACCAAAGCCATATCATTGTGAAGTATCATTTCTGTGAGTAATTAACTGGGCAGAATTCTGAAACTTCTACACTACCTCTCAGCTGTATGACACAGATTTATCACATTACTCTGTGAATTAATGCCTCATTTGTACAGAATATGTATTAGTGACTCATCAAGGGCGGTCTCGCCATAAATCAAAAAGTGCAGAGATGCCACAAAGTCACAAAGCCTGCGGCTGGCTTTGCGACAAAATCGCGCTATGTTTAAAAGAAATATATAATAAAAGCTTCCTCTGATGTGTTGTGCTAAGACGATATTAATAAAATATGTATATATGTCAGAACACTATTACAGGAAGCTGGCGAAGCGAAATATATAAGCTAGAGCGGGAGGAGAGGGAAATAGTACAGATCGCTTGGAAGTAATTAAACCCGAGTGTTGCTGAATTCTCGAATCTGATTGGTCAGAAGGTGTATTGAAGCAGCCATGAGAGCAACGAGTCTACGAATCACAGGTTTATATTAATTCACTCTTTCTAATGTGTTTCTAATGTCATTTCTATAGTACCAGGTCGCTTGTATTTCATACATTTGACAAAAATAAACAAATGAAAAACGTGTTATTTATCAAAGGAAAACGTGTAATTGTTGACATGATGACGTTTTCTGTAAAGAGAGATTTATTTCGCGTTTCTGGAAGGAGTCTCCAGTGTCCAGTACTTGTGTGCTAGGTTCTTTTTTCTACTCTGTCCATTGGGTCATGTCCAAATAACACTCTGATAGAACAGTGGCTGAAGTCACACACACACACACACACACACACACACACTACAATCAATCACTGTGCTGAAATAAATGTAGGTTTTTGAACTCAATATGCCACACACTTCAAAAGTGAGCTATGGCACGATTATGCCATTTCATCATCCAGCACCTTCGTCCCCAAACCCTAATCTCTAACAGGTCAATCTGTTCACAACAGTTTTTCAGTTCAAAATCTCTAAAAATGACAATCGAGTGTGTATGAAGCATGGTTCATTTCTTTTGTGTAACCTGTTTTTTTAACACACACATGGAAGAAGCATTACATTGCACAAACACATAATCCTAACAATTGTTTGAGTGTTCTTGCTATTTCTTTTATTCATCTTGGCACAGATACATTTATTTTCTTCCCTCTCCTGTCAATTTGCAATTCCACATCTCCTATGCATTACTCATCACATTTCCCCTCCTTCGATGTAGGGCCACTGTGACTTGTGCAGAGTTTCATTTGTCATCTCCTGTTTTTTTTTTTTTTTCTTCTCCCCTTTTCTTGCTGTCAAATGCAACCAAAATGTATTCCCTCAAAGCATATGTACTTGTGTTCCACCATTTATTATTATTATTTTTTAAACTTAATAAGCTTGATAGCTTAAATCTAACAAATTGTAAAACAGAGCTGGTTAATTCTTGATTCTGATTGGAGAAAAGGTCTGACAGTCTGCACAGACTTGTACAGTCCATATAAACAAGATAAACAATGTGTGTACTCATAGATATGGTGAAGTTTTCAGTGAGGAGATGTTTATCTAGCAATTTTTGGAGTCTACAGTGTCAGCATTTGTAACGGTCAGACGTAAAAGCTGTAACATGAAGTTTTTCCAAGATTTGAGGGAAAAAAAAAAAAAAGAGCCTGGCAAGACGACTACTGTCTGTATGTTTTGTTTTTGTAGATGTTCCAGTATATTAAATGTAATTATAAATGCATAAATAGTACAGAATATTGTTCTTTAATAGATAGAAAAATGTAACTATTGTCACTTTGTTGTTGTGTATGAGGAATTAAACACTTCAAGACATGCTCTTATAGGAAAGCAACCCACTTCAGGCGGTAACGTTGATTCCGCTTCATATTGAGTAGCATTATAAAGTGATAAAAAATTGCACGGTTGCCCCTAAGAACTGACTCTGAGGGACCTTTATACAGTTTGTTCAATTAGAAACCGGCCCGTTGCATCAGTTTATAATGAGGCCTAAAATAAAAACTAGCAACAGGCCAACTTTGTGGTCTTGATGTGGAAATGCAATTGAGTTATGTAATGTTATTAAACACCCACCAGTATACACACTGCATACTATTAAAGAAAAAAAAAAAAAAAAAGAAGGCACAGAGGTCATTTGCATTCTTTTCATAGAATCAAAACCATATTCATTACATTTAAGCTTTAGGTCTTCTTTCTTCCAGAGGCCAGTGTTAGTGAGAGTGAATCGTTAGCAGCTAGTAACGTTGAGTCCATCGTAATCCAACAAAATGCCAAGAAATTGTGGCGTAACACTATGACACTATCTGTATCTGTTTAGCAGTCCAAACATACTGTACTGTATGTATCTGTATTAGAACGTATTTGAGGTAGAAATGGCATCACTGTCAGCATGGTATGTGAATTCGGGTTCTGACAGTTCCTCAAGCTCAAGTACATCACTCCAGTTCATAATCATGAAATAATTAAGGATGGCAACTGCAGGCTAAGGTATAAAGTAAGGTAATGCCAGCCCAACACTTTGGCAAGCCAAAAGCTACAGTAGCTAGGAGTTAGTTCACAGCATGTAATGTTAATCATTTAGGTATCTTTCTTAGTAGAAATGGTCCGTTTGCTCATATAGTCTTGATCGCTCGGTCTTTTAAAGTACATGAAGAACATCTGCTGTAGGCATAGATGGTGTATCGATGGTTCATTTAATTGGTGAGCTTGGTCTAGGACTTATCTTATAGTCGGATGTTCTTGCTGATTGTTTATAAAGGCATCTGGGCAACCTGGTGATATTTTTTTTCTTGGCTACGTTCAGTTTTATATGGAGTTGTTTTTTTTTTTTTGGCATCCTATCACAAACCCCATGCAGACACCTCTCGCCACTTTCTCTAAGAATCAAGGATTTGACAGTTTGTTTTTTTTTTTTTATAATGAGGCCTCAACGGTATTAAATAAATAATCTCTGTGGGCTGCATTGCAAGATGGTGGTAGCTCAGTGGTTAAGACATTGGACTTCTGATCAGGTGGAGATGAGTTCAAATCCCAGCTCCAACAAGCTGCCACTGCTGGGCCCGTAACGAGGCTCTTAATCCTCAACTGCTTAGGTGTATAAATGAGATAAATGTAAGTTGCTCTGGATAAGGGTCTCTGCCAAATGCTGTAAAGCAGGGGTGGGCAATCTTATCCGGAAAGGGTCGGTGTGGGTGCAGGTTTTCATTCCAACCAAGCAGAAGCCACACCTGAATCTACTGAAAGCCAAGATCAACTGATTAAACAGGTGGAATCAGGTGTGGCTCCTGCTTGGTTGGAATGGAAACCTGCATCCACACTGACCCTTTCTGGATAAGATTGCCCACCCCTGCTGTAAAGTAAAAACCTTTCGCAAATACACCTGGCATTTCATTTGTCCTCATGTCCTCATCTGGTCCTACTCTCCTATTAAACATCCTGCACATGTACAACACAATTAGTAGTCTCTCAATTCTTTGGCAAAACTTTAAATGGTACCCTTGACTTTATGCCTTCTGCAGATTTGAGAATTGCATGCCAATTGCACACAAGTGTGCTTGTGGAGCTGGAGCATAGTGTGTAACGAGTGTAGTTGGGTGGGGGATGAAACAGACAGATTGTTGACAGGCTTCACTGTCAATACCTGCTAACATAGTCCGATTTTCATCTTCGAATCGGACCCTCTCGTACCATGTATTGTGGTCCAAAATCGTTGAATATAATTTCCAAATATGTAACATTACAAAGATACATTTTAACAAAGCAGTCTTAATGAAGTATACAGATAAATACAACCACTGAAAAGTTTTGGAACACTTATGCGTAGAGAGAAAGATCCAGTTTCATGAATTGGGACATACGTAAGATATCGCTAACTACAATTTTCAGCAGCACTCAGAGACCGTATGCTAACATATGCTATCTAGATTCAAAATTAGAACAATGCATAGGCTGCTCTGCCAGTAAATATCACTATAATTAAATTTTCATGAAAACTCATGATAGCTTATAACGCAGGGTTCATATGTTTGCCTTAAGTCTTTGAATTTGGAGAAGACCATACGAAACTAAAGGTCTCATCATGAGCCTTTTGAGCATTGGTGTAGCTAGAGATGTTCAAAATAAATATGCGCTCACAGTAGAAGGATTGGCAAGTTAAATAAAGGTGAAATAACACATAATGCTCCTCAGGCCTATGAATCCAGTAGGAAAGCTCAGGAGAGGGAAATATTACAACTCTGTATTAAAAAATATTTTATGTATTTATTTAGTATTTTTTTTATTTTTTTATAATACTAATAAGATGCAGTCCTTTAAGATTACCCTTAAAATATCTCTGCTGTGGTCCTTGGCACCCTTAACGAAGAGTGTTCACACATTGTAAAATTTAATTGCTCCCATAAATGTCACCGTAATGAACGGTGAAATGCAGTTTCTCAGACTTGCTGAGATTATTTTTCCTCCCTAACAGGCCATAATCAAAATTATACTCTCTTAATTATCCAAATGTACAGCATAGACAGGGATTTGACTCAGCACGAGGACACGCGACATACTGTATATTCAACAATATCTACACCATGCACATATTATTATATCCACGGGTGGAAAGTAATGAACTCTTTGCACTCTTGTTACAGTACCTGAGTACATAGTTCACCATAATAGTACTTAATCATAGTACTTTTACTTGAATTTTTTTAAAAAGAGTTAAACAATAATAATGCAATTTAACCCTGTAAGTGAAGTACAATACAGTATGTGCAAAATTTTAAATAATTAAATTTCGATGCCCGATTAAAATAAAGTATTTCCCTGCGTAAAACCATTGCTTCAAATGCTTACTCAGCAGCAGCAATGTCTGAGACGTTGCATCAGACGAGCATCCCTGGGCCAATTGATCAACCCTCTTCGGTTTGAAATGCCACAAAGCAAACATGTCCAAGTAAGCAATTAGCTATTTCACTGAGCTAGGCTAGCTAGCCAGATGTTTTGATGTTTTACAATAGGAAAGCTCTGCATTAAACACATGTTTAAAACAGATTAAGCAGATGTTTGGAAGCAGTTGCTTGTTGTGTTAAATAGTGCTGCTATAGTCCATGAGTAACACTCAGGATAATGCGTAAGAATTGCTAACTTTCTAACTATGTAGCTAGAAACATGTTTGATTAACATCAGCTAGCTAGTTAACAAATCTAGCAAGATACTGAAACCCTACCAGTTACCCAGCTAGCTAACAATACCTTTGTTTATACACTGTTGATAATGGAGGTGGTGTTGAACATAACGGTTCAGAATTTTCTTAGATATAGAATACTTTCAGATAAGTTGTGTCAATTGTAGACATGTAAAAAAAAAAAAAAAAAAAAGGAATTACTCAAGTAGTTGTTCACCAAACGACTTATTTACTCTTAGTTCAATCAATTTCCTTGATCACTACTTTCAGCTAAATGCTGGGGAAGTGGTAGCTCAGTGGTTAAGATGTTGGACTTGTGATTAGAAGGTTGTGAGTCAAAATCCCAGAACCGCCAAGCTGCCACTGCTGGACCCTTGAGCAAGAACCTTAACCCTCATCTGCTCAGCTGTATAAATGAGATAATTTTCACTCTGGATAAGGGCATCTGCCAAATGCCATAAATGTAAATGTCTTAAATCAGATTATTTTGGACTTTTGTGTCACTGAGTGCAATAACACCATCAATGGTCTTAAAAAAAAAAAAAAACATACGCAGAATAGTATGAAGATGTAAAGGATAAGGTTGAGATCTGGTGACTATGATGGCCTGTACCTATTATTTACATCCTATTCATTGTGATAAAAACCATTCAGAGTGCCCTCATGCCTTGTGGATGGGGATGAGGTCATCCTCAAAGAGACCTCCTCCTATCAGGATAGAAATATTACATTACAGAGCAGGCAAAAATAAATAGATGCATAACAGAGCTACCGGTTTTTCCTTTAATTTATCATTTATCTGTATGTGCTGAACATTAAATGGCATGTACATAGCAGTATATGTAATTAAACTTTAATGGATTATTGATCAGAGGCAACTTCAGTGAATTTATCCAAAAGGCCTCACACGGTAGCTTAGTTGCCCCCCTCATACACTTTCACACACCACTGCTTATCCATATTCCACTGAGGTGAGGCCATGTGGTTTCACCAGTTATTACTTTCACGGGGGGTTCAACTGCTTTAAAATACTGAGCAAATAGATCATTCCTTTGGGCTGAATTATAACTAGTGTGCTCTTCAGGACAAAGCAAACGGAATGTAAATTAATGCAAGTTGATTCTAGAATACCATGGTCCTGAACCAGGGTGCTAAAGTAAACCTCTTTCTCTACAAAATAAAATAAGAAAAGACAGAAAATGAGTAGGAGACAGAGAGAGTGCTAGTGAAGTTCTTCAAGGTCACTGCAGATCAGAAAAAGTGCAAATGATCTTTTGTGTCAATGTCAATTTTGACGTTTAGGTATGGAAAGGGGGACCAAAATATACAATTATACTGCAACAACAAGGAAACAAACATTTTAATTATTATTGCATGATTCATTATTATTCTAACCATTATTTCATGATGTCTTTAACTGCCAAAGAAGATTTGATCATGTAAATGTTTTAGTGACAAAACGGCATTTCTCACAAGAGCTGGGCATCCTCTCAGCTGTCTCTGGTAGTATTATATTTCTCCAGAGAGCGTTTCCAACTCATCACTAAAAGCCAAGCTAAAGCATAAAGCATTCCACTACTGTGATGGGGCAAGAAAAAGGCTGCAAGACATCAGACTCCCCAGTAAGGAGAATGCAAACAGCTTGTCAAGGGAAGCCATTTAGCCTTCAGCTCAAACATAATTCACACTCTGGAGAGCCTTCCATTGCAGAGAAGACTTTTTGTGAAGAACAAGCAAGAGAAGAAGAGAGGGAAAGGATCGACGTTCATCCAAACTTACTATAAAATGATTTAAGAGGGAAAAGAGTGTGAAGATGACTATATGAATACTTAAAGATGAAACAGCTAACACATCACATGCTCCAAGACAAAAAGAGTCAATTTAAAACCCTTGAGCCTTAGGTTGCTATTTAGAGCCCTACAAATGAGGGTTCAAACTAAATCTTAGCAAGACTGAGCTGGATACTGTATATCCCTGGAGATGCATCTCCATGTCAAGAACATTCTGATATCCCTGGATAACTCTCAGATCACACCATCTGGAATTATACATAACCTTGGGGTAGTTGGTTTCTGGATAAGAAACCATCCTTCTCACCCCACACATCTAACCTGATTTGGTCATTTACAGTTAGTTTTCCCTTTATAACAAGGGTCTTCAATCTTATCCAAAAATGGCTGGTGTTGCTGCAGGCTTTCATTCCAACCAAGCAAGAGTCACATCTGATTTCACTTGTTTAATCAGTTCACCTTAGTCTCCAATCAACTATCAAGTGTGCTTCCAATTTGTCTGTAATGAAAGCCTGCAGCCACACCAGCCCTTTGTGGAGAAGATTGAAGACCCTTGCTTTACAACATCAAGGGGATCCTTCCATTTTTATACAAAGAGGTCACTCAGGTTCTTGTTCAGCCCAATGCCATCTCAAGATTGGACTACTGCAATTAATTCCTGGCTAGACTTCCCCTGCATGCAATCAAATCTCAATAACTGATCCAGAATTCTGATGTATAGCTTGTTTTTAACTGAGTTCACCGACATCACCACATTGCTGCAGTCCCTCTACTATCATCCTATAGCTCATGTCCTATGGAGGTGGTAAGGGAGGGAGTGGGATTGTCTATGGTGTTAGAAGTTTTTTGTGGCTAATCAGCAGCCTGATGACCTAGGTGTGAAGAAGCTGTCCTGAAGCTTTCTGGTTGTGGAACTACAATACAGCAGGCACAACAACAAACAAAGGCTATGGCTTGAGGCTTTTGTGGGTCTTTTGTCAGGCACTAGGTCTTCTTCCAACAGTGTTTGTGTATACTGAAGCTTATGTGAAAAGATATGCTGAGCTGAGAGACAGGACACAAGTGTGTAAAACTAGAAGTATGTTTAATTTCAGCAAGTAGAATAATCATAAACCAAACCCATAGCCAGGATCAAAATACAGACAGACAAAGTAAAACAAGGATAATCCCTTATCAGAAAAGAGAAACATGTAAGGGTCTAACATAGTAGCAATTCAAAATATGAACTCAAGGCTAGGACCTAACAATAAAATTTCATGGCAAGACTGTGCGTTGAGATATTGATACAGGTATAATACTAATAAAACTATTATAAACAACACACCAATGACAGGACAGGGGCAAAGGCAGGATTAGAATAGAAACCAAAACAAACACATCCACATGGCATTCTTTGTCATGGGACCCATGTGACAAAAATGGAGATGTGCCACACCCTCTGTTGAGCTTTGCAGGCAGGATGATTTTGACAGTACAGGTGTGGAATGAAAATAATCAGTGTCACGCGGTGATGCCTACGTGCTCGGAGAATTTGGAGGTGTCCCCGGTTTCTAGCCTCGGATCACACTCTAGGGGAGTCTCTTATCTTATATGAGATCATTCATTATCTTATATCCCTCATGGACTCTGGAGCGGCTCTCATCTAGTGTGGCATCTAAATCGCCTAGAAGACAATACAGCGGTGGTCTCATATATCAACCACCAGGGAGGATTATGTTCGTGTCCCCGTTTCAGGCAGGCTCAACTATTTCCTCTCTGGTGGAGGGGACGTTTTGTCAGTGAGTGCAATGTACATTCTGGGCAACCGGAGACAACACGCCTCAGAGGAGACAACAAAGTGCCCACTGTGGTTCGCCCTCACTCCCGCACCAAAGAAAAAAAAAGGTCAGGCCTGGACGCCATATCTATATGCCTTTCCCCCAATCTCTCTGCTCCAAGATCACCAAGATCATGCTATGACTGCTGCTAGTAGCACCAGATTGGCCAGCTCGAATTTGGTTCTTGGAAATAATATCTCTGCTGGACAGCACTCCCTGGGAGATTCCTGTTCGCAGGGATGTATTGTATCTATTGAACTATGGAAACCATGAGGATGGCCCCTGAGCGGCAGCAGCTCATAGATTCCGATCTCTCAACCAAGGTTGTACAGACCATGTTAAATGCTAGAGCACCATTCACGAGAAAATTGTATCCCTTTTAGTGGCAACTTTTTATTGTGGTGTGTGGAACACCAGTGAGACCAAGTAAACTGTGTAATAGCTATAGTCCTGAAGTTCTTACAGGAATGCTTCTCAGCAGGGTTGGCTCCTTCTACAATTAAGTTCTACATGGCCACCATTTTAGCCAGCCACGCCCCAATTGATGGAGCATCTGTGGGATAAAAATCCTCTAACTTC
Organism: Ictalurus furcatus; assembly: GCF_023375685.1. Lineage (NCBI taxonomy): Eukaryota > Metazoa > Chordata > Actinopteri > Siluriformes > Ictaluridae > Ictalurus > Ictalurus furcatus. The sequence goes on along the minus strand of NC_071276.1, from coordinate 17,859,449 downwards.
GAGGTTTATGCATGATGTCAGATTTATGAGGCCCATCTGCAGACCACACATACCTTCCTGGTCCCTGCTGTGGTTCGGGAAAGTCTGTAAGGCGCCCCAATTGAGCCCTTGGAGTCAACCCTAAAGGTAACTCTTTTGATGGGCCCTGACATCTCTGTTGCCCCTTCCTGCCTTGACTTTGAACCTGGATTAGTGGGTATACTCGTTCCCACAGCGTGAAACTCACGCAACGTTGAGTTCCCTTTGAAAGGGAACGTCTGGGTTACACATGTAACCCTATTCCCTGAGAAGGGAATGAGACGTTGCGTAGATTTGTCATACTGGGGTATGCCTGTAAATTGCGTCTTCGCTTCAGACACTGATGACGTGGTTTACAGGTGCCGTTTTATAGTCACGCGATATGCCATGTCACTTGACCACGCCAGGCCTATAAATAGGCATGAATTTGAACAGACTTCAGATACCGGTCACACACGAGGGCGCTTCCTACAGCGTGAAGCTCACGCAATGAGCATAACCAGCGTAACCCAGACAGTTCTTGCTTTCTGAAATCCACTATTAACTCCTCGGTCCTGTCAAAGTTAAGTGGACGGTTTTCTTTCAGTGTGTCAGGGAACTTGCTCTTGGTTTTTGTTGGAGATCAGGCACACTAAATTTGCAGATGACACGATAATAATGATGACTTTGAAGTTTGTACTGAGGGTCAGTGGAGAGAAGATAATGCTGCCAATTCTCACCACCTGACAATGTCCCATTTTGGACAGTTTATCAGACACTTTTATGTGTGAAAATATTTGCTGAAAAGGTTTATAGGAAAGGATCCACTTCTGAAGCCTCACAGGTGTCATTTATCAAACTATAAAACATAATTTCATTGACAGCAGGGATGAAAACAAAACTACCAACATGAGTATTTATGTTCTTCACAAAAAGAAAATAGACTGAGCCACTGTGAAGATAAAACAACCCAAATTCTTGCTATATTCTGGCAAATGTCATTAAACTATCATTAAACTGTCAGTTTAAAGGATGGTGGCTCAAGTCAAGTCATACCAGAAGCTCAAGGAATTATAGTTCAGTGCAATTTCCGGTAGGTGGGTATCTTAATTTTTTGGCTTCATAGCCAATAATTGGTGTTTTATATCTGATTCAAGCAGCTACTGGATGCTGGAGGGATTGCAGTCATGTGGTGATGTGGGGGACCTTAGTTAAAAACAAGCCATACAGCTGCATTTTGGATCAGTTATAGATATTTGATTGCATGCTGGGGAAGTCTAGCTGTAGTCCAATCCTGAGATCACATGGGACTGGACAAGAGTGTGAACGACCTCTGTGGATAGAAATGGGATGATCGACAAGAAGTTCTGTTTGTCTTTACTCTGCTAGAGCTGTATACACTAAAAAAATTATCTCATTATGCCATTATCTGGTGTCACTCAGAAGAGGATGGGTTCCCCCTTTTAATTTCGGTACCTCTCAAGGTTTCTCATTGAAAGCAATGGTTCCTGTTTCCTGAAGACCACTATTAACTCCATGGTCTTGTTGAAGATGAATGAAAATGTTTCCTACAGATCAGGCACACTATTATGGTGTCATCCATGAATTTAATTGGGATTCATATTTAGGGGCAAGGGGGAGGAGATAACACTGCCCAGTCTCACAACCTGTCGATGATGGGAAGTTTAAAGAACTGTTTGTCTTTACTCTTTGACACCTGTTTTGTAGTGATTAAAAGATTTATAATCCCAATATCCAGGGTTCAACCAGAAGAGTTTTGAGTCTGGTTCTTCTCAAGGTTTCTTCCTCATGTCGTCTCAGGGAGTTTTTCCTTGCTATTGTCGCCTCTGGCTTGCTCATTTGGAATCTATATCTACATTTGGATTTCTGTAAAGCTACTTTTTCACAATGTCTATTGTCAAAAATATTATAAAAATTAATATTGAAGTTCTGTATCCAGCTGTACAGAGAACTCCTCAGGCCTAGAGCACTCTGGATGAATGTGTGTGAACGACTTTGTAATTACAGCTTGACTAGTGGAAAATAAGCCAATTTGAAGGCAACATAACATTTGGATGAACACCCAAGCACCCATAAAATCCTTTCACATGAGTGTGACTGGAGTTATTTTTTTTTTTTTTTAGCCATGGACGAATTTCTCCTAGCATGCGCGACTATACATGCGTGCATAGTAATATTTCTAATTAATCATCAGTTCATCATTGTTAATTTTACTGTTTACTTTTTTAATTATGCTTTTGTTTTGTTTTGTTAGTTTTATTCATATCAAATCGCTAAAGTACTTTGGTTAACGTCTCCATTAAACATGCAATAAAAATCTAATTTGGCCACCTACTTGCTTGCATTATATTATTTTTGACAGTTTAACAGATACACTTTTATGTAAAATATTTGCTAAATATGTTTATAAGAAAGGATCCACCCCTGGAGCCTCGCAGGTGTCATTTAACAAACTATAAAATATATATTCAGTGACAGCACGGATGATAAAATAACAGCATGAATACTGATGTTCTTCACAACAACAACAGACTGAGCCACTGTGGGGGTAGAAGGGTATATTTGATGGAGGTTAGATCTGTTTCATCTGGCCTCACTTTCCTACCAGTAAATCATGGATCCATCTATTACCTGAATGGCTCTAATGACAAAATGCTCTCTAATGACTTAATGGTTCATTTATATATTTATATATCTATATATATATAAGCCTAAATCCTGTCTGTATTCAGGCAAATGTCATCTCATTTCAAATTGTCTTAAACTGCCAGTGATTTAGCATCTTTGGCACTCCTTCAGATGATCACTTCCCGAAGGGAACATTTAGAAAAGTGTCATTTTCTCTACAGTGATCATTACCTAAACTGTGTGGTAATGTTTTTGTATTTAGCAGCCTTTACAACTACATGTCATTAGAGAAAATGAGAGATGGCCAAGATGCTTCAGACGGTTACAGTCCCTCTAGCATTTTAGCATAGAAGGGCACAGTGGGCTCAATTTTTTTGCATCCATTTACTGATGGATTCACTTATTTATCATTCTTTCAAATGTATTTTGAATGAATTGCACTTTCCACAAACTATTTCATGCAGTAAAGTCTGTTCAGTTACAGAAGTTTAGGAGCATGGTACTCTGCTACCATATCTGCTGGGCTGGTTTTCAGAAATGCAATTCAACTACATCATGAGGCATACTTAATTAATCTACATATACACAAATCTTTCTGTATTTGAAGCTTGTGTACAATCCAACTTGTTTCATGTGAGTTGGGGGCTAGCAAATTAGCTAACTCGCCAAGCATAAAGAGTAGGCAAAAAAACAGCAAACACAGTTTCACCATTCAATTAATCTAATACCTGACTACATACTGTGGCCTTTTAAAAAACAAACAAACAAACGTTTGTGGTGTACTGCACTGCATTATAAAGGACTGAACCCAGTCCTTCATAGTCGTGCTATTGGCTGACAATGGAAATTCCCTTATCAGTGTTCAATGGAGTTTAGCACATGAAGTCTGAGATGAAACCATTGACTGTGGACAATTCCAGTTAAATAGAACTTGAACTTGTTTTAGACTTGCCATTTACTGCCACTTATACTTGGTCTTGTCTTGTCACGGCTATTGGTCTTGGTAAATATAGTCTTAATCTTGATCAAAATACTGTTTCTGTTGTCTTTTCTTTTTTTCATACACAAAGTTTGACAAGAGATAATTCCTTCTTCTAGAAAACAGCCTAATCACTGGCTCAATTCTCAGATGAAGACAGTTGACCAGGCTTGGCCTCGAAAAAATATTTGATAGATTTTGGTCTTGATTTTACTGTAACTCGGTCTTGCTTTTATTTGGACCCAATCTTCACCTTGACCTACTTAAAACTCAGGCTTGACTCAATCTTGGATAGTCATGGTCTTAGATTAATTTTGGTCTTTACTACCCTGAGGCAGTCAGATTACTCAGCACCCTGCTGCCTCCCAATGCTCACCTGAACTCGTCAAAAACCTAACCCAGTAAGACGCCGTACCAATGCACGTCGCATCGCAATGCACTTTACATAGCCGCATCAGTCACTTTTATATTATGGAACATGTTTTTGCTGCCAATATTGCTGCTATACTCGTGCTTCTATATTACACGATAGTTTATAGTTTACACCCACATGTTCTGTGCATTTATTGTCTTTCACTCATCTCACACTGATATATATTGTGCTTTATGTAGTCTTGTGCACTGTTCTGTGTTGCACTATGGTCCTGCAAAAACGACATTTCGTTCCAAAGTATACAAGCTATATAGAGGAATGACAATAAAAACCCACTTGACTTGACTTGACTACAGTCCTACACCATCAAGCTTTGGTTTGTATCTTTTATGACCAATTCATATACAATATGAAGGAGTTCTTCATACACCCTTACAAAAAAGGGTACAGTCACATCCGTGAAGTGTTCTCCCTTGAAGGTTCTATGTAGAGCATTACATAGCAGGTTTCCTTTTAATAATAGACTCCAGGTAGAACTGCTTTAGGAAAAAAAAAAAAACAATTAACCATATTTTTTCTTTATCAGCTATAATTTTTACCTGATATTTAACTTTTGTTTGTCCTCAATTCGTCTTAATTCATGGTACCGACTGCCACGCTAACTCTGATTCTTCCTAACTAGTTTAACAGACTACACTGTCGATTGGCTCCAGCCTGCCTCATCCTCTTTCATTCCCATGTATGCTCCAGCAGTCGGTGCTGGCAGACTAGCCTTAGGCCAAAACACAACTCACTGGGCTTTCTCTCAGCGCTCAGGCCACCAATCAGATTCACTTATGGCCTCCACCCCAAGATTCATGCACGTTCCTGAAGGAAAGAGTGTAGCTATTGTGTGTTTAGACTTAGAACCTTGCTCAGAAAATATCATTCCTTTCACAAGCATCTCAGAAGACGCTACAGCCCAGAGCTAACGAGCCTAGAGAAACTTGTGGCCTTAAGCAGATTTATCAAAAGATCTGAAATCCCTTTTATGGCCTTTTCATTTCTCAGGAAAAGGATTTTTTTTTTTTTTTTTTTTTGGTCCGAGTAGGGTTCAAAGTCAGATTCCATTACAAAGATTTGTTTTCATTTTTGTCTTTTATTAAAAAAAAATAAAAATGCAAATATTTACTTGATACTCGTTATTAGCTTCACTGTATTTCGCACAGATTCTAGAAGTCTCTAGAATTGTACTGGAGTGGTGTTTAGTGGTTGGTGTTTTGATGATGGTGGTTGAGAGTGCTGTTGCTCCAAAACCCCCAGCAGCAGACCACATCGGGTTCACTGACAACAGGAATCTTTAAAAGATCATATTGATTACCCCAAATTGTACTTTATAGCCACATACTTTACTTTGTTATTCATTCAAGAGCCTGTCTCTGAGTTTCCCAATCTGTAAAGCATTAGGAGATTTAGTTCGGTATTCAGAGGGCAGGAAGTGAGTGAGACCGAGCCACCCCGCTCTGTGGCATTACAGTTGTCTTCAGACAAAATAAAAAATCCTTGAAAACAAACATTAAAATAAACGATTGTGCACTCCCATGCATCAATACGACAAAATGAGCCCTTAATTAATTTCAACTGCTAAATTGGCTTATCGTGTTGGTGAGACAATTACAGCAAATGGAGCACATTTAGATAATCAGAGAAACTCCACAACTTGGGATCATAATGTGCCTGACTAATGACTTCATGCTCACAGATGCCTATTGGGTAAAAGACACATTAAAAGGAAATGCTTCATGAGATGATATGATAAAGTTAATGACAGAGCAAAGTGGCGAATGTACAGCACCGAGCATTTTCACAGAGATACGTTGTGATCAAACATGCGGCACCGGCACGATGCAATTACACACGGTCTTAATGAAGACTCACACACGAGACTCATCTCATGGCTTAGTGATCCTTGTACATCAGTGTACTTACATGCGTCATGTGAGTGCACGGACGCCTTCGTAAAACAAATCGGCAATCGGTTATTGTACTTGAGCAGCTTAATTATACATACTGTATTATAATGGTGCGTATGTCAGCTCTGCAGTGCACATAGTAGGAGGTGTGTCTTGAGAAAACACACAATAATATCTCACACTTGAGTGTTGCCTAGTGCAATGCAATTATACATTAATTATGCTGTATTTGTATTATCCATCCATCCATTTTCTATACTGCTTATCCTTCCTTCACGGGGAAACCTGGAGCCTGTCCCAGGGAGCATGGGGCACAAGGCGGGGTACACCCTGGACAGGGTGCCAATCCATCGCAGGGCACTATCACATACAAGTTCACGTTCACACACCCATTCATACACTACAATCAGCCTACCATGCATGTCTTTGGACTGGGGGAGGAAACCGGAGTACCCGGAGGAAACCCCTGCAGCACGGGGAGAACATGCAAACTCCACACACACAGGACCACGGTGGGAATCAAACCCCCAACCCTGGATGTGTGAGGCAAACGTGCTAACCATTAAGCCACCATGGCCCAATACCATGCATGTATTTGTATTATAAGATGGCAAACCCAGATGCTTTATGATTTTCCAGCAGCACACCAGTGGAGTATTGGGTCATCACCAGTAGCATACCCTAAAGCCCAGTGGGAATCATTCTATGAACATTATTTCTTACATCATGAGAAAAGGCAGGACATAAGTGTGCAAACTCAGCAGTGTTTTTATTAAGGGCAGTCTACAAATCATAGTCATAGGGTTAAAGCACAAGCAGTCAACATCATGAAAGTGTAATCCATAATCATAAACAAGAATTCACCGAAGGTCCAAACATGGAAGAAACTAGAACACGGAAACGGGGAGTCAAAGGAAACCGAGGCTGATGGTTAAAAGTAATGTGCATGATGAGAGTTTGCGAAGAAAAAAAGACGCAAGAGGATATAAATGAAAATAATAATAGTAATACTGTAAGTAGGTTTGTTCTTGGCGGACTAGATCTTCTGAAAAGGGTACAGTAGGAGGAACCCTTCACCTGGATATTCTAGTCCTAAAGCTAAACCTCTACTAAGATCAACAATGACCCTGATGCTTAAACTCAAGATCTTTCCAACACACTGAGCACTTGACATTATAGTGTATAATTGTCGAAGAGTAATGATTTATATTCTTACTATTCATTGTCACCCAATCTACTATCCAGTATCTGGTTTCTCTCAAGGATGTATCATCTCAGAGAGATTTTCCTGGCCACCGTCACATCTGGCTTGCTCGTTAGGTATATATGAAAACATCTATATGTTTATATCCTAAAGATGCTTTGTGACGACGTCCATTGTTAGAAGTGCTCTATGAATACAACTGAATTGAATTAAATAAAAATAGTAAAAATTGTAAACAAAAATTTTTAATAATGTAACAATTTGGAACAACAGTTATATCACCTTCATGCGAGTGACAATTTTTTTTGTCCTACACTTGCCAGATAATGTCTAATGTGGATCATCATTACATGGCATAGAATTATCATGAAATATCGCTGTATAGCAAAATAATAATAATAATAATAATAATAATAATAATAATAATAATAATAATAATAAACAATTAAAAATAAATAAATAAATAAATAAATAAATAATATTAATTTAAATGATGGCAAAAATTCTTTAAATGTCAAACAATTTGTAAGCAGAAAAACAATTTATTTTAGACAAGGGAGGGGGGAAAAGGCAAGAGATTATGCATAACAAAAATTTGCATACCCCTGATTCACTTTGGAAAAGGAGCACTGTGGGAAATTTAAATGTTATCCAGCTTAATCAAAATGCCTAACTGGCACAAATAAAGCACACCTACTATAAACACTCTGATCAGTGAGTAGGTTTTCATCAAATGCGGAGGGAAAAAAATCCAGATAAATGGTATGTTGCCAAATGGCAAGACTGTGCAAGAGGTTCAAACAAATAATTAATACCAACAAAGCTCTCCTTTGAAGATCATCCATTTTTGTAAACACCGCCATTAATTAATATGCATGTGTATTAATCAGTAACTCAGTATATATCCAAGGACAATATTAATACGCATACATACATACATTATATATGCACAGAATTCCATTCTTATTACATCTTATCATCTGCGAGCGTCTCTATGTAGGTCAGTGTCTTGATTATCTCCAGAGCTCTGAGCCTCTAGTGTTAAGGACAAGACGAGTGATGATTTATTTACCACACCCTCAACCTGTCAGGCTTCATTTCACTTTAACAATCTGCTCAGGACAGGACAGCTCGACTCCCAAGAACACGGCATTACAGCCAGGTGAGTGATGCTGTGAGAGAACGCAGCTTCTCAAACCCGACCGGAGTATAACTGATCGGTGATCTTAGCTCTCAGCTGCACAGAACTCTGCTTAGATTGTGTTCTCCTGAATGGATAAATATATCCCGTTCTTTGTTCTAGGTTATGTGTATGGTTTACCTATATAGAGGTGCTAATGCTGTGAGCAGGACAGCCATGTTGATTTGACGTCACTTGCTGAACTCGGGTTTGAGGAAACCTGACCGTGTTTATGAGTAGGAATTCCTACTTGAGTTGAAGGGGTTCTTTGGTTTTTCCTAGGCGGAGGTCAAATACAGCATAAATTCTTTGTAAGGAATTAAGCTTCCCTTAAATAATGTACTACATTACTGTTCTTGATCACTGCACAATTCCATACTTGTTCTTTATTGTGTTAGAACCTTAATTATTATTCTAGTAGAAAAATTAAATAGGGGGAAAACCTTTTAAAAGTTGGCGTGTAAACGATAATAATTAAGTAATACTAGCTGCAGCACCTTGTCATTTGTTTTTATCTAAAATAGGAGTGAATTAAGGGTCTTTAATGTTTGCTTGATAGAAAGCTAGTTTAATTTTTGGACTAACCAATCTGACATCTTTAGGACTTTGGCTGTTGATCTAAAAAACGAGCAAGTGAAGATATCTCGAATGCATTTACATTTACATTTATTCATTTAGCAGACGCTTTTATCCAGAGCGTCGTACAAATTCGGAAACACGAGCAAAGCGATATATCAAGCGGAGAACAATACAGGTAGTGCTACTGTGCAAGATCTTTTAATTGAGGTCTAGAAAAGCAAAGTTCACTCCACCAATGAGGGACAGTTAGTGTGAAGGTTCTGGAAAGGGACCTTGAGCCACGCTGAGTAGGCACTACTAAGCATCGGTCGTTGTTCGATCGCAGATTGCGTGAGGGAACGTAAGCCTTCAGGAGAGAGTTGAGGTAGGGGGGTGCTGTTCCAGACAAGGTCTTGTAGGTGAGCATCAAGGCCTTGAATTTCATACAGGCGGCTACAGGAAGCCAGTGGAGGGAGATGAAGAGGGGTGTGACATGGGTCCTTTTGGGCTGGGTGAAGACGAGACGTGCCGCTGCATTCCGAATAAAGGAAAAGCTATCGAATATACACCCGTCAGCCATAACATTAAAACCACCTCTAAAAAGACCTCTAAAGGTGTGCTGTGGTAGCCAGGCATCACAATTTGCCTCTTGTCAAAGTCGTTCAGATCCTTACACATGCCCATTTTTCCCGGTTCCAACACTTCAACTTTGAGAACTGACTTCAGTTGTTGCCTAAAACATCCCACCCCTTCACAGGTGCCATTGTAACGCGATAATCAATATTATTCACGTCACCTGTCAGTGGTTTTAATGTTATGGCTGATATATATTTGCAGCGCGTTTCCTATGTCACTTAGTTTCACTTAGTTCTGTCTTTCACCAGACAGACATCATAAAGAAGTGACGACTCCATTTTTTCCCCTCACAGAAACAATGCTAGTTAATAACTGCTTCAGCTCTGCAATGACAGCACGCTTTTGTTGCTGTAGAGTTGGCAGTGATGCTTACCTTGCTGTTAGGGGGAAATATGGCTCTCTCATGGCAAGCCACTTCATAATTTGCTGTACGTAGTTGTTAGACTGGGCAAACATTCTATTCATTCCAACAAATGAACATTTTAGTCTCAGAAACTAAACAATACCAAATGCCAACTGGCTTAACACACTTTAACTGCTGGAGTTTGATTGGTGTTTGTTGGGGTTTCAGGTTCAGGCAGCCACTGTTTGTGCTTACAGAACTTTTTCATAAAAGAGCTAAGAGTCGATTGTGTATGATTAATGATGTCCAATTACAAGAACCTGAGTATACATGTTTTTTATATAAGGTTCATTAATCTTAAAGTCTTTCCTGAGTTATATTCTAGCCAGCTTGTATTTGAATGGCCTTTCCTTTTTAGTTTTATGATGACTGATGACGCCAAGGTTTTGTTTTTGGCTGCAGCTACACGCATTAAGGTACTTTATATTCGGTTCTGTTAGGTCAGAAGGTGTGGATTATTTTTTTGTACCAGCAGCTGTGAGAGTAGTTCCAGCTGTTAGACAAATCACAGTTTCACGGTATATTAATGCACTCGTTCTAATGTGCAAGACGTATGAGGTGGACGCACCTCGTAATCAAAACTCAATAATAAAAGGATTTTAAACACGTGTTGTTGTGTAACAAAGAAAAATGTTTCATCAAAATGGTGCAGTTTTGGTCAAGATGTTTATTTAACATTTGTGGGAGGAGCCTCCAGTGTTAGCACTTTGTGTTTTCTGGTTCTCGTGAACATGATAAGCTGCATTTTTGTCTTATTAACTTCAAGAGATTGTCAGAAGAGATGTTTACAGCTGCTATAACATAAGTGACAACAGCAACTAGATTTGAGGCTGTCCCACAACATAAAAAAAATTGACTGTAAATTAAAAAGTATGACGTGTAGTTCATTAATACATGTAAAAAATTGTAATCCTTGGCAATTTGCTGTGATGTAAGAGGAATACAATACGCTGTGTTACGTTATATATGGCGAACTTGTAATTCCTGCACACTGTGAACAGGATAAAGTACCCTTTCTATCATTTAACTTCTTTAGTCACAGTACTTGGTTTCATTTAAAACACTGACCATACTAATCACTGTTTTGAGAAGGTCAACATTATGTCAAATAACTAACGTTATCTGGCTAGCTTGATGCTAACGGTACTCGCTATTGTCCGTGGTTGTCGCTGTGCTGCAATTTCAGTCCGAAAAGTTGCAGAACCAATAGCCACTCAGAGCCTGTAGCTGTTAAAGGAGCTTTTTATGAGCTGTACGTGCTCTGACAGAGCAAACAAAAGATACAATTTCATGGAGATGTCCAGGTTTTTTCTCCATTTTGCTCATTGAATGTTGAATGGGCACCCAAGGCTCACTGATGCACGTGGGTTGTGAAGGCTAGCACGTCTGGTCTGATCCCACAGAAGAGCTACTGTAGCACAAATTGCTGAAAAAGGGAATGCTGGATATGATAGAAAGGTGCCACAGCTTGATGCGTATGGGGCTGTGTAGCCACAGACCAGTCAGGGTACCCATGCTGACCTCTGTCCATCTCTGAAAGTGACTACAATGAGCAGGTGAACATCAGAACTGGACCTTGAAGCCTGGTCTGATGAATCACGTTTTCTTTTACATCATGTGGAAGGTCGGGTGCGTGTGTGTCGTTTACCTGAGGACAAGATGGCACTAGGATGCACCAGGATGGGAAGAAGGCGAGCCAGTGGAGGCAGTGTGATGCTCTGGGCAATGTTCTGCTGGGAAACCTTAGGTCCTGGAATTCATGTAGATGTTAATTTGACACGTACCACCTACCTAAACATTGCTGCAGACCGAGTACACCCCTTCATGGCAACAGTATTCCTTAATCACAGTGGTCTCTTTCAGCAGGATAATGCGCTCTGCTACACTGCAAAAATGGTTCAGGAACGGTTTGAGGAACTTGTCAAAGAGTTCAAGGTGTTGACTTGACCTCCAGTTTTCAAGATCTTAATCAGATCGAGCGTCTGTGGGACGTTCTGGACAAACAAGTCTGATCAATGGAGGCCCCACCTCACAACTTACAGGATTTAAAGGATCTGCTGCTAACGTCTCAGTGCCAGATACCACAGCACACCTTCAGAGGTCTTGTGGAGTCCATGCCTCGACGGGTCACAGCTGTTTTGGCAGCACAAGGTGGACCTAAACAATATTAGGCAGGTGGTTTTAATGTTATGGCTGATCAGATTTGATTCACTTATGTTAATATTTGTTTTGTCCCGGTTAGTGTTTCTTACATTTATATTAAAATAATTTTCATTCCTACAGATTGCAATACTGTGATATTACGGATAAGATTAACATGCAGTTACTAATTTCAGTGACAAGCGTTCAAGAAAGGGTTCTTTCTCCTTTTAAATATTATCTCAAATCACTGATAAAGTATTGCACCGTTTTGCAATTTTTCTTCATTTTCATCCACCTCACAGCCCTGTCTTCATTAAGTTAATTGAGCTTCAAAGGGTGTTTCATACTTAATTATTTTTCTCAGGATCAGATAACAGGTTTCTCAGTTGCACCAATTACGCAATTTAATTCCCCAGTTCATAAATCAGTTGATTGCTGTTCTTAATAATGTGATTTTTTTCTTCTTTTCAGTGTGTGACCAAACTCTATTTTTTTTTCTTTACCCTCTAATAAGTAGGTCAGAAATTCATTCTCAAGCAGCTAATACGTCATTTCAAAACATTTCTTAAAAGAGTGTGTTATTTGTAATACTAGTGCTCGATTAATTCCAACATAACCATGACACAAACAAATAAATGTTCTCCCCGTGCTGTGGGGGTTCCCTCCGGGTATTCCGGTTTCCTCCTCCAGTCCAAAGACATGCATGGTAGGCTGATTGGCATGTCCAAAGTGTCCGTAGTGTATGAATGGGTGTGTGAGTGTGTATGTGATTGTGCCCTGCAATAGATCGGCACCCTGTCCAGGGTGTACCCCACCTTGTACCCCATGCTCTCTGGGATAGTCTCTAGGTTCCCCGTGACCCTGAAGGATAAGAAATAGAAAATGGATGGATAGACGGTTTGATATTATTTCCAAATTAGTCCCATTTGTGCTGTTAGGAGTTTCTTTCTTTTTTTTTTTTCTGATTACCTTCATGCTTGACTTCATCATGAAACATTTCTCAGCTGGAGAAACAGAAATGCTAATGTTAATATCTAATTTTTCTAACTGGCAGGTGCCTCCATATGTCTTTGGAATCGCTACAACCCAATTAAATCTAACATCTGTTCCATTAACAAATTAAGATCTCATCCATCAAACCTGTCCCACTCATCTCTTCACGTTCCCCGTACTCCACGTTCTTCATCCGCCAGTTTCTTTAATATTATTACTCCACAGCGGACACAAAGGAAGCCCAAAGTCATTTTAAAGTCATTCGGCAAGTCCGTGTGACATTTTAATAAGCTTTTCCATTATTTACATGATCATGAAACCTTTGAAACCTGTGAAGTGAGGTTATACCACAGTACTGACTCGTCAGAAGGAACAGCGGCTGCAAGGCTACAAGGTTTATGTTAATGCACTTATTGAAATACTTTATCATTTCTATGGTAATAACTCATTCACAATACGCCTCAGCTATCATAAACATGGCTGCCTACTTTGATGTTGACATAGTACCCGTAACAAGTGGCATAGATTAGTGATTGTTATGATGTATAGCTTAGCTTAGCATAGCTTGTAACTAACCTTATGGTAATAATGTGAGTAACACTGCAATTAACTTAGCTCTGAAGTGGGAAGTCAGAACTCATCAATTTTGACCTTCTTGGATTCGCGCTATAAATTGGGGGTGGTGGTGGGGGGCTCCATATTCATCTTTTGTTAGCAGCAAGCTAGCCAGCTAACTGTGATGAGTCATGTTTACTTTATGTACCTTCTCAAAACAGTGAACTGCAAAAAAAAAAAAAAAGTCAGTGTTGTATATTTTGTATGTGGATTGATGAGCAAGCAAAAACAAATAAATGTATATGTGGTATAACTCATTTAAATGCTGCTTTGTTTACTGTTGATGTGTGAGCAGTTTCCCATGCTGATTTGAGTTCACTTGCTGAACTCGGGGATAATGAGGCCGTCCCGAGTTCTCAAGTAAAAATTCAGGAGTTGTATCACTGTAGCAAGAGGTCAGAATTATTCTAACCTGTAAATGTTAGACCACTTCTGTAGGCCCCTTAAGTACAGTTTATACAAATACCCATGATAACGTCATGGAAATTTACTGACTCTAAACTACATCGAGTTTAGTTTTTCATCGTTGACATATCACTATTATTGACTCGTACTCAATACACTGACTTACGAAGTCTGCTCTCGTGACATTATTCTAATGTTAATCAGCCCGGAAAGTGTCGTAACAGCCTTATGTCTACTTGACGTCACGTGTTTATGACAGCCGACACCTGCTCGAAGGAGTTATAAATGTTCATGAAGATTTATGTCAGTCGTCGGAAAGATCTCACGCAGATGTCATAGAAACAATACCCTTAAGGACAGTGTTACCAAAAATAGTTTGTTTATAAGCACAGGATGAATTTCTCTTTGCGCACACAGCAATATTCCTACTTGTATAAACACTGGTAAGGAATGTACAGAGTTTGAAGGATAAGCTGACCAAGCACTCGTATGCTCTGTGAATCGCCTTGTACATTGCATCTAGACATAGACGCAAACATTTTATACATCTGTCTCTCAGGGTGAGAAACCAAGGGCACACACTGATTTCAGTCCAAACACTTACAAGGCTTTGCAAATCTCAAGACAATTAAGAGTTACATGTTTGAACACATAAGACACAGATGCTAATGGTGATCAGGGTGTATGGACAAGCTGTTTTAGAACGTGATTAATATTCATAACTTTTGAGCTGATTGGCCAGGAGGTTAAAAAGCACACTAAAAACTAAAGTCTTTTTATTTATTTATTTATTTTTTTCCTTTTGGAAGCCACGTTGTGACCAAAAAAAAAACCTGAAGGAAAAATAAGTTGGGAAAAATAACATGGATGCCTCCATGAAAGTGTGTTTTCATGCCGAGAATCTAGCTAACTTTAGTGATCTTGAGTTTATAAAGTACTTACTTTCTCAAAACAGCAATCTGTGTGGTCAGTGTTATAGATATAACCAACTAATGTATCTATGTCGAACGAAACATAGTACACGGTAAAACCGGGTAAGGTCATTTAACTCAAAAAAATTTGAAGAGACTAATTACTTCAAAATTTTTAAGTTGATAAATCATTTTTTTAAGTCAAATACACTTAAATATAACAAGAATTTAACTCAAACTTTGTCATCCATCCATCCATCTTCAACCACTTACTCCTTTTCAGGGTCACTGGGAACCTGGAGCCTATCCCAGGGAGCATCGGGCACAAGGCGGGGTACACCCTGGACAGGGTGCCAGTCCATCGCAGGGCAATCACACACACATTAACACACCCATTCATACACTACAGACACTTTAGACACGCCAATCAGCCTACCATGCATGTCTTTGGACTGGGGGAGGAAACCGGAGTACCCGGAGGAAACCCCCGCAGCACGGGGAGAACATGCACACTCCACACACACAGAGCCGCGGGAATCGAACCCCGACCCTGGAGGTTTGAGGCTAACGTGCTAAGCCACCGTGCGCCCTCAAACGTTGTGATTTAAAATTAATTTTCGTTATATTTAAGTGTATTTGGCTTAAAGAAATTTATTTATCAACTTGAATTTTTAGGGATTCAAGTTCAGACAAAGTTTCCTTTGTCCCCCCCCCCAGTTGGAGGTTAAAAATGACAAGCTTTAGTCAAAGACAGCATTAATTCCACTGGAACCACTGTCAGCAGCCGCGGAAAAAAAAAAAGAAAAAAAAAGTTCCGATAACATCATCATTATCGTACCACGATAACAAACCTCATCAGCCAAATAAGCAATAGTGCGGTCACATCATAGTGCCAAAGTGCTTAGAACACCTTAGAACTGGAGAATAACTTTACCAAACGAGAGAGAGAGAGAGAGAGAGAGAGAGAGAGAGGACAGTCATTCTGAACCAGGAAGTGTGAATGCCATGCACAGGTGAAGAATCCCAAATCAGGAAGTTTCAGGGCAGATTTTGTTCACTGAGCCTCAGAGTTTCTTTTGAGGTCAGGAACGGGCGGATCTTATCCTGATTTCCACAGTCTTTTAAGCCTGATGTGAAGACGAATGAAGTGGAATGCACCGTGTCCGTGTCGGATTCAGAGACCTGAAGTGGATTTTGATGTGTATTTTGGCCGAGTTTCAGGGACAAAGCTGAAAGCAAATAAAAGAGAGAGAAAAAAAGAAAAGTACACAGAAGCACACGAGCATTACGGAGACCCAGACAAATAATCGATGCTAATCGGCATTACTGTTAAACACTGGATTGGTTTGCTAATTCAATTCATCTCACACTGCATGTAATCCCTGACCTCTATGTGCTCTGATTACCACCAAAAATATGGCCTCGGTGTATCTTCACCACCGAAAAGAACACCAAATTGAATTTCCTTTCAGATCAGACAACACATTAGGACGGATTAGCCACATAGGCTGCATCAGAGATCAGTCTCAGATAGATGACCTGAACGAGGTCGAAATTCTAATCCTGTTTATATTGCTAATCCTGTTTTATTTATTTATTTATTTATTTATCTATCTCATTCATATTGACAAGTTAATTGAAATTCACAAGTCATAATAATAATAATAATAATAATAATAATAATAATAATAATAAAGCATTTCAACGTGAAGCAAAGGTCATTTTCTGAAGTTTTTAATTTGTATAAGAGCAAGCATGAAAATATTGTATGCAAAAAAATTAGGAATACAAATGATTTATTATTAGTTTTAATTTAATGACTTGGATGCTGTACATTTTTGATAGTGCTCACAACAGGCTGGAATTACTGTAATTAAAAGTTTCTGCTCAGAATTGTTCACCAAATTGGTTGTTAAAGCATTTCAGAGCAGTGAACTCCAACAAATTACCTCCAAATAACTGTCAAAGTCACGGACCTTTTCTAATTGTAAGGGGATTAAAAAATAATAATAATAATAATAATAATAATAATAATTTTGTGCAATCTGACTAAACATCAGGTTCCTTTCCCTGCTCTTCATCAGTTTTGCTTAAATAAATACATAATAAATGAATATGCAAAATTTGTAACACTAACTAATCCATCTAGATTTGTTTTTTTTGTTTTTTTGGTTAATCATTACTTCTCTTACCTCAGACAACATTAAAATGCCATTACAAATCCTTTCATCCTTAATTAGCCAGTGAAGAACCCATGAAGAAGCAATTTTTCTAAGACTGAATGTATTAACTGGGCAAGTGAACAGAACTCCAAACTATTGGTCGTTACTTTGTTCGTAATACCTAGAACCTGGGACCTTGCAGGCATTTAGCTATCTTAGTATATGGTATGAAAGGGTTCTTGTTTTTTTTAGCATCAAAAAAAAAAAAAAGGGGGTTCTATCAGTGGGTAGCTTTGCCCCTCACAGCAGTGAACCTGTTCGGTGTCCCACAACGTTCCCCTGCCACTCACGGTACACGTGTGTTTTGGAAACTAATGATAAAACACATCCGCAGGTTACTTTACTTCCTGAACAAGTGCGGGCCTGAGAATGAGCTGCATTCACGTTCACGGGAACCGCAACACAGTTCCAGTGCAACTGAACTCAGACCATCTCCGACATGTAGTCTCGCGTTCGGTACCGTGGTGCACTTTCCGGTCCGCATGACAGCTTTCACATTACCAATCTTTCATGCAAACCATGCTCTGTTTCAGACTATACTGCCAATGTGAAAGGCCTCTCAATCACCTGGCTCTCAGTCTAACCAAGCTTGAAATCCATGAAGTAACAGAGCAGCAGTCACCTGATGGACTTACAGCAGAACAGGAAACTGCATGTTATTTTTTGCATGTTTTTTTTTTTTCTCCTCTGACTCAAAAAAGCTGTTTTTAGCCATTATAAGCATTCCCCCCCCTTTTTTTTTAAATTTATTTTTATTTATTTATTTTTTAAATGTACACATTGGAGCTCTAACAATTTCGACAAGTCATTTGACTCCTGCAAAAAGATAGAGGAAAGGGAAAAAGAGTAAATATGGTACATAAATGAGAGAAAAACAATAAATAAATAAATAAATAAACAAATAAATAAATAATCATATGTAAGAATGAATGCAAAATGTGAAAATCACACGCGATACAAAACGAGATAATCCGGAGCTACTGTGAAAATAAATGAATAAAAAAGATTCACTACAACCTTCACTACAAGTTAAAACTGAACACGTCAAAAAATTAATAATGTGAAGAAGAAAAAAAAATAAAGAAATTCACATCAAATTAAAATACATGCGCTACAAGTGAAATAAAACCACAAGTGAAAACATCTGAAGTGTCTCAAACCGGGCTCAGTTCAAAGTATGGGATTTTTCTGTACAGACTATGACTATAGATGATCTAAAGTCATAAATAAAGTCATAATCTGCGAGAACATCCTGTCACAAAAGCCTGCACATTTCACCTGCGCATGATGTTCCATATGTGCAAAAGTACACACAGAAAATCCCCAAACCAGCTTCCTGGATCTTACAAGCTAATCTTCAAATAGAACTTTATCCTTTAATACAACATTCGAGACAAACAGAAGCTTCCCAGTACACCATCAGCCAGAGGAGCAGTATTCATTTCACAATTTAGATTTCTGAGAAGCCGAATGATCCGAGCACTTTATCTGATGACCACTCTCACTCTGATAACCTTGAGAACGCTCTCCCTCTCCCTTTCTCTCTGTCTGTCTTTCGAGTGGGCTGTCTAATGAAGGGTCTGTTTTTTATTTTTATCAGTCTCTCTTTTTCCAGCCCATTCCCCATCTTTATCATCAGATTGTATTGGAGCGGAGCAAACCGCTCAAGATTGAGTTTCAAAGTTTTGTCTGTGCTACATCTCCAGCACTCTACTCTGGGCTGAAATTGGGTTATTTTAGGTGGAAAGAGTCTTATTCTGTAGTTTTGTGCTATTGCTATCGAGTTGGTTAAAATCGTCATGTGCTTTTTAGCTGTTTTTTTTTTATTTTATTTATTTATTTATTTTTTATACTGCTAATCAATACAGGTTTTTCCACTGCTGAAAGCGTGCTCAGAGCTCAAGTGAATGTTGTCGGGAAGCAGGTGTTTCACGTAAGATCACTGACTTAGTATATATGAAATGTTTGCCGATATTTAGATTAGACCAAATCTTTGCAACTCGACGCTTTGCGTTTTGTAAGCTTGTATTATAAGTGTCTGGTAAAAAAAAAATAAATAATAAAAAATGTGTTAAGTATAGCCTCCCGTGTGGCACAACAGAAAAGCGTTGAGAGTCTGAATCTCAGCGATTCCACAGCCATCCATGGGTGGAGCAAAACTGACCTTGCTTTCGGGGTGGGAGGGGCATACTCTATCCCCTGTCAATCATAGTGACACTAGCCAATCGTACGCTTGTGAGAGCTCATGTACGTGGAAGAGGGATAGAGCTTTTCTTTCTAATGTATTATGCTGCCATGACACAGCATGAGCAGCGGTTCAAACAGATGAAGTTGGCTGGCTTCATGGATCTCAGAGGAAGCAAGTGTTGGCCCTCACCTTCCCCAGCTGGTCGCTGTCATATAGGGGCTGGCTGGTGGGTAGAACCAAATTAGGGAGAAAATGAGTTGAAATCGGTATTCATTCCTCAGAAGGAACTACTTTTTCATGAAATCAAGCCACAATCTGTTGTACTTGGAAAGTTCCTGGGTTCCTGCGATCTAAACTTGGTCTAGTGTTTCCTCCACTCTTCCGGGAAGACTTTCCACTAGATTTTGGAACGTGGCTGTGGGGATTTGTGTTCGTTCAGCCACAAGAGCGTTAGTGAGATCAGGAATTGATGTCAAGTTCATCCCAAAGGTGTTCAGTGTGGTTGATGTCAAGGCTCTGTGCAGGACCCTCGAGATCTTCCATTCCATCCTTGGAAAACCATGTCTTCATGGAGCTCGCTTTGTGCACGGTCATGCTGGAACAGGTTTGAGCCTCTTAGTTCCAGTGAACGGAAATTGTAATGCTACAGCATACAAAGCCATTCTATGCAATTGTGTGTTTCTAACTTTGTGGCCATATAATGTAATCGTTTTCGAATTTTGGTCATGTAAATGTGACGTCCTTGTTAAGCTCTTCAAGTAGATTACAGCATGTCGAGGTTTTGTAAGCTGAAATCTCAAAACTTGCACTCTATATCACTTAGAACTTTGAAATACTAAAAGGTCACGATTTGTGACTATACGTGATAAAAATAACACAAATCCCCATAACAGCCATCAACTCATCAAATGAACAGACTAGCAGTGCAAGCCTTCAATGCAGAGATGATTTGCTCTGGTTATTAGCTGACAACTCATCTGTTCATGATCAGATGAAAGAAAAAAAAAAAAAACAGTGAAGCAAAGCCAGATTCACAGCTTTTGCTGCTGGAACATCTGTGCCTCTGTGCCAGAAAGAAGCCAGGAGGAAAAATGATAAACCATATGAAATCCAATCTGACTTTTCTTGTTGCAGTTTTATTGCTATGTGCAAATTTTAGAAAAGAATTCTCAAAGGTTCTTTAGATGGCTGATCTGTTTATAACCTAGAAGCACATATGAAAGATGCTGAGTTCTTATTTATGCCATGTTCAGGTGGCAAATTTGGACCTTGTAAAGGTGAATGTAGACTTAATGCAGTTGAAGCTCGGCAGCTTAATAATCTGTTAATAACCAGGGAGAATATAGTGATATAATCTTCCATCCATCCGTCCATCCATCCATTTCCCACAGCGTTTATTCTAAACAGGGTCACGGGGTAACCTGGAGCATATGTCAAGGAACTCGGGGCGCAAGGCGGGGGACACCATGGACGTGGTGCCAACACGTCCTAAGGCACAATTGCACGCCCATTCACACACACATTCACATACACACACCCGATCAGCCTACAACGCGTGTCTTTGGACCGCGGGAGAAAAGCGGAGTACCCAGAGGAAACCCCCGAAGCACGTGGAGAACATCCAAACTCCATGCACACAGGGTTGAGGCGGGATTTGAACCCCAAACCCAGAGGTCCAAGGCCATCGGATATCATTTAGGAATACTTTATAAGCAAGACCTCGTACTTCATACTTACCTCGTTAAAGTAAAACAGTCGTCAGAAGTCGGACATTATCTAGTGAAAAGAATACGTTGAATTCTCGATTCTGATTGGTCAATTTGAGATGTTTATCAATTTTCTATTACAGCAGCCCGGAGAGGATTTAAAATGTGTGCGATTTTTGGATATAGCAAACTTTTTTTTTTTTTTTTGGTGATGTGATGATATGTTTATTTAGCATTTGTGGAAGGAGTCTCCAGTGTCAGCAACAATACAACTTGCACAAACAAGCACAAAGCAATCCACTTCCTGATTGGTCAGCGCCAGTTAAAATGCTGTATTAGCTTGACAACAATCGCAACTGTGTATTTAGGGACTGAATTACGCTGAAAAAAAAATGATGGCAAGCCCACAAACCATTTGAATCCGATTGTAATATACGGGCTGGACTAATATCGCACAGCGTTCGCCCGCTCAAAGCTAGAAAATTGCAAAGCAGGAAATAACGATTATCTGGCCGGCCAGCTGGCAGGTAGGGGTGTGACGGCTATTCGAACTCAAAACACCAGCTCTTTAAATTGCACTCTGTGAATCAGCACCATTAACCTCCACTCACAGACAACCAAATACAATCCTGTATAATGTCAGGGCCAGTAACACACCATCTATACACAATCAGTGGGGTGAAGGAGACAGTGATATGTCTTGATGAGGCAGTTCTTCAAACTCACACACACACACACACACACACACACATATAGAGAGAAACAAGCATAAAGAGGAAGAGACGAAACAACAACAAAACAAAAAAACCCAGACATAACAGATATTTTAGTTCACTACTAAGTAATAATGACCTCGATGACTGAAAATCGTTCACTTCGCTATTTTCTCTGACATCGTGGACCGGAAATCAGGTGATTACGTGCAGTCCTGATGTAACGTTCTTTCGGAAGGAAAACAGTTTGTTTCTCGCAACTTATCCCGAGTTGAAATGAACACTGACGGGAAGCAAGTCCGGTCTTCTTTCCCAATCGAGCACATCAAGTACGACGTCTCACCATCTCTTCAGACAGGTTTTTTATCCGTGTTCGACCTGACCGCTGTATTTAAGTGTAAAGCCTCTCTCTAATCAACAGAACTCTCCCGATTCAAAATATCCGATAATTAACGACTGACCGGCTGTTGAAGTTATCATCACTCGCAGTAGGAGTATCGTACATGAAACACCTGCTTTCCGACAACATGCACGTGAGCCCTGAGTACACTTTTAGACGTGAAAATCTTTTGATTGATTAGCAGTAAAAAGCTTTGAAGAAAAAAAAAAACTAATGAAGGAGTTAATGACGCACTTCTCTGCCTGTTGGAAATCTCTTTGTCTAACTCTCTCTTTCTGACTGCCTCGCTTATTCTCTCTCTCTCTCACTCTCCCTCCCTCTTTTTCTTGTCCATACAGCACCTTGCATAAGTATTCCCCCCTTAAACTTCTCCACGTCTCAGAACTGACACGGATTGAAGAGGGATTTTAACGGCATGACACAAAATAGTCCACGAGTCTGAAGTGAAGGGGAGAAAATAAATCAAACGTCAAAGTTGCAGTTGCATAAGTATTCATCTCCCTTGCTGTGAAACCCTTACGTTAGCAACATCATTTGTTGAACGGAGCCAAGGTGTGTCATTTAATTATCACGTGCGCATTATAAATACACCTGCTGATGGAAGAACCCAGAGTTGGTTAGATAACATACCGAAACAAACAGCATTACGGAGACCGGGAAGCTATCGAAAAACAAGTCTGTGACCTAGAGTAGTTCTGGAAAAGGATCAGGTAGGATTTGGTTATAAAACCTCTCAAAGTATGTATATTCTGCTGAGCGTCATTCGATTCATTTCTTAAGAAATGATAAGAAAATGTCATAACCACAGCTCTGTCTTGAGGAGGCCGTGCACATAAAGTCGGTGACCAGGTAGTGTGCGTTATTCATAGAACTAACCAAGCAGCTAAGGATAACTGTCGATGTGATGCTTCCACCACCATGCTTCACTGTAGGGATGGTGCTATCAGGGTATTGTGTTTCTGCCAAATTCTCCGGCTCCTTCAGAGTTACCTTCGGCCTCTTCGTTGCTTCTCCATCCGTCTCTCTTTACGTCTCTCACCGTGTCAGTGTATTTGTAAAAAACCTTCTCTCGCTCTTGCTGCTTGCCTCTCTGTCCTCCTCTCAGACCCACATACACACTCTGTGCCTTTTAGGTGGAAATTTATTTATTTATTTTTTTTTCTGGTCCGATCACTGTGTCAGAATGATTCAGTCCACTGGGGGAAAGAATTAAAAGACATGACCCACTTCCTTATTGACCGCTTATCAACATCTGAGAAGTTGGAAACTTTGGATTGACACTAAAGCCGAAAGCGAGCTCGCCACGGGCCCGGCTCATAAAAGAGAGCCGTATCAACTCGGTGACATTGCAATCGATCTCAGAAGTTTCAGGGCAGCGCTCTCGTTTGTTACGATCACACCCGGACTTTTCAGCGCCTCGCTGATGGATGAGTTCGAGAAAAGGAATTGAAGAGAGAGAGAGAGAGAGAGAGAGAGAGAGAAAGCTTTAATGGCCTGATGACAATATTCAAAGAGAGAGTGAAAAAAAATCGGAATTTCATGAAACATCTCAGCCTCTTTACTAACAAACAAATCGATGACTTGTGATGAAATGCATTTCCACGATCTGGGCTGAGCTTCAATGTGATATTGTTTGTATCACGTAGAGACAGATTTCTCGCAAAGAGATACTCGCGTTTCAGCAAACAGACAGTATCTGGATTGTTACAAATTAAAGGCAAATATTGATCTGGTGCGGTTGATATTTGTTCCGCCTTGATGAGACATCTGGAATTGTTTAACAAGCATCCTGGTGTGGACAGTAGCTGGGGCTTTAGGGACTGACAGGCATCTGAACACTGATAATATGCAGTGTGAATCTGAGAATGCGAAAAAAGAGAGCAGAAATCTGCAATGCAGTAGAAATCAAATATGCTCTCTCTCTCTCTCTCTCTCTCTGTCTCTCTCTCTCTCTCTCTGTGTGAGCTTTATCATGTATTATGTGAAGAATAAAATACTTGCAGGTGTGTTATTATAGTCAAATAATTAAGAATGGCATGGTGTGATGCGTCTCAACAGGAAGCATAGTTAGCATTATAGCCTCGAATCATAACCTTAGTATTACATGAAGAACACTCGAGCACACGCTGTGATAGAAAAATAATCTGCGATGGGGTGCCGTGATGAAGCAGTCGTTTTATTTCTCACATGTCACAGCAATTTGCCGAATTTATTTATTTTTAATTTACAGATTTTAATTTACAGCTGCAACTCGAGACGTTATCAGAGTATACGTATATTAAAAGAGGAGAGATGAATTACCGAGGTGGATGAAATGAACTGAAAGGATTACACATCTCAGGCAGGAGGTCTAGTCTCTTCTACTGAGCAATTACACGCACTGAGTAGCACCGAGGTGTTGTGTTTTTTTTGTTTTTTTTTTTTAAATTAAAAACCACATCACAGGTCGAGATAACCTGGAAGGACGCTTCTCTGAGAGTTCGGTGCGAGATAGGTCAGAGGAAATAAATCAAGGACATGGCTCACATCTGAACTTTGTGTATGTTCAGACACGGATAACGTTGCCACCCGGCGTCGCTCGGCAAGCCGTTCGCTTTTATCTCTGCAGCTCTGCCAAATAGCGCAGACGATAATCCTCTTAACTCATGAATATGCAACGCTTTACTTTTATGTTTAACACTTGTTTGTGTTTCACATGCTATCAAGGCTGAGCTAATTTACATATCGTTCAGTGAGAAAATTGAAATCTGGACCGGTTGTCTAACAAATAAGTCGTTTAATAAATCTGCCTTCGTGAGGATTTCTGGTAATGAAAAAGAAACGGACTGTTATCCCTCAGAAAGTGTGTCCCCCCCCCCCCCCCCCCCCATCTCTTCATAAGCCTTTGCGTCTGATGGAAATCTTCATTTGTGTGACAATTTTCTTCACACTATGCCAATTTACAATGAATAATGGGGAAAATAATGAATAATCAGGCTGGAATCCTGAATTGTGAATTTTCATACAGCTTTATGAACAGGTTTAGATTGCAGTGCAAAAGTTTTCACCCCCCCATAGTTTTTGAATGGGAAAAAGAAAGCTGTGCTTCTATTGTACAAGTGATTTGCACAAAAGCAAAATTCCAAAATGTTAAAAAAAAAAAATGTAATGTGGGTGCATTCTGCAACAAGACTAATAATTAGAAATATACACCAATCAGCCATAACATTAAAACATTAAAAAGTGAATACCAAGTTCGAATGACAAGGAGTCAGACATATTAGGCAATAAGTGAACAGTCATTTCTCAAAGTTGATGACAATTGTGCAAGCGTAAAGATCTGAACAACTTTGTGTGATGCTCTGGGCAATGTTCTTCTGGGAAACCTTGGGTCCTGACATTCATGTGGATGTTAATTAACATGTACCACCTACCTAAACATTGTAGCAGACTAAATACACGCCTTCGTGGCGACGGTATTCCTTAATCACAGTGGCCTCTTTCAGCAGGATGATTTGTCCTGACACACTGCAACAATGGTTCAGGAACGGTTTGAGGAACATGTCAAAGAGTTCAAGGTGTTGACTTGACCTCCAAATTTCCAAGGTCTCAATCAGATCGAGTGTCGGTGGGATGATCTGCATAAACAAGTCCAATCCGTAGAGGCCCCACCTGACAATTTAGAGGACTTAAAGGATCTGCTGCTAACATCTTGGTGCCAGAAACCACAGCACACCTTCAGAGGTCTTGTGGAGTCCATGCCTTGATGGGTCAGAGCTGTTTTAGTGGCACAAGTGGGACCTACACAATATTAGGCATGCGGTTTTAATATTATGGCTGAGCGGTGTGTATTTAAAGATCTTTTGACACGGTCTAACAGTGAATGAAATCTGGCAGAGCATAAAAGGTATGACGAGAAGAATTTGTGTAAATATTACAAGTGAGGAATTAAAGAGGCGTTCAAAGAATACAAAAGAAAGGTGGTGTGATACGGCTGGATGCAAAATGGAGCTACTGTTACTACCTTGAAGTTGATTCTTTTCCTATTAGAGCAGTTTCTGGAGTGTTTTATTCCTCTTATATCATAGTACTTTGCCAACAATGCCAAACAATCGACCTATCATATTTTTTATCCATTTATAGGTACATTTAATGTCATGGAACATCCATGAAACAAGTCAGTTCCTGTTGTGACTCACATTTATACGTTTTATTTTTTCTTCTCTCTCTTTAAGGTAATAAGAAGCATCTCTGAGAACTTTTCCCTGAAATATATATATATATAAATAAAATAATACCTCTGACTGGTACAAAGTAACGCTGACACTGGAGACTCCTTCCATAAATGTTAGTTAGTTAGTTACAATTACATTTATATAGCACTTTTCTAGACACTCAAAGTGCTTTACATAGTATGCGGGGATGGGGAGGATCTCCTCAACCACCAATAGTGTGTAGCATCCACCTGGATGATGCGATGAACGCCCACCACACACCAGCTATTAGTGGAGAGGAGAGAGTGATGTAGCCAATCCAGAGAGGGGGATTATTAGAGGGCCGTAATAGAGAAGGGCCAATGGGGGAATTTCACCAGGACACCGGGGGTTTTACCCCTACTCTTTTACCATAAGTGTCCTGGGATTTTTAATGACAACAGAGAGTCAGGACCTCAGTTTAACGTCTCATCTGAAAGACGGCGCTGTTTTTACAGTATAGTGTCCGCGTCACTATACCGGGGCATTAGACTCCACACAGACCACAGGGTGATCACCCCCTGCTGGCCTCACTAAATATCACTTACATTACATCGATCATATGCCATACAAGTCTGTTCAAGTTGTAACTATAGAAACAATAATGTATTCGAGTAGACCGAGCGCACTAATATAATCCGGGGCTTTTCTGCGTATCAGGAGCTGCTGTTATGGATAATGCACTCTCCATATGCTCCATAGCTGACCTGCAGAAAATGCCAAGATAATAATTTATAAAAGACAGTCATGCTGTAAGATCTTGAGATAACATTTCATTTGAATCACTATCCAAAGAAAATCCTACTGGCTCAACTTCTTCCCTTCATCCAGACTTAGTACACACACCAACACAAAATCATCCTCATATGGAATTTGATAGAGAAATATGACCTGATATGTCTCCTTTTTCGTTGCGGGTCAATGTATCTGTCAGGAAAGATGTTTAATTCATACATCATCCTACTGTGTGCTTTCTAAGATCGTAGCTTTTGCGCTAGCAGGCCTTCGATAGCCACGGAATAAATAACGTCCTCGGCGTCGCTCGTTGCCTCCGCCCGAGTAAACAACTGCACTCGGTAGAAAATGGAGTGGATCACATTATAGTGCTAATCTTTAAACTCTCGCCTCGGTTTGGGTCTCATTCACTACCTGTTAGCATCACTGCCAGAGAGCATGCGTTCACGATAACACTAAAACCCATCGACGTGCTGCACGCTCCCATCCCCCGAGCACAAAATGCTAATGACGATGAAATCATTGAACCTCTACCTGGTAAACAAACTCTGCTAGACAAGCCAGATATTAGCATTTGTCTCTTCTATATGCTAGACTATAAAACAGATCATATTGTGCAATGTGAAGGGTTGTTTTTTTGTTTTTTTTTTTTTTTGTGTGTGTATGTTGATTTACACAGATGATTTGTGATGCAAATGATTATTATGAAACCTGGCTCTCCTTTTTAAAATATTGAACTGTGAAAGCTAGAAGTCCCTACCTGCTGAATTCCGGAAGATTCTGACTGACTCGTGTTCACGTTTGACCCTTTCCCTATTTCTAAATGTGCGTTGAGACCAGGCAGGACACAAGTGCGTCAAGCGAACGTGTTGTTTATCGATTATCGATTGACGCAACGAGCGCGAAACAACAGGGTTTAAATACACACTAATTAGAGATGTGTGAAATGAGAGATCTTCTTTTGAAGTTGATTACAGCTTACCTGTGCTCTACGATGCTTCGAGAAAGAGTCAGTGGCTTAGTCATGATCTCTGTTGAGCAGATCCATGAACTTGGAGGGAGGGTGGTTGAGCATCAGAGCAGACAGAGAGGAGCCAGCAGGTAATGCATGATGGTAGTCACCTGGGTCTTATTACTGCCAATCTACTTATACGTGTTTCTTTGAACTTGCAGTAACTCCAAAAAATAAAATAAATAAACACAACAAAATTCCGCCTGCCTCCCGAGTCTTCCTCCGAACCTCGCCTATGCACACCAGGTTCTACAGTGGTGCCAAAACCCAGGATCAAGGAGGACTCAGATGCCGCCTCTGACGTCTCCCCACTCAGTGACATCACAAAGTCCTTCTCCAGTTCAGTCACTCTCTCTCTCTCTCTGTGGATACAGCAGATACTGAAGGCACAAAGAGACACATAAGTAAACTGGTGGTAAAAAAAAAAGAAAAAAAAAGACCTAGGTGAGAATCATAACACGTTAACTTGCCAGTTCAACCCGCCTCCTTTCCGTCCGCCGCTGACGCTCGACCACGCCTCCACTGCCACAAAGACATATGCGGAAGCCAAAAGCAGGATTTTGCTACAAAGCGCTACAAGGCATATATTTAAATGGTCCTAAAGTGCCTTAAACAGTGTGCAAACATGTTTGGGTGCCAGCAATGACTTTGCTTTGGGCCCCAGAAATTGCACCCTTGAAATTTCTACCTACAGGAAGAGCGTGTGTTCCCGTCTAGACTATTTACTTCCCACTCAAATTAATTCCACCTCTTTGCTCTTTATGTCCAGCAGGAACGTTTATTGCACTATTATTATACTCCACCATGTGTAATGCCAGACCTCATAATGTGACCACTGACCATAAAAATCCTGAACACCAGCAACTGAGAAGCATTCCAGCACCATGTACATCGCCTAGTGAGAAAACAACCCACCCGGAGGGTTCGTCATCTCGATCAAACAGCACGAGTGGCTGATCAGAGGGAGAATGAAAAGACCCCCTTGCTGGAGGAGACGCCGGAGACGAAGGACTAAGTAATGCTTGTTAATGATTGCACCTAACCTCTTCTTGTTATCTGCTTCTTCCAGATTCCTCCGACGAGGCACTGCCTCCAGCTCGGCCGTGCTGCCAGCCGACTCTATTTCTCTTCTCCTAACTTACCCCGCCCTATTAAAGCTATTAAATAAAACTTCCTAAAGGGCTTTTCAGAGTTAGAGTATGTTGTGTTCAGCCTGGCTATACTTTATTACTGACATTAGCTTTTCTTATACAGATTATCTCTTGCAGTTATGGTTGATTGCTTACGGCGTTAAACGTATCTTTAACATCAGTAGATTTGATATTGATTGGACAGACTTCATATAAAAACCATAATGAGCTTCCCTTTACTTTCACACTATCCGTCGTTACCCAGATGAGGACGGGTTCCCTTCCGAGTCCGGTTCCTCTCAAGGTTTCTTCCTCATATCATCTTAGGGAGTTTTTCCGGCTCGCTCAATAGGGATAAATTCACACACTTAAAATCCGTATGCTGTGTTTATACGTTTCTGTAAAGCTTCTTTGAGACAACGTCTATTGTTAAAAGCGCTATACAAATCAAATTGAATTGTATACTGAACACATAATGAACACATAATGCAGTGTTCTTCTGGTTATGGAACATTCCATGTTTACCATTATGTAAAAAAACAAAACAAAACAAAAAACATGCATTTTACATTTATGATTTATTCAAGTAATATGTTTTCACCTGTGAAAAACATGTTTCTGCCGTGAAATTACAGGTGATGATGTGAATCATATGTGATTACATGTAAAAAAAAAAAAAAATAAAGCCATGTGTGCTACATGTGGAAACCCATATAGATGTAAGAAGTTAATAACGTGAGAAAATGACATTTGAAATGAAAAACGCGTGTATTTTAGAGTAGAACGTGACCATAAATGTGTGAAAAATGTCACATGGGGGGGGGGGGGGAGGACCCCAGCATAAAATGGAAAATAAATCGTGTGGATAATTGAAATGTAGTAACGAACGGATCACGTGAAAAGAAGTCGATCGTGTGAGACGATCATGCGTATTCGTTTTTATTTTACACTACATGTGTAAAAAGAGCGTGAAAATAAAAACACTTGTCCTGCACGTGACATATTAACATGTCAAAAATAAATGAAGAAAAAAAAACAAACATTCAAATGAAACCGTATGCCTGAATGTGGAAAAATGAACGCGTGGAAATGAAATAATCATGGGGAAATAACCACAAGAAAATATGAAAACTTTAAATAATTAAGATGTGAAAATATTGAATTATGTGAAAATAGCAGCACATGCACTCCACTGGAAAAAAAAAAAACAAAAACGTGTCCGGTTCCTGTGACGTTCCTGTGACTTTTCAGTACTTTTCCTCTATTAAAAAAAAACCCCCCAAAACTCCATCAGAACAAACATCCATGCCATAACACACCGCAAATTTCGCTCCAATGATCTCTCATGTAATGCATCTCACTGAAGTAGCAGCTATCCGATGACTGTTCTGAGTCCGGGCCACGTACGAGGCTGCTACGTCTCGCTCGTTAGCAGCTAGCGTAAGATCTATGCAGATCTTCCCTGCGCCATGATTAGGCCGTGGGAGTTGTATGATTTAATTTGAGAGTGCAGACTAAAAATTTAATTCAGTGGTAGGATTATACCCAATGCTCTTATTCGATGCTAAGCACACTTGCGTTAAGTCAGCGAGGGTTGACGAAGCTGGAGCAGAGAATTTGTAGCTAATTGATGTGGGCTTCTGGATATCCCCATGTAGATACTTTGAGGAATAGCGAGGTGTGTTTTATGTGTTGAAGTACTGAGAAATGATAGCACAGAGCAGGTTGTGTGCGGTGTGTTCAGGCAAAGACGCCAACTTGACATTGCCATTATAGCGACTACTAAAATTCCTAAAGCACTTTATTTTTAAACCTGATATATCTCTAAGCCCTACCTTTTTTTTAATTTTTTTTGATAAAAGACATGGTTAATTATCGTGATAGCCGCCATGTTTGCTATTATGACAGCTTAGGCCACATGCTAGTTCTTGCTAAATATATATTATATATATATAGTTAGCCGTCTTCAGCAAAAATGTTACGATACATACAGTACGCACTCTACCATTCCACAGGAAGTCACATCCCATCACAGGGATGGTGCTGTATGTTTGACGTTGCACATAATCTACATAATCTAATAACAAACCGATTATTGTTATTCAACAAAGAAAAAAGTCACCATTGATATGGTGGAGTTTTCTTTAAGGAGGTGTTTAATTAACATTTATGGAAGGAATCTCCAGTTTCAGTGCGTTTTCAGACACAGGAATGTCTTCATTAGTTGAAACCCCAAGTCTTAGTCTATGTTTCTCAGATTTGTTTCGGAGACGTTCCACATAATTAAATGAATAATGAATAAAACGTTGGTAGGATTGACAAATTGCTGGAGTATAAGAGGAATAAACCAATGACCCCACTTCACGTCATTGGTTATTCTCCAGCAACACCACATCGCCGTGATGCTAAAAAAATAACCAGTCAGCATGTAGAGTGTGTTGTGACACGAAGGTCATAACAAGTACTTAATGTTGCCGTCGTAGACTTTACAATATCATGTCTTAAGAAATCCCATAACCTTTTAATGACGTTATGCCACGTGACATTCAGAACGTTTACATGGACAACAATAATGCGATATGAACCCGATTAAGACGATACTCTGATTAAGAAACTAACACGTAAACAGAGATTATTGAGGACCTTAATCCGATTAAAGTCATACTCGAAGTAAACACAAATGGAATTAAGACGTGTGGAGTATTCCTGTTTTAGTCGCGTTATCGACGTGAGTTACAGACACGTACACACCTTAATCACACTATTAACGTCGTGTGGGAGTTTTCACCGCATTGTGCGACAGGACACGTACACACACGGCAGCGCTCGACCGTTTGACGGCAAACAAGAGAGCACGGCTGCGTCCCAAACCGCGTACTTACCTACTACAGTATATAGTAGGTCAAATACATGTATCTCTATATACTATATAGTAGGTAAGTATGCGGTTTGGGACGCAGCCCACGGCTTCAAGCGGTCATCTATTTGCACGTACAGCACGACAAATAATTAACCGCACTTGAAGCTTTCGTAAAATTAAAAATAAAAACACCCAACACTGTATACGGTCCCATAACGAAGACCAACTGTACGTCGATACGTGAAATTCCGGAGGGAACGTCGGACGGCGTGGCGCGGGGACGTAACGACGTGCGCCGTTAATCGCTCTATGTTCTATAACACATAAAACAGGAACATGAAAGGAATATTCTAAAAGCGACTCATGTAAACACCTTAATCAGAATACTGTCTAATTCAGAATAAGGTCAATAACTAGATCACTGCTGTCCGTGTAAACGTAGTCAATGTTCATGAGGTCATAGAAGAGGTGAAAATGTATGTCATCTAAATGATAGATAATGATAGGCAGATAATGTGTTATGTCTATCAAAACATAATACATGAAAGAAAATGAAGTGTGAAATTAAAAATTATTGCAGATATTATAACAATTATTAGTATTGGTAACCTGGCATTGCCGTACAACTGGACATATGACATTTCCCACGGCACACTGAGGAGGCTTGCGAGAGCATGTGTAATATACCATCATGCCATTGTGTCCTCTAACTATCGCAGATTTAGGATAGTACCTGACTGGAAAGAAGTGGGCGTGGCCAGACATACTTGATGCGTGTTGTGTGCTTTATGTACAAAACAAAATCTGGTTACGATTCAGTTGTAGTTGATATCATGAGCAGTAGCATTTAGTCAGTTAAAAAAAAAAAATTGATGAATGTTTGCAGAACTGAAGTCGCGACTGTAAAAAAACAAAACAAAACGTAACAAGTTATTAGCTGTAACAAAGCTCATTATAAAATGTAAATTAAAAAGTCTATAAACTACACAGGCATGTCCTCCATGTTCAACAGCAGCAGAGATACCTATTAAATTCCTCTATTTCAAATCAGCCAACACAGTGTGTCTTCATTTACATCTCATGTTTTCACAAGCGAAGTCATTCACGTCTTCGACTGATTGGCAGCACGGACACAGGAAGCTAAGACGCATCGGAGAAAAAGGTTTTGTCGTTCCGCTCCGAAGTCAGACAGCAGGTGATTAAGGTTCATACACAACAAAATGGACAAAAAGGAAACACGTCATTACAAAATACAAGACAATTCCTTTTTCTTGATCTTAAAGCTGCTGACATGTTTTCCAAGAGGATGCTAGATTTATAGCCCAATGTTCTGTTATTTAAAAAATAATTTACAAAATTTCTTCGGCATGATGTGTAGCGAATATTAGTATGCCGTATCTTAGGACGTCAGGGGAATGTCTGGTACTAATCATTTTTTTATGATTCCTTGCATTTATTTCCACTTCATCTTCAGTGCGTTCCATCATCAACTTGCCGCTGATTCATTTCTTAATATCCAGTCCAATCAACACTGTGTTTGCTCAATACTCCTTAAGGGTGACTCTCTTTCCCTTGAGTAGGAGTAGCTCGCTTTCAAAAGAATTGTTACCTCGCTTCTATCACTCCATCGTCCTTGAACGGAAATGGCATTCTTCTCGCGATTCTCCCGTGCACCTGTACGGTCATGGACGTGCTGTTCTTTTATGTTTATCAGGCTTCAGATCCAATCTATGCCTCAGCGTGCCTACCAAGGTTGTGTTGTAGAATTTAACACACACACACACACACACAAAAAGATGATGAATAGGATATCTCCTCTCTTTTTCTAAACTTGAGTTTGTTTGCTTCTTTGATGTGCAAGTCCACAAGCCTGAAAGGATGTTTAATCATCTGGTGTAGCATGAAGTAGGTCTTGATATAAAAGTGGATTGGTCAAGCTATTACAGAATCATGTATGTTTTCTCTGGGCGTAAATTAAGCATAATTAAGTTGATTATCTAGAAGATGAATCCTTATGGTGATATTATGAGTAGGAGGATCGTAGCAATCCAAGAATCCTAGTCCATAGTAATGGTCAGATTTTAGGCAAAAAGGGTTAACATAGAGCAATCAATGGTCAACAATGATAGGACGAACAGGAGTCAAATCCAGAACACACAAGAAACCAAGATACTGTAAGTGTAAAGGATTGCTGTAATGCATACGGCTCAGAAATGCATGATACACTTGGCAAGACTTCACACTACAAAGGGTTTAAATGCTCAAATGGTTTAAATGCAATGAGGAGACAGGAATAAAATGGATTTTTTTTTTTTTTTATTTAGCACAAATCGCTGCAAGCACACTCCAAAATTGAGCTAAAAACTTTCCCAGAACAGTGGAAAATGCCAGTTGTCTTGAAGGGCTTATAGTCCTATGAACACTAGACTTAAGTAAAATGTTTCCAATAAATCTGAATGCATCTGAAACCTGATCCATCCAAGTCCAAATGTGAACTTTAAAAACTGTCCATGCTATAACGGTGATGCTACAATAGTGTTTCCTTGAAGCAATCTGAAGAATTGGGAAACATGCATGCCAGAGGTTCTGTAAAATCATCCAGAGAGCCAGAGAACCCTCAGGCAGATCTGCAAGACCCTTTGGAGGGTCTTGGAATCTGTCAGATCTCTCTGGATAGTCAGGAACTCTGTGAGGCAGAAGGTCAGTGAAGTTGCTCCAGAAGTTGTCTATAGTAGAATACTAGGGAGAGTCCCACACCTCCAGGGCCCCTGGTTCAATCCTGCACTTGGGATAATGTCTGTGTGGGTGGAGTTTCATCCGTTCTGTGTGTGACATCCAGGTTTCCACCTGGTCCTCCAGTTTCATCCAGCCTAAAAACTGGGAGGTGGATCAGCTATGATAAATTGCCCATAGCTGTGAACACGTGTGTACAGCATTCTGCAACAGACTGGTGTCCTATCCGGTGTGTATTCCTTGTTTGCGCCTAACATCCCAGGCATAGCCTCTGAATCAACTATAGAAATGTATGCAAATGCTAGCTAACTCCTGATGCTAATACCATTGTTAATAGCTCATAAGTGCTCATTAAAGAAAAAACAGGACAGTGAAGAGACTTCTGACAATTCTTATTAACCGGTATGACCTAAAACGTGTGTGTTTATAGTGCTATCACTTGGTTTTCTTTGCTAATGCTAAATCTAGTTGAGCCACTGTAGGTGCTGGGGGTGGAGCTTTGTGCACATGGGTGGGAATGGGGGCGGATTCAAAGCCTTGACGTAGAAAATCTATCTATGTCTATCTATCTATCCATCCATCCATCCATCCAAGACCAGTGTTTACAAATGTAAATTCAACGTATAAAATTTTACATGTTATAAAAGTAATGCATGAATATAAGGTGATGTGAATTGAAGCATAACAGTATGCATTCCTCCAGATCATTTCGGTTTTCTGTCATAACCATTAATCGGCTCATTTTTCGCCCCACTTCGGCGATGTGCTTTCAAAACTCCCCTATTCTCTGCTGAAATGATTCATTCATTTGGAAAGGCTGAGGTGTGCAATAATTTACCATGATGGTCAAAGCTATCTCAACAGCCCGGAGGCTAGCCCGATGAAGCATGTGGCCCTCTAAATATTTATCACGCAACCTGAAAACACGAGAGTTTAATTACCCCATCAAAAAAAATGACCTCTATGAATATGTAAATAATTGAAATAGGGAGCATTTCATGTGGAGTGTGTGGCTAACGTGCCAAGCATTCGAATGAAAGTGACTAATATTTGGGGAGGGGTAAATGCCGGGGCAGCTCAGAGATTGAGTGGAATCTGATGGAGGAGGTGAGTGCTGAATTATTTACATGTGGATAATCAGTTAAATTTCACACGGAGCCACCATCTGGGCGCGAGAGAAACATGGAAGAGTAACGAGAGGAAAACGAGGTATTGGCTGAGCGCAACTTAATGACAAACAGCGTCGTTTTAAAACCTGAAAATCCATTTCCGTGTTGTAAATAAATGAGAAATGAAACAAGCAGGGAGACCAAGCTATGATATTGGTCTTGTTATGGGACTCCATGAAACATTAAATCTGCATCCTGTTCCTGTAGCACCTCCTTCATGCTTTTCATCTCCGTCTAATAAAGTTCTTATGCTGGGGTTGTTTTTTTTTTTTTTGTCCTCACCATGGCCTTGGCCTAAAATGCAAAAAAAAAAGTCTAGCATGGAATTAGACCTACAGTTATTAAACATTTAAAAAGCAAATGGGATAAAAATGCAGACTTGGGCTTTTGCTTCCGTCATGCCTCGAGGCGATGAATCCTATTTTGGAAGTGCAGCGAAGGGTTATTGTTATGAAGGTTTATGCTGGCTATAACAAATTCCGTCTGAAACAGTGCAGTTATTGTGATTGCACGGAGCACTTATTAGCTTCTTAGTAAAAGATTTATTTTTTTCTTAAATGAGCCACGAGTCATTCTCTCTAGTGCCTCGTGAGGCCAAATCGCCATTTCCAGTTATTTATGGAAGACCATTTTCAAAAGAGATTCATTCGTTCATTTATTGATTCATCCATGAATGAGGGAGTGTGGATAGTTGGATTTCTACTAACTATTCAAATATAATGTTTAATACGTATACTAGCTTGAAAGTAATCTTAAAGCCGGGACAACGTTCATTAGTAGTTAAAGTCAGTTCAATAATCGTTGCTAGCCAGCTTAATAACAAATTAGAAATTGTTTTGTTTGTCCTCTTCTTAACATCATCACTACTTGTGTATACTGCATGTTGTGCATATATTATGTCTAAATATATTGGAGTGATTTTTTTTCAGAAAGTGCTTTAACCTGGTCAGGGTTATGGTGGATCTGGAGGCTATCCCGGGAAGCATGAGGCAGGAATACACTCGGGATGAGACATGGAAGGGCATCATACACACACATTCATGCCTGAAGCAATTTAGTGAAACCAGTCTGGCATGTTTTTGGGCGGGGAATGAAACCTGGAGGAAACCTAAACTCTAGCAATGCTACCCACTGCACCACCAGTCCACCTGCAAGTACATATTCCATCCATCCATCCTTTTTCTGTAACGCTTATCCTACACAGGGTCACAGCGGAGCCTAGAGTCTATCCCAGGGGACCCGGGCATGAGGCAGGGGACACCCTAGACGCAGGGTACAATCGCACACTACAGATAATTTGGAAAAGCCAATCAGCCTACAATGCATGTTTTACTCAATCTGGTTGTGCCTGTGCAGGAATATACCTAACACATTTATGTAATGGATGGCCAATGAAAGTACTAGCGCGCCATGAAAATGGCTGACACTTTGACAAACATATAAGCTTTGTTCCAACAAAGACATTATCAGTCCATCAAATGAGGCATTCAAGATGTCCAGTCCATCACACAGCACTACTGTATGTACACGTAGAGTACGTACTCTTTCACATTTAGGGGTATGGTGACTGTTTTCGGACCTTAAGAGGAAACCAGAGAACCTGGAGGAAACCCATGCAAATACAAGGAGAACCTGCACACATTAACCCAAGCTCAGGATCAAACCGTAGAGTTTGGAACTGTGTGGCAGCAACGCGACTCGTTGGAACACCGTGCCACCCAACGTGTCGTGCTTAAAAGAAAAGTGGGCAAATTGAAGAAAGTCTGTAGTAAATTTTAAGTTCCCATTATGAGTCGGAACGATGTTCCAATATAATCATGTCTCTGAAAGGTAAGAAAGATGTTCCCTTGAGGGTACCACTGCACTGACAACAGTTTGCACCTAAAAAATCTCAATTTATAACAGTTTTGCTTCAAAGTAGAAGACATCGGAGGAGATGCCACCGGTAGAAGAAAGCTTTACTGAGTAATGACTGAATCTTTTAGAACTTTCTTTGGATTAGCAGCATGAAGGATGAACAGATAAAGAACACTGCAGGCTTCTACCGAGCACAAAAGTCATGGCCTGGTGGTAATCAATAAAGAAGTGGATCTGGTCAAAGTCAACAAACTGATAATCATGCTCGAACTTAAAAATGAAAAATACCACAAAAATAAATAATAAATATTCAAGAGAATGTCGCAGACCTGTTACCTTAATGCATCTTTTGCATAAGAACTCTGTATATTAATATCGACGTACACTACAATGTACTCCAAAATACATTTAATGAGCTGTTAAATAACATTTAATTAAATATTAGCCGACTGACATTTGCGCCTGTGGTATGAACACACTGTGGTATAAACACTGATATTAACTGACCCCGCCCCCTTCCCCCATCTCACACTAGTAATGTTTTCCCTGACTTCGCAATGATTAAAACATGCACCGATGTAGCGCCCTAGCTTTCTGACAAAGTAAACTGTGAACGTTTCAAGTTCACTCAAATGTTTCAGCCAAAAAAGATGAAATATTCCTGCAACAAAGTTAAATGTAACACTACAAAAATCGTCGATGCTAATGATAAGTGTACAGAGAATAAAAACACTGTTTGTTTGCTTTGGTCACCACTCGGATGCATCCAAACAGTTTGAGCTGCAGTTAAATAATGTTTTCAGGTGACAAGCGATGCTCAGCAGGGACGGATTTGTTGCCACCGACGTGAGAAGCTCTTAAGACTTTTACACAGCGCCATATATGTCTCTTTCGCTCTCGCTTTCTTTCTCCGTCCCTGTAATCAGCTTGTTAACCTCATTAGCCTGTTTTCCTCGTTTGCAAGTATGGATTTGCCTGCGATAACCCTGTCCACTTTTGTCATCGACCGCTCTGCCTGTTTTGATGGCGATTCTAGGAAGTGCCTTATCTCTAATAAGGCAACTATACACTCCCGTTCAATTTTCTCCAAATCCGGAGTGTTAAACGAGCAAACTGATTAAACTGTTGTCTTGGGAAATTTTTACTTTTCCCAAACTGCTAAATTCCTCTACTTTAATGGGTGATGCCACAACTGAGGAGCCATTTTGTGTTAATTTACAATTTACAAATATATATGCAAAGTAGGTGGTTAGCATGTTAGCGGTTAGCATGTTTGTCTCACACCTCCAGGTTTGGGGGTTCGGTTCCGGCCTTTAGGATAGCTTGAACGTAAAAAAAAATAAATTAATAAATAAATAAATTTTAAAAAATAGAAAGTCTTTAATGTCTTCGTGCCATTAGCATGGATGCTAGTTAATAACATTTTGTGTTTTTGCTCATTCTATGCTAAAAATCCCCCATCAACCCTGAAATCAAAGAAATCTTGTAATCTTGTAAGACAAATGTTGTTGCCTGAGATGGGTTAACACATTTCTTGAATGGTTAAATGCATTTTTTCATATATTCAGTGTTGAAAAATGATTCACAACGAGTTACAAGAGCTAAATCATGGCACCACAGTCATGGAATCAGTCTAATAACTTTGTCTTTACTGTTTTTACTCTTCGTCTTCCAGTCCAGAGTCAAATTGCTGATGTGTTGACAAGCGAAGGGTAGTTTAGAAGAAGCAGGAAAATGTGAATGCCTGATATGTGCATTTTAAAGGGGAAAAACTAAGCTCATCCCCTAGCATATGCTCATTGACGACACGCGTATTAGCATTGCACATTAGCCAAACATGGCTTTAACTTCATCACGAACTCTTGACACAGTGACACGTCCCTAAGCCATTGATCATAAC
Source organism: Ictalurus furcatus (assembly GCF_023375685.1). Classification (NCBI taxonomy): domain Eukaryota; kingdom Metazoa; phylum Chordata; class Actinopteri; order Siluriformes; family Ictaluridae; genus Ictalurus; species Ictalurus furcatus. The sequence goes on along the minus strand of NC_071276.1, from coordinate 17,819,595 downwards.
AGTAATTACGTTGACTTGTACACACTGAAAGGATGAGCCCCCGTTGAATCTCTGCCCAGAATGTGACATTGTTAGCAGTTGTCCAATTACTGCCGATGTCTTGCTCTGGAAGAGCGTTCAATCTTGCGTTTGACAGGATGTTGTTCGCTGTTACGAGAACGCATAGCGGGTTGAGAGTAAATGAATGGTCGATAGCAACCTTCAGTTCTCCAACTCTGCCCTTCTAGTACAGAATGAAATTGCTGATGTGTTGACAAGCGAAAAGTAATTTCAAGAAAACGTGAATGCCTGATATATGAAAGGTCAGTGGTACAGTAGCTTATCAGCTAACAGAGAACATTAAATATTCCAGATGGTTCTGAGAAGGTTACACAAATAATTCCTGCAGTGTTCCAAAAATGAATTATAATAATGGTTTGTTCTTTCTGTGGACTGTAACGTTCAGAAAACATTCTATTAACCTCAACTTGTTAGCTGGGTTAAGGCAGGACACTACAGATTATACTATTTTTAACACAATAAATATCACAATCAATCTTTGCTTTATTTATTTATTTATTTATTTATTTATTTATTTATTGCTATTAGTCTTACGAAAAATTTTTCCATTGGACATTTTTCAAGAATTTACAAGTATCAGGAAACAAGAATTCATGCAAATAAATCTTAAGTCTAATTGAATATCTGTGAATGTACTTCGTTAAACCAAAAATCTAGTCTTCTGATGATGCTGGGGGGAGTTTTTTTCTTTATTGCTTAATCAGAAACAGCACTATTAGACGTTCATCATTTTTCAGTATAAAATCCGACATAAATCCAACAATTATTAACACATTAAGAAATTTCTCTATAATATCTTTCTAATTAGTCGTAGAAATGATTTTTTTTTTTTTTAACATTTTTTAAAAAAAAAAAAATTTTACAAATACAATGTAATTTAATGTTTCCACGCCGGCGAGTGTAGTTTATAAGGCGTATAAAGGAAACTGATATTTATATCATAATGACATGAATTTATCAGGAAACAAAAAAAAAGTTTTTAGGGATTATATGATATGTCGTGATCGTGGAAAGTGGGCGGAGTTTAAATCCTTCTTCGAAGCTGCTAGATTTCAGATAATGCTTTTTCAGTCTGCATTTTCTATCCCCTGATTCTTTTTATTCAGGATTAAAGGCAACCTTGTGCTTAAATGCTATGGTTTAGACTTTACTGAACCCTATCTTGAACACGTCTCACGCCACCAATACTTTGTATAATCTGAAAGCTACACCCAGAAAACTGACTTAAGCCGGTGCCTAAACTAAGTAACTCTGAGTACTGTGTAACTTTCCCATAATAAGTACCGGTGTAGCTTTTTAACTTAAGCCGTGAACAGCCCTATATGCTAGCGCTAACATTTTCTTTATCGTTGTCGCTTTGATAAACTAGTTCCAGTAGGCAAAATGCTATAGTCTTGATATTTAGTGGCGGCAGACTGCCTCGGCAGATCAATCACAAGTACACTTAAATGTACTTTTCTCTCTGATAGGTGTTGCATTAGTGTGCAGAGTTGAGCAGCCATCCACCAATGTCCTGTTTAATCTCTTTTATGGGCTCGGGGTACAACCTCATCCGTCACCGCTGTTAGCTGTACATGTGGCAAAGACAGTTCATTATAGGACGGCCGTGCTGCTTCTGTTTCAGTCCTTTTCTCCTTGCATTCTGACTGAAACACACCATCAAAGAGGTAAAACCCTAAAGAGACGAACCCCTCGGTGAGTGTGTCACCTGGGAGAGTAAAGAGCATCGATTCTCCTTTTCTCTCGCTCTCTTTCCCATTTCTTTCCTTTCTTAGATTCTTTCAAAGAGGAAGCCATTACCGATTCAGCCAGGCAGGACAACATGAACCGGACGTGGCCTCCATTAGGGAGGCGAAGGCCGAATAAACATGCGTCGTGCTTTTAACATGCTAAAATGGAAAAACTTTGGAGGGAAAAAAAAAAAACAAAAAACATACAGAGATGTACGGTGGAGAGTTTGTTCATGTCCGTGCTCACATTGCTGGAGGAATTCAAGCGGAATGAGAAAGGTGAAGGTGGTATATTTTTTATGGCTGCTTTGTGAATACTGCAAAGGGTTCGTCAAACCAAGAAAAAGATGTCTCTCACCCGTTCCCAATGAGATTTATTAAGTTTATCCGTGAATTATTTTATGACGAGTCAGAGATGATTGCTTATCTAAAGCAGAAAGACAGAAAACAACAAAAAAAAATCTTATATAGATATTTAATACATTTTCATTCATAGCAACGTTACTGAATTTAGTGCGTTTGGTTTAACAAATGTTCATTGCTTGAATTTTCTAGTTCAGATATAGATCTAGCTCAAAATGTCCGTTAATTTTACTTATGTTTAGATTGTTGTCATATACATCGATCGGCCATAAAATTAAAAACCACCTGCCTAATATTGTATAGGTCCACCCTTGTAACGGCAAATCAGCTGTGACCCGTCGAGGCAATGGACTCCACGAGACCTCTGAAGATGTGCTGTGGTATCTGGACCCAAGATGTTAGCAGCAGATCCTTTAAGTCCTGTAAGTTGCGAGGTTGGGCCTCTATGGATCAGACTTGTTCGTCCAGAACGTCCCACAGAATTATCCTGCTGAAAGAGGCCACTGCCATTAGGGAATAATGTTGACATGAAAGGGTGTACTTGGTCTGCAGCAATGTTTAGGTAGGTGGTACGTATCAAAGTAACATCCACATGAATTCCAGGACTCAAGGTTTCCCAGCAGAACATTGCCCAGAGCGTCACACTGCCTCCGCTGGCTTGCATTCTTCCCATAGTGCATCCTGGTGCCATCTGCTTTGGTTTGATTATCAGTCGTGAAATATGTCCATATCGCTATCATTTTGTGTCGTCTGTTCATTGGTGCAATCATGTACACTAGAGATAGTTTAGCATAGACAATACACCTACTGGCATGCTCTTGTGAAGAAGAACAGCAAAAAAAACCCAGAAGAAACCAGTGGTTACAATTGGAGAACATGCAAAAGTTCAGATCACGAACCCTGGACCTGAGTGTATATCATTCAAATAAAATGAATCGTAGATCCGTCCCAGAACAATTCCTATATTGTTACTCCTGACCTCTATATGATTTAAAAGATTTAACAACAAATGTCCATTGAATTTCAGTGGACGTAATTTCCCACATTAAAGTGGATATTAAAGAGATTGTTCACCCATTAACTCTTCTACACCAAGAGCCTTGATAATATATGCTATTCAAATGAATAATTCTCACCAGGGGACCAAACATACAATCTATTTAACATGGCTCATCAGCGTTACCAGGGCGTACCAACAGCTGAGCTAAAAGATCCAGGCAGATTCCTAAGGAGCTGCGCCTCTGCTAAACGTATTGATCTGCATTCTGGGTGTCAGCGCTTGTTTCTCCCTCGGTGTGAAATGGACAACCACAATAAAGTAATTCATCTGAGAGCTAGTATTTACTATGCGCCCCACGGCTAGCCACTGCCACACAAATGCTCCTGAAAACACAAAGGAAATAATAGTGTCTGGGGGAACAGGAAAAAAACAAACAAAAAAAACAAACAGGCATGACTTCTGAATATCTGAGGGTTTTTTTTTTTTTTTTACTTTTCTTTAAAAAGATGGATTTAATTTCTCCCCCTTGCAGGTAACAAAGTCGCTGTTAAAAAAAGGGGGCGGGGGCTGATTTTCTTTAATTTTTTTAGGACTTTAGATGAAAGTCGGATGAAGACGAGAGAGAGAGAGAGAGAGAGAGAGAGAGAGAGGATAAAAACAGTTGTATAACATGAGATGACAGCATCTTACGACCACACTTCATTACAAATGATGGCCTTTTATCTCTGTGTTGTTAATTAGAAAGGCTGCTTCAGTTTCCAGATCCTCTTTACATAGACATGCTCCATTCTTTTGATGACATGAAGCTGAAAAGCCTCATTCAGCAATTTCAATGTATTCATGTAGGTATGAAGGCGAGTCAAATTAAAATCTTTATTTCAATGGCTGCACATGTAACCGTAAGACACATCCAGACACATAGTAAGCACTAGAAGACTTGCATTTTACACTGTACAAAATAAAGATTATGTAGAAAATGATACAATGCAATATATTATATATATATATATATATATATATATATATATATATATATATATATATATATATATATATATATATATATTGCATTGTATCATTTTCTACATAATCTTTATTTTATATTATATATAAAGTAGTTATAGTAGTAGTTCATAGTTATATATATATATATATGTATTTGTTATTATTTTATTTAAAGATCTTTCTTTTCATTTAGTACCGCCCTTCAGATGCTAACTAAGAGAGTTACATGTCTCGCAGAAGACAAAATACTGACAATTTATGCCGGACATCCTGTTCAAAAGTTTACACCCCCTGGCTCTTAATGTATCGTGTCGCCTTCTTGAGCATCAGTGAACGTTTGCACCTTTTGTAATAGTCATGTACGAGTCCCTCGGTCATCCTCAGTGTGAAAAGATGGATCTCAATGTCATACAGCTCCTGTTAAAAGGAAAGGGGACAAATATGCAGAAGATGCTGGAAAAGTAAAGAATGTGCAGGACCTGGAGGATTTTTCTGAAGAACAGTGGGTGGTTTAACTGCTCAGGACAAACAAGAGACTCATGAAGAACTCTCACAAAACATAAACACAGTCACTGATCATCCAGGTAACGACACACGGTATTAAGAATCGAGGGTGTGTATATATTATAAATATATATATAAATATATATATATATAAATTCAGCTATTCTCTTGTCTTGTGGACTATATGTAGACATCTGTTATGTGAATTAGCTTCTTCAGGACAGGACTAAATAAAAAAACAACGTGGGATTTTTATGATCCGTCTTATTTTGCTAACTGTATTACGATTTAACAGATTCTGCAAGGACCCTGTCCAGGGTGTACCCGCATGGTGCCCCATGCTCCCTGGGATAGGCTTCAGTCTCCCCGTGACCCTGAAAAGGATAAGCGGTATAGAAGATGGATGGATGGATGAAATTCTGCAAGGGGGTACGCAAACTTTTGGGCACAACTGTATGTGTGTTTAAGATTCATGGTAAAAGGCTTGTTTCGTGGCTGTTCCACAATATTAAATGTAACTACAAATGAATAAAAATAGGGCTCACACATTTGGCTCACACCTCCAGGGTTGAGGGTTCGATTCCTGCCTCCGCCCTGTTATTGCATGTTCTCCCTGTGCTTCAGAGGCTTCCTCTGGGTACTCCGGTTTCCTCCCCCAGACCAAAGATATGCTGTAGGCCAATTGGCATCTCTAAATTTTCCGAATGGGTGTGTGAATGTATGATCGTGCCCTGCGATGGGTTGACGCCCCTGGAATAGGCTCCAGGCTCCACGCGACCCTGTGTAGGATAAGCGGTACAGAAAATGGATGGATGGATAGATGGATGGAATTAAATGTATATAATTATAGTTCTAATTATTTCCGGCACCTTTGTTTCTCTCATTTTCATCCATTATTGGAGCCATATTTCATCCACTATTCGGACCATACAGAATTCTCTGCGGTGTTTTTCCTCTGAACATATTCCGTCGTGCAGTCATTCGGGTCAGTGTCATCATCAGCACTGTTCAGATCACGATTGACTCTTCATGACACGGCAGGCAGGGTGGGCATACTGACGTTCTGCTCTAATCATTTCAGGTGAAGATCTGAGTACCTTTCCACATGAAGCTGTAATTTCTACCCTTTACATTCACCTTTCCAGTCATTTTAAAGTCATCACACTTTCTTTGCTTCCACAGCTTTTGACCTTTTCTCGGTTAATTTGTATGAAGCAAAAACTGGAATAAAACCTTTGATTTTTTTTTTTTTTTTTTAAATCCATTTATTATTATATTTACAGTGGAACGTTCCTGAAACCGGTCATCACTTACGTTACAGCAGCCGTAAACAGTCATTCCAGTCACAGCACCCTCTGTTTTTTTCTCCCTTGAAGTTAATAAGAAAGGAAAAAATAAATAAATAAATAAATAAATAATACCGACCTTCATTTCTGTAAAACAATGGTAAAAACGTACCCAGATACTGAGATTTTTAATCTTGTGAAGATTTTATTGCCCTTTATCTCTCATTCGTCCACCCCTGACCCCATTCTATAATCATCCTCTGCTGGTACTCTGAAAGTGTCTCTGTACTCTAGCTAAAAATAACTAAGCTATTAAGTTCCATAAATAGTCTAATTTAATCAGGTCTGAGCAAAGCTTAAATTATTTGGGTGGATTCATATTGTAATTGCTTACAGCCATATTGTAAGTTTTTACATGCTACAATGGGCCCCTTCATATTTCCATAATGACTGTGATAATATAGCACTTGGAATCCCATTTGTACTAATATGTAAGTGCCTAAGTAGATAATTAGAGAATTAGCCTAAAAATAACGTTCTACTCAATAATTGAGTGCGGAGACTTATGCTAAATGCATAGCAGGATATGGATTTAGCCTCGATTTCCGTGTTGTAGACTAATTTTAGGGAGCTGTGCCCGCTCCAAACAACTCCTGACCCCCTGTGCTCGGGAATTAAATTCAACTGCCGACATGCGCAGCAGATCTCGGAATCCAGTTTATCACCCATCTACTGGGGTCGGAAAATTAGTGTAAGCACAATAATAATGGTATTTATAAGAAATTATTTGGCATGTAATACCCACATAGTTGTTAGGAGCAACAAAAAATAACAACAAATCTAAGCCTCTTCGGTGACTGAGTGAAGAATGCAGACTGCTACGTCATAATGCAAGGAATAACATATGCAAAGACCACACCCCCGTCTTTAGACTGACAACTACAGAGCCCATGCCTCCTTCTCTGGGAGTGACATTTCTAAATAGTAAATACTAGTAATATAAAGAGCTGTATATGTGTGTGTGTGTGTGATACTTTTAATACGGAACTAGAGTATAATTAGGCCGGAGTTATATAACACAATCTGTAAATCATGTATTTCCTTACATTGTAACTTCCCCTGTAAAGTGTTTCAACAGGCCTCAGTGCTCACACTACCTAACCTAACTCCAAATCCTAACCCAGCATGACAGTCCGAGATTTTTCCACAGATTTTGTCACATCTCAACAAGATATGTCTTTTTTTTTTTTTTTGGTCATAACTCCGTTCCCACTTGAGGATTTTGACATATCGGAAAAAAAAAAATAATCGCCGCATCTCGGGAAGGACAAGAGGCAGGGGCTGCCATCTTCAGAGCGCTTTTTTACTTTCTACCACTGCGATACTCCAGGCGTAACAGGCAGAGGATTCGATCGAGATTGCCAAATCCCATCTGAGACGAATAAGACGGGGTGAGATTGTGGACGGGGCCATTATTACGGCCGGTTCGTTCGGTCTTTACGGCAGCAGTTGACTTCACCTGTCGTTCGCCAAGCGATTTTGACCCGGTGTTGCTTTCTGAGCGCAGGAATAATCAGCAAAACAGCCGAGATGATATTAAAAAACAAACAGTATTATAATCAGACCAACCAAATATTATAGGTGTTTTTTTTTTTTTTTTTTCATGTATCGGTGTTTCATCTTAAAGCAAAGTTGCAGTGAAAACATTAAAGTTAAAAAATAAATAAATAAATAATTGAAACAGATAGAATATTTGTAAAATAAGCTGGGTTAAAAAAAAAGAAGAGGTCTCATAAAGTGTACTACTTTATAAAAAGTATATGTAAACATTTTTACCTACAGTTTTCTTTGATTGTCACCCAGACCGAGAAAAATGAATACTGAGAACCACAACATCCACAGGGAATTAATTTAATAATAATAATAATAATAATAATAATAATAATAATAATAATAATAATAATAAAGGTGTATAATCATTAATATCATGATGTTTTCTGTGTGGAGACATTTATTTAGTAATTGTAAAGCGGTTTCTAAAATTTTCTGACATTAGACATGTTTTCAGGACAAATGAGTTTGCGCTTTTTCAGTAATGACATCCTGTTTATTACCGTCAAGAGAAAGAAAAAAACTTGTTTTTCGCCAACTATCCTAATGACACCGAGGTGGGCATGTTTGTGAACAGACGCAGCATGTATATCACAGAATGTCCCTGGCATTGCTCACTGCTTGCTAGCTAAGGGCAGCTAAATTAGCATTCAGCTAGGTAGACTCCTCGTTCAATGGGAGTCAGTCAGTGAGCGAAAATGCCTCTTCTAAGCATTTGAAATAAGAAGCAATCGTAATCATTGGCGAATTGCTGTAGTCCATCCATCCATCCATCCATCCATCCTCTATACCACTTTATCCTTTTCAGGGTCACGGGGAAACCTGGAGGATATCCCAGAGAGCATCGGGCACAAGGCAGGGTACATACACCCTGGACAGGGTGCCAATCCATCGCAGGGCACACAAACACATACACACTCACACACCCATTCATACACTACGGACACTTTGGACATGCCAATCAGCCTACCATGCATGTCTTTGGACTGGGGGAGGAAACCGGAGTACCCGGAGGAAACCCCCGCAGCACGGGGAGAACATGCAAACTCCACACACACAGGACCACGGTGGGAAGAACTGCTATAGTAATTGCTGAATAAGACACTTCAGGATGTTCTGTTATAGGAAAATAATGCACTTTGGGTTGGTAACTCTGCGTCATGTCGGGCTTCATCATGCCACCCGAACATTGATTATTTTCCTATAACAACAATGTTTATATAGTATAACAAAATTCCCATATCATTCCATATCACTCAATATCTACTCAGATAGAGATCTGATGAACCTGGGTCATACTGTCAAACTTATCGTGAGGAAATCCACAATGCTGTAACTGGCGGAGCCGTGTTGTGAATAATCAAAGTTCTTTATCCTGCATAATTCCCCTGGGGTTCCTTTTGCTGTAAGAGTCAAAGTGAGTCTGACATGAAACTGAAAAGAAAAAGGAAAAAAACTCCCCCAAAAAAACTAAACCCACACCTGTCACGACTTCTTCAGAACACCCACCATATTCTCATTAGGGGCAAACCTCTACTTCTCCCACAGGTTTCTCTCTTCATCCTCCTCAGTCCATCCCTCAGAGCCATACAATGCTTTCTCTGTCCTCTTTGAAAACCTCTCCTCCTTCTAGTTGGCTGGCTGAGCTCCCTCTGTGGAAGGACGTAGATCTATATTTGTCACGAACGGCGTAGGATGCTTCCTATTGCTGCTTTACGATTAGGTAATGAAGCGGAAATGGTTTCATCTTGAATCTCCGGATAAGAGAGAAGTGTTTTTTTGTGGATGCGACTCAAAAGTTGTCGAACAGAATTTTGGTCTTTTGTGCTGGAGTCTTTAGACTTGGGAATTGCCTGCTTTTTTTTTTTTTTTTTTTTTTTTTTAAGTTAGGTGCATCAATGGTGAGGCACTAAATATAGCTTTAACTGGACAGTCTGTATACAACACTGGTTTCGGTTCAACCAGTGCAGCATCATTATACTTATTTTATACCTGCTGAATTCTTGATTCTTTATTAATGCTACGATTTCTTTAACAGCGTCTTGGACACTAGTTCTGGCTGCAAGGCAAATCACAGGCTTATATTATTGCACTACTACTAATATATTATCATTTCTATAGTAATTCACAGGGTCTTCTACAGTGGACAATCCACATAATTTAAGCCTAATAATAAACAGATTAAAAAATGTGTTATTTAACTTTTTTTTTTTTAATTGTTGATATGTTGAAGTTTTTATTTTGTGAGGAGATGTATATGTAGCATTCATGTACGGAGTCTCCAGCGTCAGCGCTTTGCAAGTTTTCGAACATGGCAGATTCTTCAGGACGAAAGACACTTATAGCTGCTATAACGTATTTATACCTGCTATCAGATGTTCCATAGAACAGAAAAAAAGAACGACGCGTTGTTCTTTCATGAATAAAACATTGCTATGATTGACAAATTGCCGTGGTATAATGCTATAAAACACTTTGGGATGCACTGCTCTTGGAAAATAATCCACTTCAGGGTGAAAAGGCTTACTAATCGCTAACACCTATTTCGGTAGCTAGCTGATGCGCGCAGGATAATGTTCGCTAGCTAACAGCAGCAGTATGAAACGACAGCAAAGTTCGAGCAGTTCAATAAAACTTTTAGTGCAGTTGGATACAGATTTACAAAGAATCTCTACTTTTAAGAAAAGGCTACACTGTTTAGCCTCGTGTAAATGTTTTGTTACGTCTTGTGACTGAATGTAAATGCAGCACCTCTTTATTTCATTTACATTTATTCATTTAGCAGACACTTATCTAAAGCGACTTACAAATGAGGAAATACAAGCAAAAAAATAAATAATTCAGCTTTTCTACAAATGGTCATAATCTAGAGCCATCTCTCTCTCTCTCTCTCTCTCTCTCTCTATATATATATATATATATATATATATATATATATATATATATATATATATATATATATATATATATATAAAACAGACAGACTTTGGACATTGACTTATTGGACATTTTCAATTAGTATATATCAAATGAATTATTTTATCACCACAAGTCTGTTATAAGATGAGTCAGGTCACTGTTGGGTTTCTGTGTCTAGAGTATTGTGACTATGTATAGCAGGGTAGTAGGAATGTGGAGGGATGTGAGCCCCCTGCTGGCTAAATAAATGAAACCTCTCCACAATAACATTGGTACAGAGATTAAACAGACCGCACGACTGAAGGTTTTTTTTGATAGTAAAACACCGTAAACAGCTGCCACAATAAAATGATCACATTTAAACCTAGTAGGCTAGGTAAAAAAAAAAAAAAGAAAGAAAGTAAAAAATACTTATAAAAACCTGCAAATTCTTAAAGCCCTGAATGCCTAGTTTCATATGAGCCATTAACCACTACTATGGAAATTCCATTTTTTTTTTAAAGCCTCTACTCAAACTAGAGCCTTGAGAAGAAAAATTAGACTAGACTACAGGGGATCCAGTGTTGGCCATCTAGACCTACAGCATAGAAATAATCTCTTACACATGCACCACTTCGCAAAACACAAGACCCACAATGGGCTATTATATACACAAGCTAACAAGACGTAATGAAACTAACAAGGAGCAGGTGTTGGGAATAATCAGGGAGCGTGATGAGGACAAAGCTGAATAGAAACACGAGGCAACCAGGAAGGGTCTGTTAAACAACATGTGAAACACTAAAATGTTTATTTTCACCTAATATTTTTGACATTTACTTGCTACATTTCAAGAAAAACTTCTAGTCCCTACTCACTCCATTTCCAACCATGGCTACATTTCTCTATATCTATCATACATTTATAAAGTCACATCACCACGCGACTTATTAGCATCACAGCTTCGAGGAGTTGATTAAAATTCCTACCAAATCTCAACTTGAACCGATGTGACGATGAGAACGAGAGCTAAAAACCCATCACTGTAGTCTATCTGCTGCTGTGTACACTTTAGATTTATCATGGCGGGTTTGATTGACAACTATTAGCATGCAGCTAGATTGTACAGTCAGAGTTATTAGTATACTAGCTAACATTTGAAAGGTGTTGTTAGTTAGCCTTAGCTAACTAACCTATAGTTTTCTCCTTAGCCTATAGTTAGCCTATAGCTAGCCTATAGTTCAGTTAGATTGTACAGTCAGAGTTATTAGTATGCTAGCTAACATTTGAAAGATTTCGTTAGTTAGCCTTAGCTAACTAACCTATAGTTTTCTTCTTAGCCTATAGTTAGCCTATAGTTAGCCTACTTAGCCTATAGTTAGCCTTAGCTATAGTTTACTACTTCAACTTGAGTGAAGACTTTGAAGTGGTACTTCAGCTTTTACCAGAAGATTTCATTACAAGAGTAATCAGTCTTTTACTTGAGTAAAGAATTTGGGTACCTTTACCAATTTGGTCCCTTCGTTAAACTTTAGCCGAGTGTGTTTATATGTTTATATACAGTATAGTGGTATTTCACATGCTAATTAGATGCTAGCTCAGTAGCAGTACTGTATAGGACTGTTTTTAGCTCATCTTTTATGGGGATGATGTTATGTATACAGACCATGTTGATATGATATGTTCTTCCGAGCCTTCTAGAAGATTTTTATTTTAGATACACCACTGATCATATACTCGCATCGGCATGTCTTGTGCGCGTCAAGGAAAACATGTCTTATCATGTCTTCTTATGTATATAGTGTACACAAAAAGCACGAAATAGTTTTTCCTATGGCAATTCCTACAATTGTATTTTATTTCATTTCGTTTTATCCTGTACCACATGAACACCTTTTCCTGTCTCGTGTACTCTACGGTATGTGCTTTCTTAGTCTTTTTTCACACTACTATTGCCTTGTGTATCCTAGTCTATGTCTACGTCTACCTCATAATGTTGCACAGAAACCCGCTACCAAGAATTTCACTATCATGTGCTCGCAATTCAACTCGAGAGATTGAAAGCTTGATTTCGTACAAGATCAGGACCCATTTCTTTGTACGTCCCTCGATGACTCCAAGGTAAAACGATTCGTCGTGAGAATTCAGTTGTTCAAACGCACCTGAGAACCTGATTAGCATAGCCGGATTGAATTGTTGAGATAACCGCACTTTCTGGTTTTGAGAATTGAAACCATTTGGCTAATGACAAAGGTACGGAAGGTACGGAAGCCTGGAGAGGTCACTAAAACGTTTCTCTTATTTTCCTGATGTACGGCTACGTTGTCCTAAATCAGAATGATGGAATCATAGTACTCGTGCAGGATTTAGCTGCTTCATTTAAGCTCAATTTGCTGTTTTGGGTTTAATGAAGGTTAATCTGTTTGCTGGAGGAATGAAATTGTATGCATGATTTAATTCAGTAGTTTAATCTCTGTTTCGAATTAACAGTGCATTGTCCTCTGACAGTTATGCTGCAGTTGTGGTTAGCAATATATCTTAATTCAATTCATTAAAAAAAAAAAAAATTCAATATATCTTACATCACCATACAAAATGAATCCATAGATAACTCCAGAGTGGAGATTTACGCCATTGATTAATTGAGGTTGTTGGAGACGGATCCATGTGCAAATATATATATATATATATATATATACACAGTGAAATAGATGAAACACAACTACCAGGAAACAAGAACGAGAAATAATGAGCCTAGACAACATCATGAACTTGATACACATGCAGGTGATAATGACTAAAGATCGACAAGGAGTACTATACAGCAACGTGATTCAAGTGCTCATGGTCATGTGACATGTTTGTGAGCATGTGTCGTGCAATGGCTTGTGGGTGTTGTAGTCCAGCACTGTATTGGCGCTACCATGACAAAGACTCACAATGGCAATTACGACGCCACGAATGAACTTGATTTAGTGACATTAAAATCTTGTACTTTAGTGTCTATATATGTAATTCTTCTAATTTATCTTGTCCATAATTAATATGTCAGTTGGAGTTTGCTGACTTGTTGCCTTGGTAACAAGTCCAACAGCTTGTCGAACAGACAAATTTAGGATCATGTCAAATTAGCGGCAATCCGAATACCTAATCCATGCAAAAACCCCAGTTTGGGAATAGTCTCAAAACAATACATCCTCCCCCCTCCCCTCCCGCTCTCTCTCTCTCAACCAACAGCTGAATTTGCTTCACTGTGTGTAACAGAGCAATAAGAAAAACAGCAGCCTTGCTAATCCATCAGTTTCCAAAACCAGAAAACACATTTGGCAACAAATCCCAGAGTCTTGCAACACGTTCCTCTGAAAAGAATTTCTGATCTCAATTTTGTGTGTGTGTGTGTGTGTTATCAAGAGTTGCCATATCTCAGCTCATTACACAAATCTGTTTTACAATTCCCTCACATGTGATATACTGACACACCACATGTGTGTCTTGCATGACATGCCTGATGTTGGAAGGCTCCGTGGCTAAAGAAAAAAAAATCCACCCTAAATGATTGGGCATTAATCTTTATAACTAACATGTTCTAATTTTTCACTTTGGATAAAAGTTTCCTACATTACCCACAATGGCATTCAACTACCTGCTGATAGTGGTGCAGTAGGATTGACCTCTACCTAAGGAGAGTGATGCAGCGGCGCTTTAGTCTTTTAGTCTGTCTAGTTCTCGCACCCTCCTGTCAGGTATTTTCCCCCCTCGCTCCGACACTCTAAGCTGCCTGTAGTGCGACAGTGTGCTTCCGGGTTGACGTGACTTTGCTTTCTTCACCACGTGTGTTTTGTTTTGCTTCCTGTCCTGTCTCCACCACTGTGGTTCTTTCCCTTATCTGTCATCATTATCCACAGCTGTTTTTGTTTCCCCCTTGGATTCATTTGCCTATTTATACCCTTGTGTTACTGTATTAGGTGATTCAGTGTTTTGCCGCCTGAACGCTACCGAGCGTTATAATTCATTCGTCATCTTTCCTGGTTTTCGATCCTGTTCTCGTTCTGTGTTTTTGTGAGTCTGTTTTTTTTTTTTGCCTAATTTAGTCTGTTTGATGATCACCTGCAAAACGAATTTGTTCGAATTTGTTCATCCATGATGCTGGGGAATTGCGCTAAGCTTTTGCTGCCTCCAGAACAATAAAAACAACAGATTGTTATGTCGGTACCTGGTCCAGGGTGTCCCCTGCCTCGTGCCCCGAGTCCTCGGGATAGGATCCAGGCTCTCTGCGACCCTGTGTAGAATAAGCGGTACAAAAAATGTTATGTCGAGTGCACAGAAAAATGAAGTCGAGATCATGAGAAAATAAGAAAGAAAAAAAAAACCCGGACAATTAGGTTTCCGGGCAAGCAAAATATGGGCCTGGGCAGCATATTCGGGATTATACTTGCCCTGTGGGCTATCTAAGGAATTTGTGGCTTGTCTCGTCCAGTGAGAAGAATTTGTATCCTAAAAGTACCAATTTGTCCACCATTTTACTCCCCGAAAGTGAAGCTAGAGCACTTCTGTCATACTTCATTCAGCAATTCACACACACACAAAAAAAACTGTGAATTCTTAAACTGTTATTATCCTTAAGCCATGCTGGTATGGTATGAGTTCCTAGATTTCGCTTAGGGAATGCGACTGCGCCTACTTGACCTGTCCGTGAATACAGAGCGTATTTTCTCTATATTTTCAGATCACTGGAGGGTTAAACCACTGATTGCATCTCACAGGCTGCGAGACGTCTAGCCTACTGCTTTATGTAAAGCGAATTCAGCTTCCAGTGGTGCATGAAATATGGATGCGCAGTACATGAGTAACACTTCACAATAGCTCAATAACAGCACATGTAAGGTAAAGATCACGGAAATATAACAAACTTCAGGAGCGATATTTCAATAGATATGAAATTAGATGAAAAAACATATGAAAGAACGTATATAGTATTGCAGGTACATTGTAATTTTGTTTCAGGGCAACAGCAAAGAAAACGACTCATTTTACAACTTAAGAGTGCATATGAAAAAAAAAAATAATAGTCTTGAGCTTCTCATTATTTCATGTAGAAGAGGTTCTCTTTCTAGCTGGAGGCAGATTGCTTCTTTATTTATGTCACCGACAGCGGGAGATTGGATTTCAGCTTATTTAAATCTAGATTTATTCAATTTGCCATTACGGTGGAAAATGAAAACGTGATCTCGCTAACGAAAACCTGTTGTAGCAACAATTTGTGTCTTAGGAATATGAATAGGTTCGTCATAGTTGGTCTTTTTTCACTCGTTTATGCTACGTTCACATTAGCAAGCAACAAGTCGCCCTTGTCACTTGTAGTTTGTCTCTACAAGTAAATGCTAGCTAAACACATATTAAATTATGCTCTAATTGTTTGATTCACATGTTCCGTGCTAGGCTTCATACTAGCTTTGTTTTGCGGATTAGCCAAAACATGCTAACTGTATACTAGCTACGTACTCTCACCAAAGGCACCAACAATTTCTGCTACTTCCTTTCAAGCTTTATTTTTCTTTGGAATGTCTGTCTAGACTTTTAAGGCGAGGCCATATATGACAGCATGGTTATAACTGAAGAAACATTGAACCACAAGAGCTATAGGATCAATTGTGCAATTCCAGAATCCCTTTTGTGCATGCAGGTTTGCAAAATGGTAGGCACAACTTCCATTAATTTGCTGTTTTTTAAACATTTTCCTTTGGCACCTGCAATGTCTGGGTGCGTAGAATGCTATCATGCAGGAATACCTCGAAATGAAGAGCTGTTCCGGTATAAGGATATCATTAAAAATATAATTACAATGAGCCAGTCCTGTGAAAATCTGATCTGGTGTTAAATATCAACCACCATCATAACCCTTTCACTGGCATAACAAAAGTACAAACAATCAAATAATCAATCATGTTACTCAGCATTAGACACCAAGGAAGCATAGCTTGCACATCTGATGTGGACCTAACCACAGTTCAGGTGCAGCAAACCCCAGACCAGCGTTTCAAAGAGGATCAGGGATCAGTCTCCTGCTCTCCCAGGCTCCAAAGCATCCTTCAGACGCTAATTTTACACCAATTGTACCAAACTCTGGCCCTGAGTCTGGAAAACAGTCTGGAAACACGGTCTGAAAATGACCTTATTCACAATCTGCTCATACTAAACATCCTTTTAACACACTTAGCAACATTTGTCTTTATTCTTCTACACGTGTATACTGTAATGATTTATAATCCCACTATCCGGAGTCACCCAGAAGAGGACGGGCTCCATTTTGACTCTGGTTCCTCTCAAGGTTTCTTCCTCACGTCCATCTCATAGACTTCTTCCGTTCTACTCGACTCTTGTTTGCTCATAATTGATCTAACTGTAAATCTACATCCGGATTTCTTGTCAACTTTCTTGCTTTGTGAAGCCATGTTGGAATCCTACAAGGAATTTGATCGAAAGCTCGTCCAAGATCCCTGTTGCTAGTGTAGGTTACGATTGGTCAATTGGTGTTTAGGGGAGGAGTTTACATGTTGCACAACATACCGTATACAATCGATCTCATCCTTCCAACGTCCAGTATGCCATCCGACCATTTCGGCTCATCGACATTCAGCTCATTATAAAACTCGCCATCTTTATTTTCAGTCCGAATTGAGAGCTTCAGGCTCATCTGCTGGTTAATAAGTAGGAGACAGTACATCATCACGCACAGTTCTTTGCAATAGCAGGTATCATTGCCAGCTTCTGTGTAATTATTGCTTTCTGTTTCGGCGGAGATAATTTATTGTAATTACAGTTTGATGCCTTGAATGAAACATTCACCCACTCTCTGGCAGCCATTGCACTGTGGATACAATGCTCTCTCTCTCTCTCTCTCTCTCTCTCTCTCTCTCTCGTTCTTTCCCTATCTGTTAATATTCATGATGCGGATCTCCCTGGCCAGTCCCACGCTTGGCTGAGGTAGTTATTGTGTTTACGATGTCATATGGCTACTCCTGAATTGTAATTAATGGTATAATTAAGAAGGCCCTGCGTCTCCTCCGATTCATTACTAAGCTAAACTCCATCCTCCTGGGCTCCGGCCAAAATCTGTGAAGTCTCTGAATGTGTTTGGAGCTGATCTCATGGTGGGGACCTGCACAGGTGACAGTAGAATTTACTTGGCAGTCAGCAGGGTGCTTTTCATTCAATCTGCTCTTGGCGTCTCTCCCTGGCTGTCCCACAACTGCTCCGCGAACCTCCAAAACTCTTCCTGTGGCAATAAACAATCTGCTTTTAAACCTTCAGGCGCCAAAAAAAACAAGGATGAAGTAAATGGAAGGAAGGGGAAAGGAAAAAAATATTCCAGGAGAGTTTGCATTTCATTATCTCTCTCTCTCTCGCTCTCTTTCTCTCTCTCTCTGTCGCTTTGCCTTGTTCTGTCTTTTTGCTGATCGCATGTATGACACATTTATTTGAAGTCTGACAGGGGAAAAAAAATGCAAGCGAGAGAATGCAAGAGAAACAGCCCTCATCTTCAGCTGGCTCTTTTTGAATCTGTAGCTCAGGCCTGGCTGTCAGCACGGCAAGAGATTTTCCCCCTGCTTCGTTTATTCTATCTGGCTCCAGAAATGAGGCAGAAGCCACGGGAGATGCTCTTTTCCTCCCCAGAGGTCCAATTACTCTGGGCTTTAATCCACTGGTGTGGCTGAGGCATAAGCAGCTGAGAAAGTAGTCTCCCCCACAAACAGTGCTTAAAATGAAATAAAGATCACAATGCAACCTTTGTTTAGAAAGAACTATTAAATATGCTTATCAGAAGGACGGTCAGTAGTAGTAGTAGTAATAATAATAATCTTTATTTATATTGTACATTTTGAGTGCAATATAAAGCCAAAATTTCAAAATCTCAAAGTGCATTGCATTATATATATATATATATATATATATATATATATATATATATATATATATATATATATATATATATATATATATATATATATATATATTAAATTGACAAATAAGCAAACAATAAACAATATGTATAAGCAGTAGTGGTCCATGTTTAGCCAAAGTGCTAAACGTTTTTCTTATTTTTTTTCAGCCTTTGCATGCTAAACCATGCTTATAGGGAAGTGGCGTCTCAACAGTTAAGGTTCTGGGTTACAGATCAGAAGGTTTGGGGTTCAAGCCCCAGCGCTACCAATCTGCCACCATGTGGGCATTGAGTAAGGCCCTTAGCCCTCTCTGCTCCAGGGGCACTGTACCAGGGCTAACCCTGGACTCTGACCCCACCTTTCTAACAAGCTAGGATATGTGAAGAAAAGAAATTCATGGTGTATGTGACAAAATAAATGCACATGCTGCTTCTTCTGTATTTCTGATGTTTGCACATGATCCACTCCATAATCCATCCATCGTCTACCGCTTACTCCTTCTTCAGGGTCGCGGGGGAACCTGGAGCCAATCCCAGGGAGCATCGGGCACAAGGCGGGGTACACCCTGGACAGGGTGCCAGTCCATCGCAGGGCACAATCACATACACACTCACACACCCGTTCATACACTACGGACACTTTGGACATGCCAATCAGCCTACCATGCATGTCTTTGGACTGGGAGAGGACACCGGAGTACCCGGAGGAAACCCCCGCAGCACGGGGAGAACATGCAAACTCCGCACACACAGGGCCACGGCGGGAATCGAACCTCGGACCCTGGAGGTGTGAGGCGAATGTGATAACCACTTTTTTTACTCGCTACAAAATCCAGATCTTGGTGGCTGAGGCACATCTTGTGAACTACCCAATAACCCAATGTCAATAACTGCCCTGTCCTCTTCTCACCCCCAAAGCATGGGGCAGCATGATTCCTGCATCACTGGGCCTCTTTGAGCACTTGTTGCAGTTCCCAATTTTTGACCATATGATGGAATAATTACATTATGGAGCTAAATGAGGTAACATCTAGAAAATTAGGAAATCTATGGAATATCAGTGTATATCTGTAAAATAGCAGCATTTTTATAAAAATAAAAAAAACAAAACGTCGGTCACTCAAAAGAGGTAAATAGTGTTTCAAGGTAATTTGAAATCATAATAAGCAGCTAGTGTAAATAGGTCCTAGATCTACAGGGTGAAGTCTCCTGCCTTGCAGGCAGTGTTTCTGGCATCCATGACCAGGATAAAAACACTTACTGAAGATGAATGAATGAATAATGCGACTGAACGCTCTTTTCTGGAGTGTCTTTAATACTGCAATGTACAGTATATACATTATTGATATCAGAACAAATTTCATATGTTACCATACTATTTAATTTTATTTATTTATTTATTTATTTTTTTAAATATTTAAGTTTTCGAACACCAAAAATCCACTTTTGTATATTGGAGATCCTGTGTTCTGAATCCAATCACTAAAAAAATAAATAAATAAAAGGGGGACTGATTAATTGTTCTATATATTGTGGAACCCTACAACACGTAGGGTGCGTAGGGTTTTCCATTTATAGAGGTCTCCAAGTAGAACCCAAATTAGAAAGGCAAGAACACCTTAAATATTCAAAGAACAATCGAGAAACCATTATCTTAAGATTGTACAGTATGTAGATTTTGTTTTTGAATCTCTGACAGTGTTTTACTGGTCCTCCACTTAAATAATAAAAAAAAGGTTCTTTAAAGCATCACTGTAGAATTCTTTCACAAAGAAACCTTCTATTGAACCTTGAGGAACCAGTTAAAGATGAGTAACATGTTTTTAAGAGTGGTTGGTGCGCTGCGTTTTAATTAGAACAGATTGCTGAGTGATGTTGGATTGAAGAAATTGGATTATTATGTGGAAGCTAAAGGAAAAAAAATGTCAAATATTTATAAATATCCGTTAAATATGTAAGAGGACAAACAAACAAACAAACAGAACAATCCTCAAATCTTATGTTTCTGAAAAAATATGATATTGTCTATTTGTGATTATCTTTGCTTAAGAAATCAACACAGATTTCACCTCGAACGGTTTAGATATACACTCGATACACACTTAATTTCTACGCCATTGTCCAAAAGACTATTCATTAAAAATTTTCAATGTTAATCTGAAGGAATCTGATATTTGTGTGGCTCCAAGTGACTGATAAAAATGTACTGATGGGGGGGGGGTTTAGAGCACAAATGCAGCTCTGAGACTTCTGACTGTCTCTGCATGAATAAATACATAAATAAAAACAACTAGAGTAAGAAAAAAAACCAATAAAAGCCATAAACAATAAGAGTAGTCCCTCAGTACCTTGTGTAAGCATCTCACACAATGAGCCACTAATGAACCTCTAAATTTGAAGAATATGGATGATCTATTATGAGGCTCTCAAAACTCAAGGCCCTTTTCAAAGGCTTCACATTGGTAGAAAATGGGTTTTGATCAAGAGAGAGAGAGAGAGAGAGAGAGCGAGAGAAAGAGAGAGCGAGAGAAAGAGAGAGAAAATAAGGCTAATTCTAATATTCTACTGTTCCTTCCAGAAGGGCATAATGAAGATAGCAGACATCAGGAGGCAGAGGGTCGTGCCATCTCCTGATGTTATGGTCTAGGGCGTTTCACAGATGCTGTATGGGGTTAAAGGTCACGCTCATCTGCCCTGCCAGTTTGGTGAAGTGGAGCGACTTTACTGCGTAGTATCTATTGACCTTGCCACATGACACACCGGGGTTCAGCATGCTGATGTCCTTCTCCTTCATTAAATGCATTTATTCAAGTCATTATGCGCAGGAAGTGACCGAAAGTGACCAGTTTTTGCTCATACATATTAGAAAGCAGTGATAGCTTGATAGTAATATTAAATGGGAGGGATAAAAACATTCTACTACCTATCAGTGGCTATTACATATACATACAGGAACACACTCACTGAAATAAAAAAAAAAAAAAGCGTATTTTTTGTAGCAAAATGCTGTGCCATTATGTTGTATGATCAAACATTATAATTCTCTTACTTGATCAAACTGAACATCTCTGACACACACAGCCACCTTAGTGTATAATTTGCCTTAATTATGGAGAAATTTAGCCCGTCAACCTTTCAAATGCGGAATCTTTATGGAAATGTTATAATTTCATAAGCAATTGGTGCCATTATTATCATTTCTGGCTGTTGATAAGTACACGCCAAAGACATGATAAACAAACTTTTTATAAAGCAAGCATTGGGCAGCATGGTTCCTGCCCCAGTGGGCCGCTTGTTGCAGTTTCTGTCCTGACCACTAGAGGTATCTAGAAAGGTGAGTAAACAGCTATTCCAGGTTTGGGGGCTGGAATCCCGCCACTGCTCTGTGTGCTGTTCCTCCGGGTACTCTGGTTTCATCCCCTAGTCCAAATATATGCGTGTTCATCTGATTTATATTTCCAAACTGTCCATATTGTGTGAACGTGTGTGCAATTGTGCCCTGTGATGGGTTAACACCCCGTCCAAGATGTCCACTGCCTTGTGCCCTGAGTTCCCTGGGATAAGCTCCAGGCTCCCCGTGACCCTGTGTAGAATAAGCAGTATGGAAAATGGATGGATGGATGGATGAATGGTCATTATCATTTCAACTGATTTTAATATGTGTAGAGTTGTGAATGAAGACATAAGCATAGCATTGCTATTATTATACCAAGGACTTGTTTTTTTTATGTCCGGATTGTGGTGGTTGACAACGTAAACAAAATGCAGTCAAATTCTTTAATCACTCGTCTGCCGTTAGAGGACCTTCGTCATAATATCTGACATGGAGAACACGTTATCGCACAGACTGTTATAGAATTCAGCCACTCTGTGTATTTTTCTTCATGTCAGTTGATGGTAATACTCTTGGTTCCAAAGTGCAAAGTCAAAGATAATCCGGATGACGCCATTTGATTAGACATTGTTCGACTTGTTACACCCAGGTAAAAGAGCAACCTTTTGGGCATATGGGGATTTGCAATGAAAATTTATATTCAGAGGGCATGTAACAAAATACCTGACCTTTAGTGTGGAAACAAACTGTCTATACAAATTGTCTCACTCTCCCAAGGATTAGGTAGAAAAAGGCTCAAGGCTTTGGAAATCAATGAGTGTTTGTTTTTATTAATGAGAGGTGAGTCAGGATTTTGTACCATGAACATGATTTATGTAATCGAGTCTGTCTCGCTTATTTTTTTTTTTTTCATCCCAATAAACGCTGTATTTCTTTTTTCTTCCCATGATCACATCCCGCCTTGTCTGTGTCAGGAAAATGGACTGCTAATGTCATTACTTTTGAATCAAATCAATCTGAATGTTTTAACACGCAGGCTGTAGCAAAGAAGCTGTTGCTTCAAACGATCCTGTCATCTCATTCACATCCGCCGTCCATTCCCATCTCTCCTCTTATGAATCTCGCAGACATGTTCAACCCATTAGCATGCTCTAAAAGCTGGATGTGTGCTCTGCCGCATCCTGCTGTTCAAAGAAAGGCTCTCTTCAAACCATCAAGTCGATGTTGTAGGAGTTCAGCCGTGAAGGTCAGTGTATGTGATAGCAATGGCTTTTTTTCCTACAAATACAGATCTGAATAGAAGGTGCAAGATTTGTCTTTTTTGTTTTTGTTTGTTTGTTTGTTGATTTGTTTGTATTTATAATCCTTTCATAAGTGCCTGGTCCAATTAGGCAACTACTTTGGGAAATTGGTTGATGTAGCTAAGGTTGAGGAACTATTAGAGCCAGAATTACTCTTCCAGTTAAGACCACGCCCACTTCAGGTTCAACCCTCATGTTGTCCTGAAATTTACTAACACCTTTTATCCTTGGGGTCACCCCAGCAATTTAAACGTCCAGAACGCCCTCGCCGTATACATAGAAAAATATGCAAATCACCACAAAACCTCACTGATTGACCTAAATTGGAAAGAAACATCTTTTTGGTCTTTTTTAATGGCTTTTTATTAATTCTAATAACAGATTTTTGTTACTTATAACATTTGGAAAGAAGAACCATTTCTGTTATCAAGCATTCCAAAGGCTTGTTGTTGCTTCTCCTCTTGACTTGTACGCTCCTGCCAAAATAAGGGCGGGTCACATCCAAGTCTTTCCAATTGTCCCCATACACATGCCTCCCTTCTAAGCTTGTCATCTCGAATATCTGATCGATTGATGGTGTTTCGAAGGGCTCATATTCTGATTGTATGTCTTGGACGTAGCTGAAAGTGTATCTGGTGGGGTCTGGAACCATTTTGACGACATTAGCAGCACTAAGTCTGCCATGTCGACCAAGTGGGGAGAGTGACCATTAATAACTTTACATTTTTGGAAGGTAATGTGTCTGCTGGTGATCGAGAGACAACAGGAGGGTCAACACTAAGAGTCTCATTCTCATCAGAGGAGCATGCGTCATAATCAAGGTCCTTATGTTTTCTCCTCCCCTCCCTCATGTCCTGTGAACTCAGTGGTTCTTGCAATGCTACAGCTATGGTTATGTTCAGTTAGGGCCCTAATGCAAAGGGAAGTGTTTTTGAAGATCAGTTGTATATTATAGTGACCTCAGTATCATCCAAAACAACCAAAACAAATGTGAGTCAAATTTTTATATTTCTTATATATGTTTTATACAGCTAAAACAGCCTGGGGTCAAATTGACTCCAAGGAACACTGATGATACGAAATGTATACAGGACATTGAAAACATATCATCAGGCTAATTTTACATTCACCCAGTCATCCCCATGAAATTAGGAAAAGTCACTTTTGCATCAAGAAGCAGAAGATGTTAAACATTGAATTTGCCCCCAAGATAATAGGAGGGTTAAATCAGAATACGTACACTTATATAGTTATTTGGAACACTAAAACAGAATCAGATGCAGTTCTGGACTGCACGAGTATACACATTACATCTACACACCACAGCCTACTTCCTCTACAGGAGTATTACAGCGCTCATGTTTAGAAATATCCTCTTTCCCCATGGGGTGCTGGATAGAACTGAACTGTTGCTTGTTCTCTCCTTCTATCTTCCCATTTCCGACAGCAGCTTGAAGAGTCCACAGGAATTCTCTCTGGTCTAATAATCACAGTAATAATGCGAGCATTCCTCCACAACAGGCACAAATACAAAATCATAAACCTCTTCATTAATTTGAAATGAACCTGGCAAGAATAGTGCTTCCATTTCTCTCTCTCTCTCTTTCTCTCTCTCTCTCTCTCTCTCTCTCTCTCAGTGCTCTTATGTGTTATTTTCCATCACAATTTTTGCCCTCAGCTCTGAAGAGAGGAACTGCATTAAGCACCAGGCTTCTGAATTATTCACAATGAAATGGCTTTTATGCTTGTAGGTATAACATGTTATTCTTCCCCGAAGTCATTAGCCTCGTCTCCAAAATGGCTAGAGCTGCTGCTGGAAAAGGCCAACGGACATTACTTCCAGTCGAAAGGCGTCTTGTGAATCCATCTCGGGGGGGAACCCACAATCATTGCGTGCTAACCCACTGACATTGTTCTACATACGTACGCAGTTTTTAAATAGACAGAACACTCAATCAGCCCATGCAGTACTAATATGCTTATTGAGAACCTGCAGTCTGTATACTTTTATTTGGTACACTATATGGCCAAAAGTACGTTGACAGCTTCCACTCTTCTGGGAATGCTTTCGACTAGATTTTGCAATGTGGCTGTTGAGATTTGTCCATTCAGCCACAAGCACACAAGAGCTTGGACAGTGATGTCCAGCGAGAAAGCCTAGCATGAATTTGGCGTTCCAGTTCATCTCAAGCATGTTCGGTGGGGTTGAGGTCAGGGCTCTGTGCAGGACACTCGAGTTCTTCTACTCCAACCTGTTTTCATGGAGCTCACTTTGTGTTCGGGGCACTGTCATGCTGGGACAGGTTTGAGCCTCTTCGTTCTAGTGACATAGACATTGACAAAGACTCCACATGACTCCACATACCGAAGTGTCCTTGGGCGAGACACTGAACCCGGAGTTGCTCCCGATGGCAAGTTATTGCCTTGCATGGCAGCTCTGCTACCATTGGTGTGTGAGTGTGTGTGAATGGGTGAATGAGAAACAGTGTAAAGCGCTTTGGAACCGCTAAGGTTAAAAACGCTATATAAATGCAGACTGTTTCACATAGAAGTTGTGTCCGTTTGGGTTTCCACCAGGTTCTCTGGTTTCCTCCACTTTCCTAAAAACCTGCTGGTACATTGATTGTTTAAGATAATTGGCCCTAGGTGTGAATGTGTGTGTATAGTACCTTGCAATGGAGTGGTGTCCTATCCAGAGGGTGTATTCCTGTGATCCAGTAACCCTGACTGGGATAAAGTGCTTACTGAAGATGAATGAAGGAATGAATGCATATTATGAGAGGAACCAAGACACCTGCTGGTGTCTTTTCCATGACTACATTGCTAGAAAATTGGCTTTGAAGTGGCATTGATCCTATCTGATAGAGGAACGAGGATATGAATCCATTCTGACAGGATAAAGTTCTCTCTCTCTCTCTCTCTCTCTCTCTCTCTCTCTCTCTCTCACTTATTTACTTTCTCCCTACACTCTTTTCTACTCTATAATACAGTCATTCAGGATGTCATGTCATGCAGGCTTGCTGTGTACTGTATGTGCAGTCTCATTATGCAAGTATATGCTTGCAAACAGAAAACCGCAAACAAACATGCTGAGTAACTCTTGTATTGCTTGAATGTACTACTTTGTCCGTTCACTCCGATTTTCTCTTTTCAACTCAACACACGATTTCCCTCCATCTTTCTGCTACACAGAAGGACGTAGTGGTTTATTGGTAAAACGATCCATATATAAAATTTGTCAGGTGGTTACTCCGGACAATAATACCACAGGCTCTCCAATATACAAACCAGGGGTTTGAAAGAAGGGCATCTAATGCCTTTGGAAATCTGTAGAAATCAATGATCAATTGTTTTATTCATGAGAGATAAAACTGAGTGTTGTGTATGTGTGGATATGTGGTACTTATACCTTTATAATAGTGTTCCATTTTCGAATCCATTCTGTCCTGATAACAAGAGAAAAATCCGTAGAAATTCTAATGATTGTGGGTGGGGCTGTCAGATTTCATGGAAACAAGGTCATGAGGAAAAACTCGGACCAGATGCCTTCCAGCAGCTTATTGGGTACAAGGAAACCCCATGATGCTTTCATTTAGAAGATCCCATTTTACCCATCATGAGATGTTTCTTGTGTGACACCTTGGTAACGAAAAGCCTTTTTATAGACCATCAATTTACTAACCCGGCTGATATCAATTTGCACAGATAGGGGGTATAATTACTTTCTACCTGCTTATGGATTTCAGCTGGTTCCTTGCCTTACCTTGCCTTGGAGAACTGTTTTTTCTTAGCATGTTCAATATTTTTTTCCGGTGTCATTCCACTTTATTCCACATAACTGTATTTATGGACTTTAATGTTGTGAGTCCTTTATATTTGCAGATTTCTTGAGTTAATACTGATGTCTGGTAAAAAAAAAAAATTCACGTGAATAGCCTCATTGGAAATATCTTTACTGAAAAAAAATGTTGACGTGTTCAATACGTATTTCGTAGGAGGTGGTATTCCTTGGGGAGTGGCCTAAGGCAATGATGAAGGATCCGTAAAGTTTTACGAAGACAGTAGAGAGAGTTTAATGCACGAATAACTGAGAAGATCTTGAGAAACATCTATTTTCGTGATCTTTTGCTAATACCACTGAGTATCCTGACAAGTTCAGACATGACACTATTGGAAGGAGATTTGGTGAGTCATCTCTGTTTGCATCCACCTTTTACAAGCACTGGAGAGGAATTAAATCCTGCACCGCAACAGAGAGTGAAACAGCTCATCAATGACCGAACAAATGCCGTTAAAACGCATCCTTCTCCACACACATGCTCTACAAGCTCGTGTCATCTTTATCGATCCGGCTGCTGTGTCCTGATTTACGATGCCCATCTAATTGTGCAGAGGATTTTATAGTGCTTGCCGGAGAAGGCATCTATTACAGGCTGCTTTGGTGTGCAGACACGTGGAAACCGAGACCTGTCTACAAAGCCTAGTGCCAAAATGGTGTTTGTCATCAAAATTAGCCATGCATTGCTCAAGCACAAAACCTCAGCGTTATCATGTAAGTTTGAGATTAAGAATTGTTTTTTAAATGCCATTGTGACTAGCAATAAAGATGGCACCATGTGACATCAGTGTGACACACTTCTTACCTTCTTACAGTCCAATACAGTACCAACCAACAAATTAGCACCAGAATTCCACAACATCACACATATTTCAGTATTTTAATGTGCTCCAGGGTAGTAAAGTGTTCCTTTATGGTTCCTATTTTACACAAGAAAAGTACTTGTGTTACGTAATTCCACTGATGTGTTCATTTCGATAAAAAAGGACAAAGTTTGAATGTGTAAATTTCCATAAAATTAAGACGGATAGCTTACACTTGTATTACTGATTCAATTAACACATAAGGTTTCTCTCATTATGTCCCTATGTAGGATTGTACTGCATACATGATTAATCAGCAGATCTGTGTAGAGGTCATCTGAGAACCGGAGAACCAATTAAGGAGATCAGGACAGATATATACGTGATGAATGAGTCCTGTTTTAGTGTTTTCTGTATTTATGAGTTCAAATCACAGCCTGAGAGACAAGAATTCGTGAGGTATGAGCTGAAAGGTGGTGATATTTTAAAAATGGGTCAACATCCTACAAGAAGCCAGAATCCCAGATATGAATTAGCACCAACAATGCTGCTTTAACTTCTAAAGTGCTGACTCAAAGCCTCATGTCAAGCTATTCGGTTAATTTTCATTGATGAATGACAAAAAAAAAAAAACCCAAAAAACAAAAACATATTCTGATCAATCACTTAACACCCCTGTGCTGTCAGTAATTACTTTCAGCTTGTTCAGATATTTAGCTATAACCAACAGGAGGACATTGCATTTTGGCATAAACAATGAAATAGCGTCTTTTGTAAATTGTTTTGGATTGAATATGAAGTGTGCGGGCACAAATAATAGGGGGCCGTATCTTTCGTCGATGTGAATCACATATAATACAGCTCTAATCAGCCCGGCTCCCGCATATCAATCAAATTCATTGCCAGATGCAGCCTGTTGGTCTTGAATGTTTTTTAAATGGGTAAAGCAGTATGGGATCCTGATACAAATGATGCCCTTCAGCTCTTTGTGTGAATGCTAGATATGAACAGAAATCAGATTGTATTATGTCTCCCTCTCTCCTCTCCAGGAGGCAAGACTCGGTGTTAAAGGAAAACACTCACACAGTCAAGTAGACCTATGATCGACTGTTCAGTCAACTAAACAAATGTTACAGAACAAAGACATGACATTTTGCAGTGCGGTTTTCAAAATGGAACTGTCCCTGGGGGGGGGGGGGGGGGGGGTTGTGTGTTTAAAATGGCATCCTGTATAATACAACAGTGTATAATGAATACTAGTATATAGTGAGTGCATACTATGTATTCCTTTTAGTATGCACTATATAATAAAGTGTGCAGCAGTTATCATTTAGTACATTACCTGTTTAACAAATTCATTGTTCATTGATGGATCATTGATGATTGTAACAGTTTTTACTTTTATTTAATAATAATAATAATAATAATAATAATAATAATAATAGCATTTGATTGATATAACATTTGTATATAGGAATAACTTAGGGTCATCCTATTGTATGAAAATAATCAACAACAACTTAATATAATGAAGCGGACAAACACAATTTTTTAAAAATTTTATTCCAATAAAAATAATGTTGGCCCTGTGTGTGCAGAGTTTGCATGTTCTCCCCGTGCTGCGGGGGTTTCCTCCGGGTACTCCGGTTTCCTCCCCCAGTCCAAAGACATGCATGGTAGGCTGATTGGCGTGTCTAAAGTGTCCGTAGTGTATGAATGGGTGTGTGAGTGTGTATGTGATTGTGCCCTGTGATGGATTGGCACCCTGTCCAGGGTGTACCCCGCCTTGTGCCCGATGCTCCCTGGGATATCCTCCAGGTTCCCCGTGACCCTGAAAAGGATAAAGCGGTATAGAAGATGGATGGATGGATGGATGGATAACAATAATGTGTTATGTCTCTTATTCCAGAGCAATTTGCCAAAACTAATACATTATAGTTATTACAAAACAACACATCATAATTTTTTTATCAGTTTCAACAATTACACACTTTTTTTTTTTTCTTGTGCAGCATCTGCCATACATTCCCTGTGTAAGCTGTTACAGTACCTACAACACGATGAAAACCTACCACAGCATGGTGTTTATACTGCATTTTGGGATGGAATATACCATAAATTGAGTAGTGCATCATTCATGTATCTTTTGGAGTACTGAAAATATTAATGTAATTTACTTGTTACTTTTTGGCAGATTTGAATATAAGTAGTATGCAGAGTATACCACTCTTAAGTGGTCATTTTCCCACTTTAACTAATGCAGCGTGGAGGACTCTCATCTCCTGGAACGTAAGAGTGTAGCTTCAAGGTTGAATTTTAAGTAAAATTAATTTACAAGTTCACAGAGTCAGTGTGAGTGCTCTTGACAAACCAAGCTCTACATCATGTACCCCTAAGCGTCTTTAAGAGTGAAAAAGTGTTTATTTACTAGTAACAGCTTGAAATATAATTAAAACTATGGCATTAGATGAGGTGAAAAGTATTTGAACAAGTTCACAACAAGCCAAGGAATTATAAGGAATTGAAAGTTACAAGCACGTAATTGGAATTCAAAGAGCTTGATCTGATATCATCAGCAAAAACATTACCACCAATGAAAAGCTCAAGATCCCCTCCCATTGTTCTGTAAAGGTGGTGATATTATGATTAAAAGTATAAATAATTGAGGATGGAGTAGGAGCTGGACTGGGAGATAGACTAGGGGATAGACTATGGGATGAACTGGAGGCTATATGGCAGGTTGGGCTAGGAGCAGGACTGGGGGATAGACTATGTCATGGAATAGTGGATAGAATAGAGGAATATGGATTACGAGCTATATCGGTGGGATAGTCTATGTGGTGGACTATTGATTGACTGAGGGATAGATTAAGGTATGGACTGGAGGGTGGATGGAAGGTTGGGCTAGGAGTTGGACTGGGGATATACTAGTAGCCTGACTGGGGGATAAACTAGAGAATGGGCTAGGAGCTGGACTGGGAGATAGACTAGGGGGTGGACTTGGGAGGTAGACTAGGGGTGGACTCAAAGCTGAATTTAGGAGATAGACTATGGTATGGACTAGGACACTGGTCATTAACCCCCCTCCTTGAGATCTACCTTCCTGCAGATTTAATCTCCAACCAAATTCTAACACACCTGTTTTAATCGCCTTCTTAAGGCAATGATTAGATTATGGTTGGAGATAAAGTTTTCAGGAAGGTAGATCTCTAGGAACAGGGTTGGCGACCACTGGACTAGGAGATGGACTGGAGGATAGGCTAGAGGATGGACTGGGGATAGACTAGGGGATGGACTAAGAGATGGACTGGGGATAGACTAGGGGATGGACTGGGAGATGGACTGGAGGATAGAATAGGATATTGGACTTGGGGATAGACTGGGGGATGGACTAGGAGATGGAATAGGAGATGGACTGGAGGATAGGCTAGAGGATGGACTAGAAGATGGACTGGGGGATAGTCTAGGGGATGGAATAGGAGATGGACTGGGAGATAGACTGAGGGATGGACTGGAAGATGAACTGGGGGATAGTTTAGGGGATGGACTGGGAGATGGACTGGAGGATAGAATAGGATATTGGACTTGGGGATAGACTGGGGGATGGACTAGGAGATGGAATAGGAGATGGACTGGAGGATAGGCTAGAGGATGGACTAGAAGATGGACTGGGGGATAGTCTAGGGGATGGAATAGGAGATGGACTGGGAGATAGACTGAGGGATGGACTGGAAGATGAACTGGGGGATAGATTAGGGGATGGACTGGAGGAAAGAATAGGATATTGGACTTCGGGATAGACTGGGGGATGGACTAGGAGATGGACTGGGGGATAGACTAGAGGATGGTCTATCATAGGGACTGCTGGGTGGACCAGAGATCAACTAGTACATGTACTACAGGACAGACGGATGGATGGATGGATGTTCTAGTGGGTGAACCATGCATATCATGCTACACTTCCAGCTTCTTGGAAATAGAATGGATATAGACATGTTTACACCATAGGTTATTTTTTTTCAACTGTTTTCTCTAAAATGACCTTGTTTGTAAAAAAAAGAACTGAGTTTTCATTAAAGTTCTGGTATGACAGTGCTTTCAGTGTTTAACAGTGCACTATTTAAAAGACCCAAATGTGACTGTTTTCCTTCAAATGTTAAACTGAATAGTGTGTAGAAAAAGTGAAGGGGAGAAATAACATTTTCCCTTTAAAATGAGTTTGTCACATCTTATGTGTCAACTGCACATTATGTCTCTGAGAGGAGCTGTCTGAATGACACCAAGTTAGCAAGAGAAGAGAAGAAGACAGAATGATTTTCCCCTCTGACTCAGAGCACATCAAGAGTGAAGGAGCTTTTGAAATGACGGTGTTAGGAGGCCGAGGAGCTCCCTGCATGCAGAAGATATCCAATCCCATCTGGGGAATTTTACTATTTGCAGAAACTGAATTCCTGCTGTCTTATAGTCAGTGACACACTGCATGTCCCAAATGCTAGAATTCTTGATAGTCATTATTTACAAGGGTTCATTCTGTATCATCTCAGTGGCCAAGGGAGTGTGAGAATGGGTTTTACCCAGAATGCACTTTGAGTGTCTGCTAATGCTAAGAAATAGCAGCTAGCTGGTTTACAAATTAGTTGAAAACATACAAAGTTGTATGTATGTACGAATAATGTTTTAATAAAGTGGACTGTTACAACAGCGCTGCTGAATTCTCGATTCTGATTGGTCAGAAGGTGTTGACTCACTTTCTATAACAACACTAATGCTAATTCAAATAACAAGTTTATATTAATGTGCTGATTCGTTTCCATAGTAACAGCTTACACAAGGACTTGTATGTCAGATGTGTCACATGATCTAATAATCATTTTTTTTTAAATGTGCTTTTTAACAAAAATGTCTAATCATTGATATGGTGAAGTTTTTTTTTATGGAAGGAGTCTCCAGTGTCAGTGCTTTGTAGCAGTCCATATATTTTACATAAAAAAAATTTGGTTAGTCATCAAAATGTGATGTCATTGGTTGTCCATCCATCCATTTTCTGTACTGCTTATCCTACATAAGGTCACGGGGAGCCTATCTCAGGGGACTTGTGGCACAAGGAGGGGGATATCCTGGACGGAGTGCCAACCCATCGCAGGGCACAATCACACACACAAACACCGGATAATTTAGAGGTGCTAATCTGTCTACAATGCATGTCTTTCCCGTGAAGCAAAGGAAGAACATGCAAACTCCGGACACGCAGGGCAGGGGCAGAGGCAGGAATCGAACCCCCAACCCCAGAGATGTTTAGAAAACGTGCTACCCACTAGGTCACTGTGCTTTGCTTATCCGACATTGCTTATTTTAACTTAAATAAAAATCTAATCTGCTAGCTTGAATTATGTCGAGGGAGTGTGATCTATTGATCTAGTATTAACGTGATCCAATCACGTTATCCAATCTTGCAAGAAGACACCATTAGGATGTTGGTGCTGACTGGAAGAGATGGCGAGTATTAAATTAACATGATCAAATCATTTGTGGCACAGTAGTGCAGTGGGAAGCGTTGCAGCTCCAGAGTTCAGTGTCAGGTTTGAGTAGTTGGAGATGGCTGCAAGTGCCAAAAAACATTTATGTAGGGGTGGTGCGGGCTGGATGGTTAAGGCTCTGGGTTACTGAAGGTCTACCTTCTACGGAAGGTCTTGGGTTCAAGCCCCAGTGCTACCAAGCTGCCACTGTTGGGCCCCTGAGCAAGGCCGTTAACCCTCCCTGCTCGAGGAGGCACTCTATCATGGCTGATCTCAACTTCCTGGCATGCTGGGGTATGCAACGAAAAGAATTTCTCTGTGCTGTAATGTATGTGTGACCAATAAAGACTCATTATCATTAACTACAGTGAAAGATGGATGAAATAAATAAGAATGGGAAATAACGAGCCTAGACAACATTGCGGTGACTAAAGATCGACAAGTATTTAATTTGTACAGAACTGATATACTTTTCAGTGTATAAGTCTAAGTTGTTTTTTTTAAAACTGTTTATTTATCTTTCCATTGTAGGCTTGGTCTTGCGCTTGGATTTGGAATCCACTTGGTACAGTATGTTACAAAAACTGGCTGCAAAAACTTAATCGATCTTCTTGTGGTAGCCCGACTAAATCCAGTGACTCAGACCTCCATTTTTCAGAAGCTTGACCAAAAGAGAAACAGAAAATATGGCTGTTGCTTTGGATCATTGCATTTTGTTGGAGTTTTTTGAAATGAAGCCAAAGAAAGGCTATGATGATTACAAAGATCTCCCAAAACTCTAACAATAAACATAAACTATTCATTCCTATGAATTTGTCAGTTTGATCAAAAATGGTCTGCACTTATATAGCGCTCTTTGTTTTTTTTTTTTTTTAACCTTAGCAGTTTTACAATGCACTGTTTCTCATTCACACGCACACTCACACACCAGTGGCTGCAGACCTGCCGTGCAAGGCGCTAGCTTGCCATTGAGAGCAACTTGGGGTTCAGTGTCTTGCCCAAGGACACTTCAGCATGTGGAGTCATGTGGGGCAGTAATTGAACCACCAATCCTACAATTAGGGGACACCTGCATTACCACCTGAGCCACAGCTGCCCCCAAAATAACAATAAAATAAGTGATTCACTCTCAGGCTAAATTCTAAACTGATGAACTGTGTTATTCAAGAGGGTTGGCTGCCCTTATAGACGGTGTAGTCATAATTGGACATGTTTGTGTCTAGTCAATAAACCGTTCAATAAATTGCACCCAGAGCTTTGGAAATTGAACACAATAATAATAATAATAAGATTGATTAGGCTGCTGATTGAGTGTAGCACTGTGGGAAAACTGTTTTCTCAAAGGATCCATTAAAGGTGGCTCTTAAATGACTGGCCTGTGATTAACAGAAAGGCAGAGTTTGCAAGGTCGCTTGGGAAAATACACTAGACATATACAATACAGCACCATGATGGAGGAACTACAGCTATAACTAATTTACAAGCAAAGTCATGATGACAGAAAAGTCACCCAGAATAGCACGTGATCACATGAGTCACATATGATACGTACATGTAGTTTGATGATTCCTATATTTTCACTTTTTTTTTTTTAACGGATGAGTCATTATATTCAAATGTGATTCCTTTACACAACTTTATTTTCACGTGATTTGCTTCATGCTTCATTTATTTTCAAATGAATTTTTTTGCAAACTGTATTTGTTATATTAATTTTTACACAATTTATTTATCTTCAAACGTGATTTTATATGAATTTTCACGTGATTTTTTTAAAATTGCATCTGTCTCCGCCTGTCTGTTGTGAGAGAAAGTGACAGATTACTTCGCCTACAACATGGATGCAGCAGGAAAGCAGAGTAGGAGTCACGCCAGAATAACCATGCCAGCACTGAATTGTCTTTTTTTTTTTCCCAGTGGATGTCTCTGATTCCCCTGGAACCATTTGATGGCTTTGAGGTATTTCCAGAATGTTCTCTCCTGGATCCTAATCCCAAAGAAAAGCAGTGTCTGTGCTTCATGCTGTCCCAGCTCACTGGCTCAACCTGCTGGTGGATGGAGCTCCTGATTGCCACGAAATCCAGAACCCTAAGTTGTGTAGCCCAGTTCGTTAAACTTCTAGTCAAAGTGTTTTGGGCATCCAGAGTTTAAACCCGACCTGGACATTTTTTGGGTAAGGCCAGCCTGATGGATGAACCTTCGAGGCCATTCACATCATCACGAGGTGGTCTCCCCTGCCGAGCTCCAGCCGAAGGTCAACGTGGCGACCTCAACTCCAGAGCTCCAGCCAGCGACCCAAGAGGCAGGTTCTCCTGCAGAGCCTGAGACCCACAAAGTGGTCTCTCCTACTGGCGATCAATAAGGCGACGTCTTGCACCAAGTTCCTATCCGAGGCCGACGAGACAGCCTCCCAAGCCCTGGTTTTTGTACGTTGGTTACTCTACAATATCCTGATCTCCTGACCCTTCGCCTGCCTTGACTTTGAATCTGCCTTACATATCGAATTTGTTTGCTGGACCGTATACATTAAAAATACTTAAACCGCAATTGCATCCTCTCCGTTGTGACAGAATGCGACAATCATACATCTTCACATGGAATTTCGCATTTAATCACGTTACGCAATCATCACATGAAAAACATGAAGTAATATATAAGAAAAAAAACATCAGCGTAATAACTATCTACTGAAAAAATCACAGAGATCTCATTCTGTCAGTGAGATAACTATACATTCACTTCCCCAGACTTTACAGAATGTCTAATAATGCGCCATAACGTCAGAACAACCGTCTTTTCTTTTCTTTTCTTTTCTTTTCTCATAAATGCATGTTATCAGACCCAACTTTGGAAAAGCTGCAATTATTTTCATGCTAATTAATAAGTTGTCAACCTCTGCTACGGTTTTGTCACTCTAAACTTTCATTAGCTTAGCTGTCCTTTCCCAACCTGTAATTAGAATCATTTGTATTCTGTAAAACTATACAGAAGGGTTGTACTCTTGCAATGTAACAATGTTTATAATGATGCTCACTAGCTGGAGCATCGTGGGAAAATATTGATTGGTTTCCATTAGTTTCATAGTTTCGTAATTTAGTTTAATAACTAAGAAAGTTCTCTTGATAGAGTTAGGCTTTTTAATGTTTATTATTTATGGTGGACCTAAATCTTGGTAGCAACACTAAAAGTATGTTCTACAAATGTCAGATGATTATCTGCTCACTACCTGCAGGCTCAACTTAAATTGTGTAGAAACTGGCTAGAAAATGTTGTTTTACCAAAGGCTGAACATGTAGAAAGCAAACTTCAAACTCTGCAAGAAAGAACTCAACATCCTGACCAATACCTACTTTTGACTGTCAGCTTAAAATGATCCAAAACTTGTTTTGAAGACCATATTTTTTTTTTTAAATATATATATTAAGGCAAATAATTTGCTGTCTTTGGTGGTTCTATCAAAATGGAAAAAAACCACACAGGAGCATCTACACGTTTATTAACATGAGATTTGCAGATTGGAACGTCTTACCTCAAGTTTCATAAAAGAATACGGCAAAACCACAACAGCTACAGTTTTCCCATTTTGACCAGTTCGTATACTAAAATGAATTCCTCAACAATGAAAAAAAAAATCATCAATTAATAGAAAGGATATATTTTAGCACTTTCGCCTCACACCGCCAGGGTCAGGGGTTTGATTCCCTGCCACTGTGCTGTGTGTGCGGCGTTTGCATGTTCTCCCCGTGCTGCGGGAGTTTCCTCCGGGTACTCCGGTTTCCTCCCCCAGTTCAAAGACATGCACGGTAGGCTGATTGGCGTGTCCAAAGTGTCCGTAGTGTATGAATGGGTGTGTGAATGTGTATGTGATTGTGCCCTGCAATGGATTGGCACCCTGTCCAGGGTGTACCCCGCCTTGTGCCCCATGCTCCCTGGAATAGGCTCCAGGTTTCCCCGTGACCCTGAAAAGGATAAGCGGTATAGAAGATGGATGGATGGATATATTTTAGAACATTTAGCACGACCCATAAAACAGGACCTAAAGCTATAGATTTTCATATAAGTTCAATAAAACCTGCATGCGTATTGAGCTTTAAAGCTGATCTTATTATCTCCCTTGAAAGTACTGGAGATCCCCCAGTTCTGTTTGCTTTAAAAGCAGTTAATAATTAATCAATATTGCAATATTATTAGCAAGTGTATACAATGTACACAACACCTACTAAATATGGCTAGGAGATCAGAGATAGAGCTGTGGTCTAAATTGTACAAGGGATTTATCCAACAGAAGAAGCCTGGACTTTATCTTTGTACAGAAACTGGAAATGTAAGCTCCAGAGATCTCACACTGTTAGTGAACTACAAATTATACCCTTTCCAGGACTTTCCAATTTGTGCAATGATGTCATTATATGACTTCCCGTTTTCTACTAATGTGCTGTAAAGCTTGTCACTGTGACTTGACCTTCAACATCCTGCATTTATTGTTATGTAAATTTACAAACTTTAACGGGTTAACTTCTTCCGCATAAGATATCGATGTGTAACACACTGTGTGGCTTCACGTGCTGCCCACGTGTCGCGTCTCAATACGCGTTCTTATGCGATCTTGCGTCCTTGCGAACTCCTACATCATCATCCACCGCCAAGGTTCAACGTTCAATTCTGATGCTCAAAAACACAAGTACCGCGGACGCATGAAATCACCCGTACGTGTTCTTAATATCGAGGATGCATCGGATGCAGACCTGAACGCACCGAACCGTCTCGAGGTCCCAGAAGTCACGGCGGCTAAAACAATAGCGGATGACCGTAACCTGACCCGTAACTGTAAGTTTTAACGTTGCTTTTTTAATGAAAATAATCAAAATATGCATCTAAAAAGAATGATTTTGATATACGATTTAGATTGAGATACATATGAGGTTGTTGAAAAAGTCGAATTTATACCTCAGAAGCATTTTAATGAAACTATGCTAGCTTCCATCCTGAGGTAACCGTCACGTTACAAAGTTGGATACGGAAGCAAGTGCAGATCTTCAAACAGTTTAATAAATAAACAAACAAACAACAAAACAAAGACGCTAAGACAACTCGGCAAAATACTGTGGCTAAGACTAAACATAAACTGTCAAACAAAACATGGTACAAACAGTGGCTATATATAGGAGTGCTCGTTAAACAGGAACGTGATACAGGTGCAGGTGCTCATGTGACAATGATGTAGTATGGTGCAGTGGCTGCTGGGAAATCCAGATGAAGTCCAGAGTTACCTCCTTGATATATGACAGTAACAGTAAACTCATTAGCTTAAAGACAAACAAAGAATTTGATTAAAAATAAATCCTTTTAAATAAATATAAAGATGAATATGCACGTCGTTCAGGGTGGCGTTTTCCGTTTTTCAAAACCCTCTAGCTTTCCTATTTGGCTCGGAAAACATTGCTGTAATTAATCTAATCGATGCTAAATATCCCAAAATAGCCTTTTTTCCCCATGGGAAAGCTGCGGTCCTGCAAACACTAATGTGAGGAGATGGGGATTTTACTTCCTGTGTCTTGTAATTTGAATGAAACTGTACGTAATTAAATTGTCATCGCTTTTTAGCTTTCGGCCACAAAAAAAAATAAAAAAATAAAATGACTAAGCGACAGAGATTTTCAATGCAAAATCATGTTTCTTTCAGTGTGTTCTTGTACTCGCATTGATCTCTGCTTTCTAGCAATTATTAGCTCATATTTCTTACAAGTGACAAAGAATTATGTGATCTATTGATTCATCCCCCCCCCCCCACCATGTGGGTGGGGTTAACGTCTTGATAGCACACAGGTATGTTTCATAAAGGTTTGTACACACACACACACACACACACACACACACGGAAAATGCTTTGATTAATGCTTGTGACAACCTTGGCACATTTACGAGCTTGGGGAATACCCAGTGCATCATGGGTGATTCATCACAGCACATTGATCATTTCCTAATCACAAAGCACAAAGAATTCAGCCTCGGACAAATGGCAGATGCTTCTCTGGCCTGAAGACATCATTCTGTTATTACATGCCGTAACTCCTGTAGGGTGTAAATCTTTTCGGATGTAAACTGAGCTCATGGTAATTATTCTTACATTCAGTAGGGACCATGAGATGAGTTATAATGATCCCAGAGTTTTGATTATGACGCTGACGTGTAGTGACGTGTAGAACGGTGGGTGATTCTTCATACTTAATACTGGTGTATGCTCGTAACTGTGTCTTCGCTCCTGACAAAGAGAAGCTGATGACTTTTTTTTGGTTTACAGGCACTGTAATATGCGGAGTTTACACACATGTCCTACTTTTTACGGCACCTTAAACACAAGAAATGATGGATACAATTATGGATACAAAGTTATACGTGTTAAACAAACTCAAACATAATCAGGGGGCCAAGCACTTGCTTTAGTTCATGAACGAACACATTTTTTAAAGCTCTAATACAATTGTCGGTATTGTTTACTGCCATGAACGGAGTCATTCCTTATACTCATCTGCCTCATATTCAATGAGTTTTGCAGTGTTTTTTTTTTTTTTTTTTTAAATTATTATTAACATCTGTGAGATTGTGTAAGTTTAACTGTGAGAACACTTAACCTATTTTTTGTCCCAGTCCTTAAAACGTTCATTTATGATCACCATATTATTCTCTTTATGTGTTTGAGTCACTTATACTCATGAACAAGATGACCTCATGAAATGAGTTTCGCCTCAAAACAATAATGATGTAATGTTGTACCAAGGACAAAGACGACGCGGATATCCAGATCATTTTTTTTTTCTATATTCAGCTTGACAATGTAGATGGATATCACTGCAAAATACTATAATTTAAAAAGAAAATGTAAGCAATGTTGTGCTCATAAATATTCTTTTACCCCTCTTTTCTGTCTCGGTGTCTAAAAATACCTGTGTTTACCTGTTAACTCCTGGCAGTACCATCTGCTTGCACACACACACACGCATTAGCACTTTAGCGGAAAGATGAGCGTTGGACAGAAATAGCACAAGCTTTTATATAGCACCAGCATTATTATATATATATATATATATATATATATAAATAATTTTATGTGATTTAGACTACAGGAAAGTTTCATCTCAGCTACATCAATGCTATCCATATTTAGTAGGGTGTATATTATATGGCCATTAATAATATTGCAATATTAATGAACCATAATTCATGCAGGCACCAATTAGCTGTGTTTTTAGACCTCGGAAATGGTTGAAAGGGGTTGTACAGGTTTTTCTGAAGCATTTTGTCCAGCAATCAGATGTTTATTTGTTCTTTTTGTACATGTTATTTTAATATATATTTATTACATAATATTACATTATAATACAGCTGAACATGCACTCAATCATGCAGATACAGGTCAAGGGCTTCAGTTCATATTCACAACAAACATCAGAACGGGAGAAAATTTCATCTCCGTGACTTTGACCGCGACGTGATTGTTGGTGCCAGTTTGAGTATCGCAGAAAATGCTGATCTCCTGAGAGAAAAAAGAAAACAAAACATCCGGTGAGTCGAAGTTCTGCTGCCTTGTTGATGAGAGAGATCAGAGGAGAATGGCCAGACTGGTTTGAGAGGACAAGGAGGGCTACGCTAACTCAAATAGTCCCTCTTTACAACTGTGATGAGCAGAAAAGCATCTCAGAATGCACAGAAAACCCCATCAGTTTAGGAATCTGAGACTACGTTGGGCACAGTCTCACCAAAACTGGACATTTCAAAATTGAAGAAAAGGCCATACAATTATTATTAATTATTTATTTTGTCCATTTTTACCTGCAAAAGGTGAACAAAAAGTAAACATGTTTTCATACTATATATTTGTCTCAGATTTTTACTCACATTGCATTATTGACAGAACAAGCACACTGTAAAACCGGATAAGTTCGTTTAACTTAAAAAAAAAAAAACATTGAGGAAACTAATTACCTCAAAATGTTTAAGTTGATAAATCAATTTCTTTAAGCCAAATACACTTAAATATAACAAAAAATTCATTTTAAATTCATTTAAATGACATATATATATGTATATATACACACACACATACATACATATTTATATATATACATATATATATATATATGAATGTATATATATGTATGTATATATGTGTGTGTGTATGTGTATATATATATATATATATATATATATATATATATATATATATATATATATATATATATATATATATACATATATATATATATACACACATACACACACATACACACACATACATAATATATATATATATATACATATACATATACATACACACACACACACACACACACACACACACACACACACACACACATTATACAATACAAAGGCGAAATAAAAGAGTATAGACCTCTCTTTTATCTCGCCTTTGTATTATATAATGTGTCTCACTGTCTTTAATCATGGTTAAACTTGAGCCATAGTTTCAGTTTTAAACTTTTGGGAACCTCTTGCCGAATTATTGAAAACAATTAGCACATAGTGTTAATTACGTAGCGCTTAAGATAAGATGAGATAATACTTTATTAATCCCCAGACGGAGTAATTTGGGGTTAATGCACTTAATGTAAATTAAAAAAAAATCTTATTTACATATCTTCTTTTCAACAGTATCAGTTATGCAATTACTCTTCATGAACGACTTGCGACACGACAACGAGCTGCAAAAAACAATGTGTTAATGACATACGTAATGTAGTTTAAAATAGCAAATCAGGGTTCTAGTGTGCACATTTTTACAGGTGTGGAAACTAGCACTGCAGGGTTTCGGGGACATTTAAACAAAATTATTTCATGTATAAGAGATGGTGTATTTTTAATATAATCAGGAAATGGACTTTATTTAATATAAAAATATATGTATTTTTTAATTCTTCAAAACAGCATTCAGGTTCAGTTGTAGCTGTGTGGTGTAGTCTTCTCTCGCCCTTGAAGTACTTTTTTTACCCCCGAGGTCTAATACGCTTCCTTTTCGGATATTGTAGTGTAACCTGTGGTCAGGGACATGGTTGGAAAAAAATAAATCGAGGAATGTTTTGGAGTAAAAGCTTACAGCTGTGAGCACAATACAGTAGTTCAAACGCACAAGGATAAATATGGACGCTTTGTACTGAATAGCTTACTTACCATTGTAGAGTGATGTGTCTTGTGTGTTTCGGTGTGTGTCTGCTGTGCAGTTTACGTTTGTGTGTAAATTGAATCAAGGGCATTAATTTTATTACTTTCCTGTCCTGGGGCACAGCACTGTAATTCCACCGTGTAGGGAGAGGACAGCTTTATCATTTACTTCAATTATAGCAGGGTTTTTTTTTTTGTAAACATGCTGTGAATCAAGACAACACACGGGCATAAATCAAAGCAGTGAGAAAAGATCGCCCTGAAGAGACTCAGAGCTTTCCTCTTGGGGGGTCGGGGGGGAGGGGGGGGGGTTTGGGGTTGTATGAGAGGACAGATTGGTAAATACGATGAGAGCAGATACACAGCCCAGAGTGGACAACACACACTTACTGTTCCGGGAACACTCAGGGAATAGTAAAGAAACATATACTCCTTCATTTCTGACAAAGATGGATATACATGATAGCACTTTTATTCACGTTTGCATCTGCACAGATATTAAGGCCACGTCATCCCATATTGTCACAACATCTCTTTTTAAAAAAAAAAAAAAAAAAATTTTTACAATGTAGCTTTCTTTGTAATCTAAAATATAATTCGATATTAACACAGATGCTGCGTGCGCCTTTATGGGATTCAATTCCAGTGGCTAATTATATTCGCCTTAACCGTGGTAGCGTGTTGGAACGTGGTAAAGGCAATAATATTCGATGTGTTTTATTTTTAATCACGAAACCAAATTTAGTTTACGCTTATTCTTCTCAACTTTGGAAAATAAAATTACATTCCTTACCTACACGGACATTTTTCTTTGTAAATTGAGAGCAAAGAGTAAA
This sequence comes from Ictalurus furcatus, assembly GCF_023375685.1. NCBI lineage: Eukaryota > Metazoa > Chordata > Actinopteri > Siluriformes > Ictaluridae > Ictalurus > Ictalurus furcatus. Next base: position 17,776,391 of record NC_071276.1, on the reverse strand, counting down.
CTTATAGACAGCTACCAAACATCTGGTTTGCTAGTTAGCGTTTTTTTTTTTTTTTTGATTGCTAATTCAAAGAATTTTCAAAAGAATGTTCTCTGTCGTATTGCATCAACACTACTTTAGCTGTTTTCCTGGTTAGTACAGCTTAGCATGCTAAATGTGTCAGGGGGATTTAGAAATTGTGTCTTTTTGTGTGTTTTAGCTCATTTAATAGAATGCTAGCTAGCAGGTTAGCTTATTTCTAGAGTCACTATTGAAGGTGAAATACGCATTTCTTATAATGTTTCCCTTAAACATACAGTAGTAATGCGTCGGTGCAATGCTTTTAATATTTTTTATCCACAAAAGATCATTTATAGAAGATAAAGAAGATCCGTACTGACGTTATGCAAATGTTCTACCGAGTGGATGTTTTACTGTGTGAAAATATAGTTCGGAGTAGCTTATAGACTGCTAGCAAACATCTGGTTTGCTAGTTAGCCAGGTTTTTCGTTAGCCAATATTAATCCATAACAACAACAGTCTATAATTAATAACTATAATTAACAATGATCATTTTTAAATAATATTACATCAACTTCATACTTGTTTTTCCTACTTTCCAATAGTAAAACAATCAGCAAACGTTTATTTTCATTGTTCATTATTAAGCAAAAAGCAGCTTGTCCCGTTACTATGAAACGTTCTCGAAATGTGTATTTCGCCTCTGACTGTTAAAAGACGCTGACACTGGAGACTCCTTCCATACATGTTGGAGTCTCTTTACAGAAAACGTCACCATATCAACAATTACACATTGGTTATATGGAGCGTCTGCCACAGAGGTCCCTGTGAATGAGCTGTTACTATAGAAAGGATAACATATTAGAACAAACAACCGGAACTACAGTCAGAGCTGCTGTTATAGAAAATAAACCAACACCTTCTGACCGGTTAGAATTGAGTGCTGCGGTACAAAGAGAAATAACTCGCAGGCATAACAACTTGTTAAATTTCCGGGAGATTTGCACTATCTGCTAACACACAGTATCATCCATTAGCTCTCTAACCTCAATCTTCAGATCTAACATTTCAGCCTGTGGAGCTTTTTACCCACTGGATCAGCCATGTCCTGCTGGGAGAAGATAAACTCAGCAGGCAGGTTTTAGCTGAAGGTGATGGACACACAGAGCATGCAGCATGCAATCACAATCCCATTCGTCTCCACGTTTGACTCCACTCTGCCCCAGCTGGTTAGACGTGTTTATTTCTGTATTGTGTCCAGAAGTCCTGGTGGGAATTGAGACAATCGGCTTATAACTGCAGCCCAGTCAATGGTAAACTGAGAAAAAACGCATCAACCAGAGACATACTGTATGTTTATATATAATTCGGGCTGTATTTCCTAGATGATTACTTATTTAGAGGTATAAACACCTGGACGTGAAGGCGATTAACATTGAGACTATGATCTGGAGATCATACAGTGCTCAGAATGTAATAAAATTATGTAATAAAAATAGCCTCTGCTTCTTGTTCTTGGCTGACAGGCATGGAACCTGACGTGGTTTTCTGCTACTGTAGCCCATCCGCCTCAAAATTTGACGTGTTGTGCATCCTGAGATGCTTTTCTGCTCACCACGGATGTAAAGAGTGCTTATTTGAGTCACTATAGACTTCCTGTCAGCTCAGACCAGTCTGGTCGTTCTCCTCTGGGGTGTTTCAGCCTGCAGATTCTCCACTCACAGGAGGTTTTTTTTTTCACAATATTCTGTGTAAACTCTAGAGACTGTTGTGTGTGAACATTCCAGAAGATCAGCAGTTTCTGAAGTATTCATCCAGCCCATCTGGCATGAAAAACCATGGCACGGTTAAAGTCACAGAGATCTTTCTTCATTCTGATGTTTGATGTGAACATTAACTGAAGCTCTTGAGCTGTATCTACAGGATTGTATGCATTGCGCTGCTGCCACATGATTGACTGATTAGATAACTGCATGAATTTGCAGGTATACAGTGTTCCTAATAAAGTGGACGGTGAGTATATATATAAATTTTCCTATAACAGCAACCCTGTCATGTTCTACTGCTTACGTATTGTTCTAAGTGTTAACATTTGAGGCCTATAGCTTTATTCAGACACATTTCCGACTCACTCATATTGATATGAGAGCACTGTAATAAAGGTCCACCGAGTTCACACAGAATAGCAGGCACAAAACACCCTTTGTTCATGATCCAATCGTGATCCGAACAAGTCTTTACAGACCAAAAAACGAGAGCGCATTTCTGAATCCAAAATAAACGAGACATGATACCACACGTGTCTGTCTCCTTTTCGCATTTGAAGCCGGAGTTCTGCTCGCTTGTCAGAAATGCTGGTCAGTATGAGAACGGCATATCAGTCCTGAAGTTCAGAGCACCACTGGGACTCATCCTCCATCGCGGCTTCATGCTCCATGAGCTGAAGACGTGTTCTGGAGTGTTTGGAGATCCGCCACGGGCGCTGCCTGAATTCCAAATGCTCTTACGCTTACTGCAGACTGTGAAACTTTTTTTTTTTTTTTTTGCGCTTCCTGAAAACTGAAGAAGTAGAATGCGAGAATTAAGCAGGACTGATCTATTAGTATTCATGATGGGAGACTATTCCCCTGGTAAGCTCAAAACCTGGCAAGCTCCTGGCAGCTGTGTGAGTGTGTAAGAGTGTGTGATTGGGATTGTTTTTGAGACCGAAACAGCACGACAGTGATAAGCATGGAAGCATATGCCCATAAAAACCCAATAGTAACCCAGGTGCAGATCTGCGAAAAGCACAAATAGCGAATAAACATAAAGTCCCCCAAGTGTGCCACTTTGCATAACAAAACAAAATGCACGGTACTCGTGAGTCGCTACATAGAGTTGGCCATATCGGCATCCGGGAGTCGTGTGGTGCGGGAATCGTTGGCATGCTTATTCATTGTCATTAGCTCGACGCATTCAGTGACAGGGATGGTGCACCGACGAGAGCGCAAAAGTCAACAAGAACAATATTTACAGAAAATGAACCATAAACAACTCGATACACATTCGAAAAGTTTCCGTGCATCTGACGGTAAAGCGCTAGCGAATCCAAATGAATGTGCTAATTATCTTAATCAAGGCCAAACTGCCAGAGTAAATGTTTTGTCATGAAAACACTCCGCTTTGGATCAGCTACCTCAATAGATACATTTTTTGAAGGCATTAGTTTCCGGACACATCGTAACTCGTAGCATGCTACGCTCAGAATTTGTTTATTCACACTTTATTAGCTGAGGATTGATCCCAAACTGGCTCTATGTCTTTGTCTGGTATTTCACAACTATCCTACAGTTCACTAGATAACTTCCTTAGCTAGCTAAGACTAATCTTAATGGCTAGCAATTATTTGCACAGCTAGCAAATAACCTAGCCATTTTCTAGCTAATTCTAGAAACACAAATCCATCTTATAGCGAGCTACAAAACAAGTAATACAGCCACCATGACTGTTTAGGCAGTAAATGATACCTCAGAGGCCAACTGACTTCTGAATGAAGCACTATAATTTAGCGCTAGCTCAAAGGCAACATTGGTTAACATATTTGAAGAGCTGATTCAGTAAATATACACTATAATTTAGCGCTAGCTCAAAGGCAACATTGGTTAACATATTTGAAGAGCTGATTCAGTAAATATACAAACATATACTACATAGTATTACAAAGTTTTTTTTTTTTTATGTACAAAAAGTTTCACATTTATAGTATTTATAGCCCATGATTGGCTGGAAATAAACCGTTCTTTTTAAGCAAAACTCTGATAACTACTCGGGTAGAATTCTTTCTGTGGTGGAATTAAAAATATCCGTATTTCCTTCAAAATAAGAGTATGATGCCATGGGACTAAGCTAACATTTCCGAAGTAACAATCTAGCAATCATTTAGAGAAATATGAGTTTGTAATTAACAGTTATTTCCCTTACTGTTGCATTACAGTGCTGATGAGTTCTCAAATCTGATTGGTCAGAAGGTGCTGATTCATTTTCTATAACAGGAGATCTGACACGAGATCCGAATACAAGGCAAATCACAGGGAAAAATAGCCTTTATCGGCCGATACTGATACATCAGTGCAACTGTATTAATAATTATTCCATCACCTTGTTATAAAAGGCAATTTAAACTTTCCACCTCCATCCAACTAGAGGATTTGCCCAGCAGGAGGCTTCATCTGCAGGGCTACAGATGGATATGTCAAAAATGCATGTAAAAAATGTCAAAAATACCAGAAAACCAAGCAAAACAAGAGATTTTATTCTAATGAATCTTTCAATAATATGTATGTTGTATATGTAACTGGTTGTAGTCTGCATTGTGTTTTATTTTATCCAAAGAAAAAGGCGGACGGCAACTGGGTCGACTTCTCATTTATTCTCTCGTCTCTCTCTCCTCTCTCTCTCTCTCTCATTCAACCATAACACGAAAGGGAAGAGGAGGAGCCAAAACAGGAAATTACACAAACCAATGACATCATGACAACCAAAAGGGAAAGCACTCACACAAACAGACAGACAGTCACACCAGGTACACATCTCCTTTTTGTGTAATTCTACACGTTAAATTTATGGAATGATTTCCATACCTGTTACATATAGTTAAAATTAAAGGTTGCCATGTGATTTTTTAATGTGTATAGCACACGCAACGTCCTAATAACCAGAAAATCCAAAAAGTTTTACTGTCCAGGTCTTTCAGTAACCCGAGTCAGAGCTACTTCCTGTGGTTTCATCTCTCTGCACATTAAACCTGTCTCTTCAGTCCCAATTAAAAACTTCAGTCTGGCCAAACTGCTGGATTCACCACTTAATTCAAAGTTCACCGAAAGGAGGCTCTCTTTCTAAATTGATATCACTCTTATTTAACAAATCAGAGCTTTATTAGAAGACTTTGAGGCGTAATGGCTGCCGGAACTCTGACAGTTCCTCGCTGGTGTAATGAATTAAGAGAACTGAACAGTGAACAGCCCGTGTCTTGCTGAGAGGCAAAAAATGGGATGACAGGTACTGTGTATATGCTTCGAGTGCCAATCCATCCTTGGTTTGGCCCTGTTTACAGAGGAACACGCTAAGGCATTAGCGACAGAGGCTAAAGCGCTGACCTTCCGTTATAGGCTGCGTGTATTGAAAAGGTCACTTTTTATGAGTGTAATACAGGTGTGAGGATATGGAGGATATGGAAGTGAGTGTGTGTTAAATCTAAACCAGTGTGTGCTGGGTTTAATGTGCCTTTTAATGGCATGGATATGTCGATATGGATATTTTGCGGTGCGAAATGTGCCTCTAGTAAATTGTGCGTAAATGCCTCCTGCTATACATACATGATAATCCGTCATTAAAAAAAAAATAAAAGTAAGACTGGAGAGAATGCAAATTTGTAATCTGCACCTGATATTTGTTTTGGGAAAGTTCAGAATCATAGTCAATGTCCACACCATGGATTGAAAAGAGAGGTAGGCAACTAGGGTAATCCATAATCAACAAAGGAAATACAAGCATGGGTCAGAACCGAGACGCCACGTGTAAACTCAAGGCCAGGAAACATGGGAAACAAGAAACAATGCTCAGAACTGCATGACGTAACTGGCAAGACTTCACAATGAGGCAAAGATATAGAAGTATATAAATAGACACACTCATCAAGGGTTAAATGGAGAACATGTGAGTATAATCGGGTGATGGAACAGTTTAAATTTACAAAGCTTTCAGTACAGCTAATTTTGTACTCTGTACTTGCATGCGCATGTTGATAAACACAAACAATTGCATATTAATGGCGAAGCTGATTTACATTTACTCATGCCCACAAAATAGAGAGAACTAAAGACGACAAAACGACAACTAAACGTAGTGTACATTAAATCTTCCAATAATGCAGCTCAGCCACTGCAGAGTGTCACCAACCATAGACATACTAACTAACACCTCCTCCTTTTTTAGGGTGCGTTTCCATTCGTCCTAACAGAACGGCTAGTATAATTTGTCTGAATTGAATTTGTTCTGGACTGCTTTCTTTCAAGTCATTAATATAACACGATCGAAGAACTTCCATGAAGGTTCACATTAGTGAGGTCTACGTTTCCGTGAATTTACACTCCGGTGCTCTCCTAGGACGTGAACGTTTTTCCAAACTAATGCGTTTGATAAATAAGCCTCAATGTGCTTAGTTTCATATCAAGTGCAGATTAAGCTGTCATACTGTACATGCACGTCTGAAAAACGCACGCTTGCGTCACGACACCATAATCCATCGCATTACAATAATCGTTCAATCCGACAAGAGAAGACGTGCGTGTAAATCTCGTTCCTCCTCCCGCCACCCTCCTCCTCCTCCTCCTCCTCTATATTTTTATTCTCATGTCAGGACATGCTACATTTCATCTCCGGACTGATTCTGAGGCCAGAACTCGTTTTGAAGCATACTGCAATTGCTCCAAGGCACCCGGTGTCAATGGGAAAGCCTTTGTGAGCCCCACTTCCCACCCAGCCATTACTCCTCTCACCAGGTCACCCGCTGAAAACCTCCTCAACCCTACCATTCTATGGTCAGAGCGGCCTGAAGCTCAACATTAAAGGACTAACCTTTCTCGAAATTACATAGCAAGCCCCATCCTTCCAATTACGTCTGTTACTCTGATGAAATGTCTCAGCTGATCTCGGGTCAGTGGCTTCTCGTAACCAGAGTTTATTGGAGACTGGAGGTGAAAATAGACGGCTAGACTCAGAGCTGAGACAATCATAACTGATATTTACTGATCTGTTAAATGTATTAGATTCAATTAAACGCTATAGAACAGGTCGAGTTCGTGTAGGAGGTCACCAGGAACCTCATCAAAAAATGACACAGGTTAATACCATCATTTATTAATCGCATAATCCATAAATTAGCCTTTAATATGGACAAAAAAAATGGAAATTCCACCCTTTTTTGGGGGGTGCCCATGTTCAGCGTTGAATTTATTTGTGATGTCATACTCCGTAGTAGTGGTTAATGGTTCATATGAATGTAGACACTTGGGGCTATAAGAATTTGCAGTGTTTCTTACGTATTTATTTTTTTTTACCTAGCCTGCTAGGTTTAAATGTTATAATCTTGTTGTTGCAGTGGTATATGGTGTTTTACTATCAAATAAGCTTTAGTTGCGCTGTCCATTTTATCTCTATATCAATATTATTGTTGAGAGATGTTAATTGTTTGCCCAGCAGGGGGCTCACACCTCTCCCAAATTTTCAGAAAGCATTTAGCCTTGTTCTCTCTCTCTCTCTCTCTCTCTCTCTCTCTCTCTCTCTCTCTCATTCTGAGCAAAACAACGTTTTTTTTTTTGTTTTGTTTTTTTGATAATGACAAATAACTCAAGATGATGAATAAATGCTCGTTTCAGCCTTCTGTAGTTTCCCGTTTGTGTGAAATTACCACTAATTTAGCTCAAAGCTCATGAGAAAAGAAGGTCATTGACTCAGAAGGCAGTGATCTAAAGATCACTGACTCCTGTGATCTGTGGAGTCAGTGATCTGAAGAGCATTGACTCCTCTGGGTCTGAAGATCTGAAGATTTGGTTCTTATGAAATAAAAACATTAGAAGGATTTTTAAGAAGACACCCTCAAGCACAGCGGCCCACCAGAGGAAAATACGGTACAAATTGCAGTTTTGGCTTGCAATATTAATTTTCGTCTTCACTATTTTGATTGTGCTTCACTGTATTAAGCACTAATCAGCATGTGGCTGTATGTCAGCTGCTGCCAATCTGGCACACGGTGCTGTCCATCTTATCCTTCTCAAAAACGGCTTTTGTGCTAAAGATTATCCTGATCTAATAAGATCTATTCCATTTACATTTATAATACTCTTAGGGATTTCCATGTGTGTCATCCATCCATTCATCCATCTTCTATACCGCTTACTCCTTTTCAGGGTCACGGGGAAACCTGGAGCCTATCCCAGGGAGCATCGGGCACAAGGCGGGGTACACCCTGGACAGGGTGCCAATACATCGCAGGGCACAATCACATACACACTCACACACCCATTCATACACTATGGACACTTTAGACACGCCAATCAGCCTACCATGCATGTGTTTGGACTGGGGGAGGAAACCGGAGTACCCGGAGGAAACCCCAACAGCACGGGGAGAACATGCAAACTCCGCACACACAGGGCCACGGTGGGAATCAAACCCCCGACCCTGGAAATGTGAGGCGAACGTGCTAAAAATGTGCACTCTTGGTTATTGTGTTTTGGGAATTGAAATCCTAGGATTTAAGTCCTTGAGTAAAGTCCCATAACTTTGAACTGCTCAATCATACGACTGGATATAGTATAGTACGCTTGGAATGTGTCCTGTTTCAGCTGGAAGTCTGCCAAATGAATAAATGTAAATGAATAGGCTTAATGTGAAATTCCAACATCAATAAAAAAAATACATTTCATTGCCACTTTGTGTCATAAAAATCCATTTATTCGTATGCTCTATAAAGTCGAAATGAACAGAATAAGCCTGGGTTATTAAAAACTCAGAAAAAGAGAAACCGAGGATAACAATACGTGTTCCCTTTGAGCCAGACATTGCTGTATTTTCCTTGATATGAAGCGAACGGGAATTGATTTCATGCGTACAGTTTAATAACGGAGCTCTGACAATCCAGCATGAAGTAATTTCCCAAGTATGTCTTTTTTTTTATTAAGTGAGGAAATGCCACTAGCATATGACGTTATTGGAAAAAAAGAAAGAAAAAGAAAGGAAGAAAGAACACAGTGGATGGATGGGTTCTCGGGTTCGAGCTGGAACGTGAGCGATGCCAGAACGTGACGGGATTCACGTGTGGAAAATTGGCGTACGGTTATGTTTAATCAGAGTAGGCCGAGGCACTTTGTCGAAATACATAGCAGGGGTCAAAAAACAAGCGGGCAGGTATACAGAATACAACTAGAATACACTATGTGAATGGAAACTCAGAATGATAATGAAAAAAAAAAAATCCTGAGAAGTAAACAAGTAAAGCTATAATTTGGACAACAGTCATGACAATACACGGCGCAAATCAGGCAGGGCTCGCAGATCAAGTAGTGACACCACTGATGACGCATTTTGGGTGGGGTTTAGTATAAGGGGCATGCAGTTGATCAAAGAGGAAACAAAAAGGGTCAGACGGTTGTGCTGGAAAGCCATAGCGCTCATAATTAGCAACATATAGGCATATTTTCTTTTGAATATCGAGCCTATTGTGCACATTGGTGTCCTACAGTATGCCGCAATGGTCGTGTGAGACATCCTTGACATTTACTTCACTGTTCATCCGAGGGATGTGATGGATTTTATTTACTTAGCAAACACATTGGGATTTGTTTGATGTATAAATCTCTGACTGTGTTGTTCTGCCAGCTATGCAGCCATCTCTGCAGGAAACTAATAACACCGTAATGAGTTATAAAACTAAAAACTATTAAAATGCCTGCATTTAGAGATCTAGTTCCAGATACCAGATGTATGTTCTGGTCGATTAGTAGCTCTGAGTGTGACAAATTGTTGAGAGGGTTGTCGAGAGAGCTTACAAAATGTGTACGTTTGTCTTATCAGATAATCGTGGAATGTCAGAAGACATGGGGTCACTCCATTATTTGCCATCATGGTACTTGGTGATTTTATTTTAAACCAGACCAGCCAACTACACACCAAAAATGAATGCAGTGGTGGCTCAAGGCAGATTTATACTTCTTCGGTACGTCGTGTCAGATGAACGCTGATCGCTCGGCTGGGAGGCATGTCCGATTGTGTACACGGAAATGCTTTGATTAGACGTCGTGACATTTCTTTTAGGGGCGTTTAATCAAATTCGGATTTGATATCGATTTAATCAGAATAATACGGTTCAAAGTGCAAACGCTAAAATGCTAGACAATTAGACGTTTTTCTATCGACGCATCCAGAACTTTCCATCCTCTGTAGACGAGCCCGTGTTTCCCACACAGGGATGCGATTACATTACTGTATAATGGCTTTATTTACAGAAATCTACAATCATGATTTTAGTGTAAATACAAATATGCATATTTTGTTGCTTGAAAGTTTGTGAACCCTTTCGAATTATATATATGTCCTAAAAGTAGAAAAAAAACCCAACCCAATTAAACAAATGAGACAGTAATATTATACTCGGTCATTTATTTATTGAGGGAAATGATCCAATATTACATATGTGAGTGGCAAAAGAATGTGAACCTCTAGGATTAAGAGTTAATTTATTATGTTAAGACATTGGGATACTGATCAGAAGGTCGTGAGTTCCTACCAAGCTGCCACTGTTGGGCCCTTGTGCAAGGTCCTTAACCCTCAACTGCTCAAATGTATAAATGAGATAAATGTAAGTCGCTCTGGATAAGGGTGTCCGTCAAATGCCGCGAATGTACCGACAGTGAAGGTTCACATACTTTTGCGACTCTCAGGCTACGGGAAAAATGTTTTGTTGATGGATGAGACCAAAATGAAACTTTCTGGTTTAAATGAGAAGAGTTATGCTTGGAGAAAGGAAACGCAGTGTGTTTTTGTAGATGATGTCCTGATGTGCATGTAGAAAGGTTGCCAGTTTGAATCTCGGTGTTGCCAAACGTGTCCCGAGCGACCCTTATCTGAGCAGATAAATTGTCACTTGCTATGGTTAATGAGCTTTCTTTTGATGAGCTTCTGTAGTAGTGGTGTGATTATTTTACCCCTGATAAACACCTCTGTGATTATGCAACCACCCATGCATTAGGTATGTACCATATTTGCTAAGAAGATTCTAAGAAGCCTTGTGCTTCAAACGTCCGTTCCGATAACGTCAATCCCATCGAAATCCATCCACCACAGGCGCTTGTAAGAAGTAGAAGTCACTGCCAGTTGAATGAACCCCTCTCTGAGTGCTTGGCTGAATCATTCACACATATTGATGGCTCCAGTGGATTTCTGTCACTCACTATTTGAGGGATAGAAACACATTTGTACACTGTTGACAGGTTTATCAACCCATACTGCTCATTTGACCGTTGTTAATTCGAGCATATTCGTAATTCCTCTCAGCATATGTGCTATTAAGAAATAAAAGTAAAACCGGTGGGTCGTACTGCTGAGAAAATGCAGTTTTGCTCTTAGTTTTTAGGCAAAAAAAAGAAAGAAAAAAAAAGTCCTTAATTGGGAACACTGCACAACTTCAATTATTTTGAAATCCATTGATCTGGACTGTCATTCAGTCACTGTGCGTCACAGTGTGTCTCTTCATTGTGTCGCCATTCTTAATAGTCCTGTCTCAGCCTGGGCTAAAATATTCATGCTTTTCCTTTTTTTGCCCAATCAGTCTGTTTACCCGAAGATTTCCGACATGCAGGATAACAAATGCATGGCACTGAAGTCTGATCTTTTAAATCCCAGAGCAAATAAATTGCCTTGGTTTTCAGTCAACATCTGAACACTTGGAAGACTGTTGCTGTGGTGACAGAGAGCATCATGGGATGTGTGATACTCTGGACTTCCTATTTTCGCATTCTCACAATCTGTTCATATCGCTTCAAAGACATTTTTTGATGAGGGTTCGGAACACATGGGAGCCCAATTGGATGTATTTGCATAGCGTCTTTATTAGGACTTTTCTGAGTCGTACCGATGCGTCCGTAGCCGGGGTGGTCCTGCAGGCAGACACCGTAATTAGTAGTAAATCCAGTATTAGCATTTAAATGGTGAAAGTGGTGAACCAGAATTTTCATCCATCCATCTTCTGTACCGCTTAGAATGAAAATGATAATGAGACTTTATTGTCACATATACAGTAGAGCACAGTGAAATTGTTTTCTTCACATACCCCAGCCTGTCAGGAAGCTGGGGTCAGAGCGCAGGGTCAGCCATGATACAGCACCCCCTGGAGCAGAGAGGGTTATGGGTCTTGCTCAAGGCTGGGGCTTGAACCCCTGACCTTCTGATCAGTAACCCAGAGCCTTAACCACTAAGCCACTCTATCCTTATCCTATGCTTATCCAAAACAGGGTCACAGAGAGCCTGGAGCCTATCCCAGGGAACTCGGGGCACAAGCCAGGGGACACCCTGGACAGGGTGCCGATACATCGCAGGGCACAATCACTCACACATTATGGACAGTTTCGAAATGCCAATCAGCCTACAACACATGTCTTTAGACTGGGGAGGAAACCGGAGTGCACGGAGGAAACCCCCAAAGCATGCACATAGGGCAGAGGTGGGATTTAAACCCCCGACCCTGGAGGTCCGAACGAGGCAAACGTGATAACCACTAAGCCACCGTGCCACACCCAGAATAGTTTAGAAACCTGAAAATCAAACAAGGAAGTCTATCTTAAATACATGAAATACTCGACAATAAATAATAACGGATCATATGAGAAAGTGGAACTGATGACAAGGTACTTCATGGTTTATTCCTCTTACAGCACAGTAATTTCCCAGTGCTAACATTTATTTAAGAAATGATTTATGAATGATATGCTATGCCTCATTTTATGCATTTATAGTTGAGGAATGTCCATGATGCAAGTTATTTCACTCACCAGCCTGTTTTTTTTTTTTTAGCCTCTTGCTTGAAGTTTTGAAATTAATAAGACAAAAAAGTATGCAGATTCTTCCCTAGAACCTGCAAAAGCCCTAACTTAAATGTTTAGCTTTAACTCACACTGCTACAAAGCTCTGACAGTGGAGACTCCTTCCAAAAAATGTTAAATAAACGTGTCCTTACAGAAAATTTCACACACGTTTTTTAAAATTTTTTTTTTTATTTAAAAAAATCAATTTTATTTCACGTGTCTTCTATACAGGTTCCTGTGAATTCAGCTTTTTAATTAATTATTTTTTTTAAAAAAAAAGTTTGTTTATTTGGATTTTTATACGTGTAAAATGTCATTCATACGTATGAAGGAAAAAAACAAAGGAATAGATGACACCCATTTTCTCAGCTCTTGATTTCAGGAAGATGTCGAATGATACAGTGAAAAATAGCACATCGCTGATTTGACGTGATTTACCTACAACACTCACTCTCCAGCTGTATATCACATCATGTATTTACAATCTTCATTAGCCCATTGCTAATGCATAAAACTTGTGGTTTGTTTTTCAGCTGTCCTTTATGTGGCGTTATTAAAGCAGAGATGGATCAGAGGTGTCTCATTCGCTCATTAACACTGATTAATGCACTTAATCCGCAGCCTGCTCCACCAACCAGATGCTGTCGTGCCACCGTCTCTAATTAAAATGATAAATAATTAGTCATGCATATTTATTTTCCACTGTTTCAGATTTGCCTGTTCAGTAGGTATCGCAAGACGTGTAATACTCAACATTTTCTGCATGTGGGGGGGGGGGGGGGGGGAGAAATTAATAGGAAACTCTCACAGGCGATTATTATTGTAATGATTTGTAGCTCTTTGTAACTCTACCCAGGGTGGCTGCGGCTGGCAGCAGATTGAAGCGCTGAAATCCATTGCTCTTTGTTCGCTATTATATGCCGCAAAACTAAGTGCACGTTCTGTCGCAGTCGCAATTAGCGTGGGCGTTGAATGGAAATATACACTTATTATGCTAAAAGATCGAGTTTGAAAGCACAAAATCTGCGAACACAGAGGTGACAGGTCTGCGCAGATATGAGTCGCTGCAGTGTGGAATTTCTGACGCCATGTTTTATTCATCCGGGTGGGTTATTTCAACGCCTGTCTGAAATGACCTTGATGAATGGGGAAGACGTTACGCAACATGTTTTTTTTTTCCTCTAAACACATGCTTCGTGTATGTTTCCCAGCCCATACAGGATTTTTTTCGAAATCTGCGATGCAAGTTGTTGAGTTTTTTGTGCTTTTTTTTTTTTTTTTTTTGGTGGAAAACCTCTGCAATTGCACGAAATTGTTTTGCACGGTGTTTTGCAGTGATGTTTTGTTGGTAAATGAGACCTTTGCGTGTTGTTGATGACACCACATGACGCGTCTTTGCCCAAACCTGCGGTGATTTTGAAAAATCGCAAGCTCCTGTGAATAATGCGGAGTTTCCTTGATTTTTGTGTTCATTTCTGCCATCCAAAAATCCTGGAGGGACTGGTTTACCATGAATCCTGTTCTTTACCTGGAGGAACACTGGGGACTTCGTTATCTCCCGAAACATCGACCATCTCAGGGAAGAAACGTCTCAGGAAGTGGAGTGTTAAGTTAAGCGTTATTGTGTAAACTGTGACTAGGGGTCTGGTGTGTATGGTGATACACAGTACAATATCATGCTAAAGAAATTGAAGATCATTATAATATTAATGTTATCTGATTGTGAATGACATAGTTAGAATTTTTCACCAAAGGTGAGTATGTTTCAAAGTGCTTTGCACACCCTACCAGAATCTAGAGGTCAAAAGGTTGCATACATTGTGCACTTTGTGTAAGTGTGATCTCACTTACATAATGTCTGTTCTGAAGGTTTGAGTCGATTTTCCCCTGTGAAGATGTTGTCACAGTGCCATAAGGCTGTGATAGAGTCCATACTCTGTCTGGTTTGGCAGCTCCATCGTATCTTCAGGGGGTCTGGGAATTGGAGCTCCCAGGGGATGGAGTGGTTGTGACAATTTGTATATTCATAGGATCTGAACTTCTTGGAGAGAGTAAGAGTTTAGGGACTTCGGGGATTCTTTTGGTGGAACTGCCAAGTCAGGTTATTATTCACTGTAAAACTTATGGTCAGTGTACTGGTATTATGAGAGAAACTGGATCACTAGGGGTTATTAGTGGGATACTATTAAGGCTGTAGGACTCAAGTCCTGTTTCAAGATTTTTTTTTTTTCTGTATTAACTGGTCTCACTTTCATTTGGACCACCTTAAGATAAAGTCTTGGGTCCATCTTGTCTAGTCCTAATCATGGACTTAACAATGGCTGTTTTGACTACAGCCCTAGATCCAATTATTATAATTAGCCACCATTATTGTCCAGTAAAGGTGTGTAGCCCAAACAGATCCTAACTATGTTAATAATAATAAATAAGAAATGTCAATAATAAAACAAATTTCACACATGAAAATATAACTCAAAGTTCTTTATAAGGAAAATAATAAATAAGTAAATACATTCTTAGAATGAAACATTCCTACCAAAAAATAAATCATAAGTAACTATAAAATAATGAAGTAATTAAGATCACGTTGTAAGCAGGGAATTGTTGCTCAGGGGGGAAAAAAGATATATGAAAGCTAGATTAATGTCATTATTCTGGTCTCATTCAGCTCAGCTGTGTTCCCTTTGAAAGGGAACTTACCGTTGCGTGAGCTCCACACTGTGGCCTCGCACGTGACTGGTATCTGACGCTTGTGTAACATCGTTGCCTGTTTATAGGCCTGCTGTGATCAGGTGATGTGGCAATTAAGCGCTTCACGTGATAACCTGTGAACTGTGCCGTCAGCCTTATTATCTTCAGGAAGACGGCATGTTGGTCGTTTGTGTAACGCTCGCAACAAGACTCTTCGTTTCCTCACTAGGGCAGCCATCGAGAGGTCTGACTGTGTGCATTGAGAACGCCTTAAACTAGGCAGCTCCGCTCACGACTTGCTCTCTTCTCGGAAGCCGAAGCGGATTGGGTTTCAGATCCTCGCGGTCCTGGGGATCTCAAATGGATCTGGAACAGGAGCCAGAGACGAGCGCTGCTCTATCTCTTGCTCTGTCTTCTGGGTCCGGCTCTCCGCCCGATTTTGGAGCTCACGTCGCGACTCCTCCTTCCGCTTTGGAAAGCAAAAAAGCTAATTCCTGTCTGACTCCGAGGAACCAGAAGGGTGTACGCTTTGCGCTTAATTGCCACGTCACCTGATCACGGCAGGCCTATAAATAAGCATGATCTTACACAAGCGTCGGTTACGGGTCACGTCCGAGGGCGCTTCCCACAGCGTGGAGCTCACGCAACGTCTCGTTCCTTTCTCAGGGAACAGGCGTAACCTAGACGTTTTCTTTTAAGTCTTTGAATGCTTGATAATTACTTAATGAGTTAGATCAGTTGTGTTTGTATCCATTGGTATTACCTATGTCCTGTACCGCTTTATACAAAAGAAAGGCCACTTGTGGATCAAATCCCAGAGTGAGGAAAACTGAAAGAGAGTGACATTGGGACTAATCTCCGTCTTAGACTGTATATCCGTCACTCACAGAGCATCTTGTAACTTTCTTAGATGCAGCAGAGTGACAACGTGTCCTTTGGAGTACACACATTTCACGAGATTCAAAGTATAAGCTGTCTATTAATAATGTCTACTATTAGTGCTATACAAATACAACTGAGCTGCTGATTGGCTGATGAGACAGGCTACTGCTAAATCTTATGATTAGGTCCAGCAATCCTGCCCGTCGGTAAAAAGCCAGTCATCTCGTTTGTTAACAGAAAATGGCCGGCCTATCAGATTCTTACACTGAAACACACTTTTGTGTGTGTGTGTGTTATTGGAGCCAAAGACCAGACAATATTTCCACCATTTTTGTTCAAATCTGGCTTTGGGTCTCTTCTCATTCAAGTCGATTGAAGTTTGGCCTTGCATGACTGAAAAGAACTGACTGGAAGTGTTGCCAAGATGGCTGCCAATTGGAGGTACTTTACCAGAAGGACTTTGTTGGCTTTATCCACTGCCAGTAATATGACCTCTTCTTTGCCATGTTTAGTAATGAAATTACTAGATTAGATTCATTATGAAAAGCTAACAAAATATCTGGCTTTTTAGACGCCGGCACTGAAGATTTATAAGGAATCAAACACGCAAGAGGGCTTTCAGTGGATTTTATACAAAATGAAGTCAACCATTATAACTGTCCATGTGAGTCATGATCATTCGTATTTTTTTTTTAGGACAACTCGTTGATCATGTGGCACAGACTGCATGGCTTGTGGGTAAGTAAATGGGAAGGAACTCAGATGAATGTTGAATTCATTTTTGCTGTTAGTCATGACTAAAGCTTGTGTAGAAGCTTGTCTCCCTCTGTGTGCTGTAGTAATTAATTTATATATGGCAGTTTTTATGACAGCTATTCACTGGCCACTTGATGGGAATGATAATCAGTCAAGACAGTCCCTTCAAAACCCTTCCTACTAAAATGGTACTAAATTGAATTCTTTATTACAACATTCTCCAGTGCATCTAGATAAATACCACTTGTGACAGTCATAACTAGTAGAACTTGACAGGTAACGAGGCAGGATACAATCAAACAAAGCTAACAAATTGAATTTAGCACAACATATTCTGGATGTTACAGTAACAGGGTTGTTTTTTTTTTATTTTTTATTTTTTTTTTATTCACCACTGAGACACCAGATTTAATTACTCATATTCGGTACATGAGAATTATTCTGCAGATTTTCTTCTAGAAGTCACATCAAATGATGTGTCTAGTTAACACATTAAGGCATATGCAGGAGATGCCGGTTGTCATTTCCAGTATTTGAGTGTTTTATAAAGTACATAATTTCTGTGAATTAATAAGTCTCTACTCTGACCTCTCCCTCTTATGTGGTTCACTTGAAACATCTTGAGAAATTATATATTTAAATTGCAGAATGAAACCCGAATCCAAAATACCACACCCGAGATTGGCTTTAAAGCACCATTTTAATGATATTCCTCTCTATTCGAGAACTAAGTTCCATTTTGTACCTAAAAAAAAAAAAAAACACACACCATGAATAATGCCATTTTCACTGATGGGTCTTAAGCATCCTCATCAAAAATTACACAACTCTGGGGAATTTTACCAATTCATGGCTTTGCTATAAAAAAAAAAGAAAACTGCTGTCATTATTGTAACTCACAGGAAATTTGTGCTAGAATGGCTTAATTCTGAGGGAGTATGGATGTGGGAGAAATGCAAAATCATTCATATCTTAGATTTTAGATAGACTACTGAGGGGGGAAAACATTATACATACACCTTTCTGTGTAATTTAATATGTACAGTAATACCAGATAAAATAGGAAATACCTTTACACACGTGCTATGCATATTGGATCTGCACTCAAGTGAGCCCAAATTAACTAGCCGGCTAGTTAACTGCTAGTACACGCGCTGGGAAACAGGGGATGGATTTCAGCATACGAGCATCAATTCACATTGTCTTACTCCTAGCCGTTTGTATAGTAGCCAAATCAGTCACGATATACAGTAATGCTATGTTACTATTACAACCATATTTCTGCTCATCACTAACATTAGCTAAGGTGGTTAGGAGGCTAGTTAACTGCTTCTAAACTAGCTTGCATTTGTTACAGGTTGAAACCTTTTCAATTTTATCATCCGAGCTACATTTTCATTCATTCATTTAACAGTAGCCATATACCAATCACAGGTTTATTCGGCACTAAGATTAGCTACGTAGCTAGCCTAAGACATTGATAATGATTGAGTAGCATGCCATCCGTTCCCTTTTACACAAGTGGAAATTCACAAAAGCATTTTATTTTGAGTGTAAAATCCAGACATGTTGGGAAACCTTTCAAACGTTGACGTTTTTGTACTATACGTAGTTCTGAAACGACAGGTTTTCCATTTTTCGATGTTTTTACAATTCGATGCTGCCATTTTAAAAACTGGACTGAATTGATTAGGCTTAGGTCACCCGAGAGTTCCCACCCACAAGCCTGCTCTCCTTGTCAAATGTCAGCTACCATCTGGGGAGGGAGACGGCTAACACCTGCTTCCTCCAGAACATGTGAAGCCAGCCAGCTGTAGCGTAACCCACTTGAAAAAAAAGCACTATCTGCCTTCTTCCGCATACATGAGCTAACAGACACCCATGATTGGATTTTTGATTACACTGGTTCACCATTTGAGCTGAAACACGCCCCTGACATACATATTCAGTTCTAAATGTACAGCTCTCCCATGAGAATGGCCGTGTTTGTATAATGTCGCAGGCTGGCAAGGTCACGGCACGCTGATGAGTGCTTTGGCATTGTTGCTGAACGCTGGATTTGCAAGAGATGCACCCATCATCAGGATTTAGAGCTCGGGGGAGACATGGCTGCCAGGCAACATGGATCCCTACAGTGTTTGGCCGCAACCCATGACTAAGCTGTGTGTGTGTGTGTGTGTGAGAGAGAGAGAGAGAGAGAGAGAGAGAGAGAGAGCGAGAGAGAAACAGTATGGAAAAAATACAGGGAAGGGTGAAAGAGAGCAAGAGTGTGTGTGATCTTGTTTATGTGGAGGAACAGGTGTGTATGTGGGGGTATAGGCGTGCGCCAAAGCAAGGTCATTGGTTGTTCCATTTAATATATTGCACTGAGGGAAATCTCTCAATCCCCTCGGCTTCAGGATTAATCCACATTCATTCTATATTTTTAAGACATCTCTAACATCAGATATGCCGGAACATGAACATATATACATATACATATATATATATATATATATATATATATATATATATATATATATATATATATATATATATATATATATATATAAATCCACTTCTTAGTTGACATAAGGTTGCGTCATGACAGTAGCATGTAATGACAGAAAAAAACAAATGGTAATTTTATATTATAGAAACAATAATTGGTTGTCATATTATGACCATCTCGTGTACGTTTATGCCAACAATTCTTCTTTTATAATGCTTTCCCCCCAGATTCAGTAATACAGCATTTTCTTCTTTTTTTTTTTTTACTAAAGCAGTTAATTTTCATTTCTATTATTATGTATTATGATAAATAATGCCGTCACATGTTTGTGGGTTATACTGTATATAAATGTCTAGATTAGTTAATACACCATTCTTCATTGTTCATTATAAACTCCAGCCTAGAGTAACACGAGATTTAAATATTTACACACCACTTTGCTTAAAAGCTCCTTCAGCCATCCATGCTGCAGAAATGTCCTTCTGTGAAAATAACCAAGATAAACAGCACCACATTTGACAGCGGGTTGTAAATCGGGATTAATGGAAATGATCAACATGAGGGGTCCGAATCTATTTGGGCTCATTTTTAAAACGACTTCCAAGAAAAGTTCCTTCCCAGACTCGAGTGTGTCCGAGTTGTCTGGGCCAGGTTAGTTCAGCTGACCTTAATATAGCCGCATATTAATAAACCTGACACAATACCCCTATCGTACATTTGCAGGTCCCATTAGTGTAGAAGAACAGAGGAAAAACCCAGATTTTGTGCAAATGTGAAGCTATTGTTTATAGTATAGTAGTAAATCCAGTATTTGCAACAGCAAGTCAGAAAACAATAGAGAGACTTTTCTTCTCTAAATTTAATACGTCATTTTTGCCTTTTTTTTTTAAAAAAATACTTTCCTTTCCCATGCTGATGTGTGTAAAGCTTAAGAACAGTCTTGTAAGTCTACTTAATTCAATTTGATTTTATTTCTACAGCACGTTTAACAATATAGACATTGTCACAAAGCAGATTTACAGGAAACCAGATGTAGATTTCAATCTCTGTAATGAACAAGGCAGAGACAACATCGTAGAGGAAAAAAACAAAAAAAACTCCCTGAGAGAACATGAGGAAAAAATCCTGAGACGAACCAGACTCGATAGAGAACTGGTTCTCCTCTGGGTGACACCAGATAGTGGGAGTACAAATCATTATTCTTCTCCATCTGTGTACTGTAAAGACAAAGAGTATGAGCAGATTGTGAATAAGAGTCCTGGTTTGAGCACGGGATAGTCTTTATGATTACAGCAGTAGGTATTATGTGCAAATCTACAGTATTCAGGTGCAGAAAGGGTAAGACTTGGGTGTTTTTTTTGTTTGTTTGTTTTTTTGTTTTTTTTTGGGTGGGACCATCTATGGTAGCAGGAAGTGAGAAACAAGTGCAGAATATAGGAGTATAGTAACAGAAGAAGAGTGTCAGGATCTGGCATTAAATAAATATGTGTTATATGTAGTCTTGAGGAGTAGTGTAGGCGTGCGTCTCATAAATGTCATTTCTAAGAATTTTTTGGCACTTAAGTGTCCGTATAAATACTGTCCCAGATATCCCATAATGTAAATTAAAGGTGACGTTTGTTGTCGGTTGGTTGTCAGTGTTTTAGCATTACACAAATTCCTACTTTAAAAAAAAAAAAAAGAAAAATTGAGCACAATTTATTATTTCCATAAGGCAGCTGGCTTGGTAATCCCATCTGTTCTGATTAGGTAAAAATGACCCAATATTATTATTATTTTTACTTATTTAATTATTTTCAAAGATCTGCACTAAATTTCTGTAATGAACAAACATATTAGGCTCTACTAATTATTGAGTTAAATATTGAGAAAAGCTATTTTGTGCACTGTTTTTTGCAGAAGGCGTGGGACAGTGACCCATTTAAACAATGTGTGATTCACACCGATGGCATCAGCAATGATCAATTTTCCGATCACATGACTGTCCTTTGAGTCTGGAGGCGTGAAATGGTGTGAAAATGCTGAAGAAAATATGTTAGTAGCGTAGATGATTGAAAGCAGATGATGAGTGGGGTTATCAACCTCGCCTCCTTCGCTTCAAGAATGGTTTGCTCCAGCGTGACATACATGTACACACTTTCCAGGACTTAATGAAGGCTCTGGAAGGGTCATTTGCTAGCATTACTGATGCTTATATGCAAAATCGTTCCACATCGATTATCATCTGCTCACAACATTTACTGAAAAATTAGATGAGAAGCATGCAGGTGTAGTAGTTTCACTGATATTAGGCATGTACGCAGACTGACTCTCCTGTCTGAGAGGATCGAGGCAGTGACCCGAACGTTCCCTACTCTTGCTCAGCAAAAAAAAGAGAAAATTTCCAGCAGATTTCTAAACATGTGTGAATATTTGATTTGTATTAACGTAAAAAAAGATCCTCATGGACTGCAGCAGATTTGTCTCTCCACTCTTCCACCAAGGCATTTGCAAGTGCTCCATCATGTCTGAGGACACACACGGTTACATGTGGTTTGCCACTGCGAGGACGATCAGCTGTCCATCCTGTCTCCCTGTAGCACCGTCTTGGGCGTCTTACATTACAGACATGGCAGTTTATTGCTTTGAACACATCTGCAGTCCTCATGCCTTCCTGCAGCAGGTCTATGGCATGTTCACGCAGGTGAGCAGGAACCCTAGGCATCTTTCTTCTGGTGTTTTTCAGAGTCAGTAGAAAGGTCTCTTTAGTGTCCTAAGTTATTGTAACTGTGACCGCAATCGCCTAGCGCCTGTAAACTGTTTGTGTCTTAAGGACTGTTCCACAGGTGCAGGTGCAATAATTCTTTATGGTTCATTGAACAAGCACGAAAGACATCGTTTAAACCCTTTCCGATAAAGATCTGTAAAGCTATTTGGATTTTACAAAATTATCTTTAAAATACAGTCTCCTGAAAAAGGGATTATTTTTAGCTAAGTATATATGCTGTATATCATTTGTGTTGTATATGATATGATTTACATTTTTTTGTTAATGATTCCACTGCTATTGGGAAATATTGTTGATGTGATGTGATGGAAGTGCTAAAAAAGCTCCTTTTGTGGTAATGGCAATGCTGGTGGTAGTGGTGAAGAAAGCACTTCCTCATCATGTGACTTAGTGAAGTGCAGCAGACAGTAGAAGTTGGTATTAAAAAAGAAATGAAAAATGTGTAAAGTTAAAAGCCTTTCTTAGATTTCCATTACCTTTACAGCGTTTTGCAGAAGCTGTTTTCCAGCACGACTTGCGTACAGAAGTGCTTAATGGTCTCCAGCAAAAGGAGAGGCTGAGGTTGGAAGTTCATTCCACCACGGAGGAATAGTTAGCGTGAATGTTCTTGAAAGGGACCTTGAGCCACGCTGAGTAGGCACTACTAAGCGTCGGTCGTTGATTGATCGCAGATTGCGTGAGGGAACGTAAGCCTTCAGGAGCGAGTTGAGGTAGGAGGGTGCTGATCCAGACAAGGTCTTGTAGGTGAGCTTCAAGGCTTTGAATTTGATGCAGGCGGCTACAGGAAGCCAGTGGAGGGAGATGAAGAGGGGTGACATCGGTTCTCTTGGGCTGGTTGAAGACGAGGTGTGCTGCTGCATTCTGAATCATTTGAAGGGGTTTGATGGAGCTGGCTGGGAGGCCCGAGAGTAGTGAGTTGCAGTATCTTGAGAGATACCGGATCAAGACAAGCTGTGCTAGTAGGTTGGAGGGAATGTAGCGGGGTTTGCTAAGTGTCTTCATGTAGGAAGGGTCCATTTTTGGCTTGGTAGCTAAGCATCAGTGTTGTGACACGTGTGTTTCGTTTTGGTTTAAGCCATGTCTGGTCACTGGTTGTCTCCCTCACGTGTCGTCATTATTCACAGCTGTGTTTTTTTGTACCGTCGATTACATTAAGTATTTAAACCCCTCGTGTGTCTTCGTTCAATGTGAAGTATTATAAGTGTTTCTGTGTCTTCTTGCCAGACCCGTACTAAGCCTTTTGATCCTCGTTTTTTGTTTCATGGTTTATGATCCTGTTCTCGTTCTTGTGCCTCGATCCTTGTCTAAGCCCAGTTAATGCCCGTTTGCCGATCGCCTGACTCCTCACTTGTTTTTGACCATGGTTTTGCCTTACGTTTACGTTTTTGGATTTGTCTGCCTTTCTCTCTTCAATAAAGCTCTTAACTGCACTTGCATCCACCTCTATATTCTCATTACATCATTACATGACATCCACAAAACATGATATAAATCATTTTTCAATTCATGACAGAAATGGTCCAATATCCAAACAGTTGGTTATGAAGAGATAACCTTGTAATATATGGTATATGTTTGGCAGAAGTCAAACCCTGCTCATAACTCTGAGAATACCATCTGTACAATGATGCATGGTGGTGGTAGCACCATGTTGTGGCCATGCTTTTCATAAGCAGGGACTGGGGAACTAGTCAGGGTAGGGGAAATATGGATGGATTCCAAACACAGTGCAATACTAGAAGAAACCTATGCCAGTCTGCAACAGACTTGTGATTGGGGTGGAGGTTCACCTTCCAACAGGACATACTGCTAAGTCTACACTACACATGGTACAAAACCAAGAACGTGAATGTGTTCGAATGACCGAGTCAGAGTCTTGACCTGATCTGTTTGAGAATCTGTGGCAAGAATTAAAAATTGATGCTTAACAATGGTCTCCATCCAATCTGACAGAGCCTGGGCAAAAAAGAAAAAAATACTGTATCAGGATCCAGATGTGCAAAACTAAAAGAGACATATCAGAAGACTTGCAATTGAAATTGCAGCCAAAGCTGTCTCCACAGAGTACGTACCCAGGTGGGTGCATAATTATTACTTTTTTCTTCAATTAACCTGTCACAATAAAAAAATATTTTGTTCGTTTTAATGCTAGGCATCAAATGCTAAAAGATTCCAATTAAATCCAATTTGATTCCATAAACGTTCACAGGGGTGAATACGTATATTATGCACTGTATAATTAAAGTCATGGTAGCTGGACTGGAAGATGTTTCTCTACTGATTTTTTGTGATTTCTTTCGTTCTTATGAATGGCCAAATGGCTTTAAATATATAACAAAGCCTCTTCACAGTTCAATTACAAAACCTCCTGCTTTGATGTCGAGTATATGATCAGGAAAGATCAACAATACGACGTTGTGCAGTTGTTGTAAATGAGTTGTGTAAATGCAATATGCCAGATCTGAGAGATTCAACTAAATATGTGGATATGGGTGGTTGTGTAAGAGAGTTGGTTACCACCAATTCAGAAAACCAGACGAAGAAATGCTGGCAGATTGAAACCTCTAGAGCAAGGTTGTGAGTGTGTGTGTTCTGCATGCATGAAAAGGCTATGCCCACTTTTAGCCTTTTTGAGTGTGGGTGTGCTGCCTTTTTATTGTCGTTTAAGCACGATATGAGTAGGCCTACGCACTTATCTGAACTTACTGATATACGAACCATCTGGCTTGTATGGAATGGAGTGGGAGTTGCGGTTTCTGATTTATTTTTAAATCAAAGGCTTTGAGTGGTGAGATCAGCCTCAACCTCCGCATATGAACCTCCAGATAGCACCACAGGGCCACAAAACCTAGCTAAATTGAGTCATCTAGAGATTAACTGTGTCAGGGATTATCATTTAAAAAAAAAAAAAAAAAACCTTGTGACTGACTCTTTTTAAAGTAAGGGTTTAGCTGAGGGTTGAACGATAGCTAGAGCCATAAGTTGACAAGAAGCCTAGAATAATCTTTCAATTTCTAAAAGCTGGTTATGAAGAGATAACGTTGTTAAAGTAGTTTCGTGGTGCACTGCCACCTCGTAGCTCCAGGGTTCCTAGTTTGTTACGATCTCTGTGGAGTTTTGAATGCTCTCCCCGTGTCCATGTCTCCATGCCTACAAAGAGACTCGGATTGCTTCCTCAGCTTCGTACTCTGCTTATGAGTTGTTGTCGGGCATGGACGTTTGCAATTAGCAGGCTGTAGCGTTTGGGTTTGGTGTGACTCTGAATTGGAAAGAGCTTGTGTTATGGTGGGGGAAAAAAAAAAACATTTGAGTACACTAACAGAATGAAATCACATTAGTCTTTGTACAGCAGGGGGTGTCAATGAACTGGCGGGAAGGGGGGGGGGGTGGTTAAAAAAGAGATAAGAATATGCTAGCAGAAAATTTGACTCGGAGGTTCGCAGTGCTAGGATTTGAACTCATGACTTTCCAATCAGGAATCCAGTGCCTTAACCACTTAACCACAAGCAGCATCTCAAAATGTTAGCAACACAATGTTAGCTACAAGGCCCGTTGTTTTGTTAAACCAACTCTGGTCCCTATATGTGTGTTATAGCAGTGTGTCTTAACTTGATTTTGGACTTGTCTGTCTGTACTTGGGACTTGACCTGTGACTCATCTGTCTTGACATAGGACTTGTGTTGCTTGACTTGGGACGTGTGCGTCTTTACTTGGAATTGATTTTGGACTTGTCGGTCTTTACTTGGGACTGATCTATCTTGATTTAGTACTTGACTTGGGACTTATGTTGCTTAACTTAGGACCTGATTTTGGACTTGTATGTCTGCGCTTGGGACTTGACCCTTGACTCACCTGTCTTGACATAGACTTGAGATTTGTATTGCTTGACTTGGGACTTGACTATGGACCTGTCTATCTTTACTTTGGACTTGACTTGAGACTTATGTTACTTGACTTTGGACTTTACTGTCCCAAGCAAAGACTTGACCTGTGGCACATCTGTCTTGATGTAGGACTTAAGATTTTTGTTGCTTGACTTGGGACTTGTCTGTCTTTACCTGGGACTTGACTTGGGATTTATCTTTTGACTTATTGGTTTTTACTGTAGACTCCATTTTGGGATTCGTGTGTTTTAACTTAACTTGGCAGTTTATCTTGCTTGCGACCCGACCTGTGTCTTATCTGTCTATTACCTTTGAGTTGTACGTAACGTAGATGATCCACACTTCTGAACCATGAGGGAAAGTTGATGGTTCCATGTTAACTGCAACACTAGGGCATTCAACATGTTCTTTTTGCATAGACCATAGCATTGATATACCAGTTTTTTATTTTCCTAAAATTACAGCATGGGTTTGTCACTTCTCTTGACATATATTGTGTGTACTGAAGCAGTCATTTGAATTGAATAGCTTGACAGCTAAAATATGGATTTCTCATACATTTGCCGCATGCAAACATCCATTGTACTCAGTGTGCATGATGTGACATGTAATACCTGCATTCTGGTGATACTGGGTTTCTTTTTCTCCACCTGACATTTCATTATTCGGGGGCTAGTACCTTTTCCTTGCACTTTGTTTATCAGCATCTGTTTTGCTCTGTCCCTGTAGCATTACCTTCACAGCTCCTGCAGTCATTACTTACAAAACATGAACCGCCACATCCACACCTCCACCCCACCCCAACCCACCCCCTCTCCCACACCTCATGAATGCATTTATTTAAGTTCCAACCAGTGTAGACATATTTAATTTTCTATTCAGCATCTTTGACCCATCCCTGTCACAGACCGTGTTCTTCAGAGCAGGTCTTTGCTTTGGGATTTGGCACATTCATACATACTTAATGAAATCCAGTCCTGGTGTCCTGTGATTTTGAAATCTTCTTCAGTCCTCAAGCTCCTCAAAGCTTCAAGCTATGTACACAAACTGCTATCTCAGGCCACACAATTCTCGTCCTGAACATGGAAAATGACATTTGCTAGACTGTAGAAACAGAGATAAGTGTGACAGAGTGTGTTGTAGGTCTGTAGAACCTTCCAGGGTGGAAATTTCTGCATGTTATCAATATTTCATGATGTATTAAGCCAGATGAGACAGCGATTGTGCATGTTTGCTTGCGTCTGTGTGTTTTGGAAAATTGAACTGTCTACTTGTGTCTTGTTTTCTGACCTTACAAACCAGTGTGCTTTGAATTTCTGACATTCCATTCCAGCACATTAATAAACAACAGCAGCTGCTAGCTTGGGTTTTCAACACACCAGTCCCGATGTTTGTGCGACGATGAAGTGTAGGCAAATCAAGCGGCAAATCATCAAGTAAGGCCAAAATCTGTTGCTGCAAGACCTCACAAATGAATGGTGTATACCAAATGCTAGTGGGTACAATTGCAAACACTCAGAAGAAATCTACTCCAGATGCACGTTAGATGTCTAAGCGCAGATGTTGAATTCCATCAATAGATATTTTAGGCGTGGTTCATAATTCTATGCCTGTGTATCTGCAAACATGTGAGGGAATCATAAATGTTTGGCATTATACGTGCGTGTAACACAAACATGTCCACTAGGGGGCAGAAAATGAAAAACTAGATGAATCTTTCATGTTTCTCTAAAGAACGTGCACAGTAGTGGATGTATTTGGTTCAATACTTACTGCTGGTACTGTGCTAAAGTCAACCAGACAGGATAGTTTGGTATTTTTCAGATCTTCTCCACAGAAAACGACAAGTCAAAACCAAGTGTCGATATACCATAAAAGAGAATATATAAATAAGCCACGCCCACTCCATAATGCAGTTTATCGTTTATACCACAAATTCTTCCCTCAGAAAGAACTACGTTTTCTATTCGTACACAGAACCATGCTGAAATTCTCGTCTCGTCAATACAGATGCTTTGGATCGATGTGGTGCTGTATTCCTTTAAAAAAAATAAAAATAAAATTCGAGTCTTAAATGAGGCCTCATGTTTAATGAGATCTTAAATCAGCTTGTTAGATCCTGTAACTGCAAATTCTCAAAAATCTCAGTTTTTATTTGCTTTTATTTCAAACCCTCAACCATGAAGTTCTATCTGACACTATGAAGTTGTGTTCCGGTGCCAGGATGATAATCCGTGCTGCAGTGCCTGTGTTCGTGCAGATGAAGGGGGGGAGGGGGGGATAGTTAGTGGGGGGAGTGGTAATTAGTGAAGAGCATAAACATGGAGTGCCTAATGAGGGAAAATCCACAGTGAGTGACATGAAAACTGGAGGGAGCGCCTAGAAAGTTCCAGAAAGACGACAGGGTTTATCTCACAATGATACCAAGTCAAACAACAGTGTTCTTGTTGTAAATGTCACATAACCAACTCAGGCTAGATCACATGTGTGTGTATGTGTATACATACATACATACATATACACACATATATATATATATATATATACACATATATATATATATATATATATATATATATATATATATATATATATATATATATATATATATATATATATATATGTATATGTGTGTGTGTGTGTGTGTGTGTTCATGTGATTAGTGTGTAGTATAGCTGTATGTTAGCACATTTGTCTCTATTTGAGTAAGCAGATTTAGAACTTAAAATGATCTACAAAGTTTACTCATTAGCTAAACCAGTGATGTGCTGCACACACAACCCCAATTACTGCTACTGCTACACTTACTGTTTAAAAACAAACAACAACAAGAACAAAAAAAAAAAAACCCCACATCCGTCCAGTGTATTCGTATTTGGTAACCCAAGTCCAGTGCTAGCAAGTTAATCATCAAGGTGCTGGGATTTTCAATGCCCTAGTGTTTAATCACCTCGCTGTATATGAGATAAGTATTGGATTTTTCCTCTTAAAGTTCCCCCTGAAAGCCTTGCATATCAATCTTTATAATTAACACGTGACCTTCAATGGCATCCGAGATTTATTTTAGAATAAAATTCGAACCCGACTTTCACGTTCCTAAATTACCCACAATGCCCTTTGAGTGTAAGCTGATAGCGATGCAGTGGGATTTAGCTCTTGAACCAAAAGAGAGTGATGCGGCAGTGCTTTAGTCCTTGAATCTGTCCAGCTCTTTCACCTACGACTACTGTGTAATCTGTTCATCTTGTAGATCACTAGACTCTGCTGCTGTACCATAAACACTGATTGACCAATCATACCTTTTTTTTTTATGCAGTCCCTACCCCAATCAGAAGTCTGATCATTCAGCAGCAGGCTGTTTGTATTAATATTATTTCATAGAATAGACGCCGTTCATTTGGGAAATAAATCACTTTCTTTCTGGGGGTTTTTTTTTTTCCTTTTCAATTGACATCTCTGCTCTTCTTATATTTGTTGCAAATGAGCATAATCCCTATAATGGACAAGGTGTTGAAAAGGTACATCTGTATGAAATTAGCATTTTCATATCAACATTTTCATAATAGTTTTTCACCTAAAAAATAAAGATCCATTCTTCCAACTATTTTCTATATTGCTGATCCTGCACAGGGTCACGGGGAGCCCGGGGGACTCGGGGCGCAAGGCGGGGGACAGTCTGGACGGGGTGCCGACCCATGTCAGGGCGCAATCGCACACACACTCACACATTACGGACAATTTTAGACATGCCAATCAGCCTACAGGGCATGTCTTTGGACTGGGGGAGAAAACCGGAGTACCCGGAGGAAACCCCCAAAGCACGAGGAGAAGATGCAAACTCCACGCGCACAGGGCGGAGGTGGGAATCGAACTCCCAACCCTGGCAAACGTGCTAACCACTACGCCACCATGCCCACCTGGAAAATAAAGATTAATTTTTAAAAAACTGTCTAAAAACATGCAAATGTATTATGGTTACGTTTTTTGCACATTTTAGGGTTTGATGACAGTCCACGTTTTGCTGTAACTTACCCAAAGCTAGCTGTTTTTAAATTTAGCTGGATATGGAGAGAATTTTTATAACGAAAAGCTGGTTTTTGTTGTCGTTTTGACAGGATCTGAACATGGAAGGAAAGACTTTTGACACAACTTTCATATTAGTGTGAACTGAGGCCTACGAGGAAATAAAAGATTCTGGGATTAAACTAAACGTTATGGTGGATGAAACAGGAACTATGCTTTCATTTTCTTGTCTTTGTGTGTGCTGAAAGCATGGTTATGGGAGACACTGTCACGTATGCAGAGTGGGTGGAGTAAACAAACTCATTTAATGTTTTTCTTCATGGCAGCGGCTGATGCCTGGGGTGTGTGTGTGTGTGTGTATGCTTGAGGCGGTACACCAGGACAGCGCGAGAAACTCTGATAATTACCACTGCACACTACGCCATCGCCATTCCTCTGCTTGGCATCATTAACAGATCCGATCCATAGGAGGCCATAAGAAAGCGGTTTAATGTGACTCTTCTCCATTGACTTGAATGTTTTTTTCCACATTAAGGCTGTTTATAAGATCTCATATGGTGTAACATGAACTTTGAGCTTCTCTATGGGAGGAGAATATAGATTGTTACTACATGAAGAAGCACCAATGAGAGCTAGGAGGAATGTAAAAATAAGACTCCTGAATGTCAGTTTGGGTTTATTCAGAGCAGACGACTCTGCAGTCAGTGACCTTTACTATTTCAAAGAAAAATATGGGGGGGAAGAAAAAAAACAACCCATAAAACGAGACGAGGCTCGCTGATGGCTCTCTCCCTACATGAGTCAATATGTTTAAAAGCATCTTCCACTTTACAGAGTTTCCATTTAATGGTTGTCCCAGGGTTACTTTCGTTTTGCAGCTATACGTATACTTTCTAAAACCGGGAAATGAAATGCTTCTGCTTCATCTTTATTGCCAGAATTTACACTGATGCTGGGTTGTGATATTAGATGGGAGTAATCTAATACCCATCAATAGTTTGATTATGAATCTATCAGGGTTGTGCAATGCATTATATCATCAAGTCTTATCAATAATAATAATAATAATAATTGAAGCTGCAAGCAGTATTTTTGGGGGCCAAGCACCCAGACAGGTGAGCTGCATATTCACAGATATGCTACAGTCGTTGCCTAAGCGATCACAGGAAACTATGTTGAACTGATGGAAATTATTGAAATAATTCATAGAGGTGAATGGGTTCAGGTAACAGGGTTGAGTGAATGTTGTGGGACTAAAATGTGCATTTTTCATAACCTATAATGGATGACTCACGGGAAAAGGATGTTTCAAGGATAAGCTTTAAATATTTTATATTTTAATGATTATATTTCAAGGTAAAGTGTAGTTATTGTAGGCTGGGAAAGTTTTTTTTTTTATTAATGTTTAATGTTATTTATGTGGAAAAAATGCTCAAAGGATGACGTGAAGGACGTATTACACGTTGTTTGATATAAAAGGTCTTTTACCTTTACTGTATCTACATGTTTGCAAATGTAATATCAGTAGGAAACGAATGAATCCGATATCATGGAATCACCAGGTTAGGTCCAATCAAATCAGCTCCTCCAAAGCTCAGCACAGTGAGATTTATGCTGTTATTTACAATTGTATTAAACTTACAGACTCCAGGTTGGAATATGGCTGATAGACTGTTCTCATGTACTTTTTTTTGGATGTCACTGCGGCGTCATTATGCCTTCATACCAGCCAATTCCTCATCTCTAAGGCTCCGGGTTACTGATCAGAAGGTCGGGGGTTCAAGCCCCAGCACTGCCCAGCTGCCACTGTTGGGCCCTTGAGCAAGGCCCTTAACCCTCTCTGCTCCAGGGGGCGCTGTATCATGGCTGACCCTGTGCTCTGAGCAATGCAAAGGAAAGAATTTCACTGTATATTTGACAAATAAAGGGTTCTATGGGGGTTCTCCAGTCTACTGTATATCCTGCATTATTAATAGTTTGATTCACTTTTATTAGCCACATTAAAATTGTTCTTTGTTCTAATTTGTTACAAATAAAATTCAGTTCATTTTATTTAGATACTTGGGTTACATATTTAGATACTTGGGTTTATCTCAGTCATGTGCATTAGCCTCGCTAAATATGGTTTTGTCTTCTTTCTTTTTTTTGTAAAAAAAAAAAAAAAAAAAAAAAAAAGTTAATTTTGTCTTTTTATTGCATGCAAAAAGTTCGACAAGAAGCAATATGTTCTTCTGGAAAACAGCCTAACTCTTAGCCAACAAGTTGAAGTAAAGGCTTGATGTCTAAAATGGTTTTCTCTCTCAGTATTAGCTCTCCAGTATTAAAACCCGGTCTTGAATTGATCTTAGGTAGTCCTTATCTTGGCCTTGAAGTTGTACAGTATTTGATATAAATAGGATCAAACTTTTGAGCATTGAGTTCAAGTTAGGAAAATACCATTTCCTCCTTGCATCTGTGCTATAGTGAGTCTCTGATGAGATTTTGAACCAAAGTAGGTTGGGGAAATAATACCGTAGTGGTAGATTTTTTAATGGTAGATGTCATGCACTCTGTATTGATTCAAAATTCAAGCCCAACCGTATTAGCAATACCTTAGCATTAGACTATTACATTACTTGTGCACCGGCACAAAAATAGTTTTGTAAGTCTTTGTAAGGTACTACCATGTCTGAATCCATGACTTGATCCAAAGTTAGACATTTTTCTTGCATTGTGCAGTATTAGAAGTGCCAGTATTTTGAGCTGAAGATGTTAAATAAGAAATGATATTTCTGGCTAAACCTCTCCAGGCCTCTAATAACTGCTGCTCCATCTCAAGAAGTAGCTAAATGTGGAGGACAGAGACTTGAGCCATGGCCAGATTTGACAAAGCAGTGGGTTATCATCCGCAAACAATAAGCGTATCACAGCAAGGCATGCCATCTGTTTCAGGGAGTGGAGAGGAGAAGAGCCCGGGCCGTCGCAGTGTGCTTTCTGTGTGTACATCGGCTTATGAAGGCGTTCATGCTGGAGACCGAATCTCAATCCAAACTGGGAAAATAACAAGTGTGAAGAAAAAAAAAACTGCAAAAATATCAAATAAAATATAGCACGTTAGAAAGGTTGGGTTGTCTAATATGGGTTGTCTAATATGTTTTGACTGGGAAATGCATCAAGGGGAAAAAATGCAATAAATTCCAACATTACCAACCAGGTGACCTCTATAATACGATTTCTTGGAATGAAGAAGGAATATATTAAGAGAATGAACCGAGCAGTTTTATGGAATGTGTGGGAACTTAATAAAAATGTGATCTAATATTTGCAAGTAGCAGGGACACAACAATGTTTAATTAAATTCTAGTGTTGAGAAACGTGCTGTTTGGAATTGTTTGAACGGTTAAATTCACACCACAGGGCTGAAACAAAGTGTGCATAATTAACACTTATAACAAGTAGAGCTCAGACTTAAAGCAGATACAAATTACTCGGTAGAAAAGTCAGTTCTTTAAAGGGAAAAGATGCAGGAATATGAAGGTTGGCAATTTTGCCCCCCATATAAGAGGTCTACATGGGACTCAACCGCGACAAATTAGACACCCTGGAAAGTGGAAATCTGGTGCTGTTTTGCTTTTACCGACGAAAATTGTACAGGAGTTAAGATTAGCAGTCTTAGAACACATCAGGAACACATTTTTGTCTGAGGGAACAAAATGGAGGAAATGGCTCGCCAAATATTCCAAAAAAGTCGGGACGCTGTGTTAAATGTAAATAAAAACATAAAAAAAAAACCATTTTAAAAAATGTGTATAAAAAGAGTATCTTGGAGAGGCGGAGTCTCTCAGAAGTAAAGATGGGATTGAATCTGGATGGAAGCAGATGTTGCTCTAAAACCTGTATATACCTTTCAGCATTGATGGTGCCTTTCCAGATGTTCAAGCTGCCCATTCAAGGGCACTAATGCACCCCATACCATCAGAGATGCAGGCTTTTGAACCGAGTGCTGATTAAAAAGCCGGGTGGTCCCTCTTCTCTTTAGTTCTCTTTAGTTTAGAGGACACGGCATCCATGGTTTCCAAAAAGAATTTCAGATTTCGATTCATCTGACCACAGAACAGCTTTCCACTTTGCTTCAGTCCATTTTAAATGAGCTTTGGCCCAGAGAAGATGGCAGCATTTCTAGATCATGTTCACATTCACAGCTTCTTCTTTGCATGAGAGCTTTAACCAGCGTTTGTGGATGGCACGGCGAACTGTGTTCACAGACGATGAGTTCTAGAGGTGTTTCTGAACCCATGCAGTGGTTTCCATTACAGAATCAGGCCTGTTTTTAATGCAGTGCCGCCTGAGGACCCGAAGATCACGGGCATGCAGTATTGATTTTCACCCTTGTCCCTTGGACATTATTCTGAAATTGTAGTTTTGGTGCAACTGCAGATTGGTGAACCATTGCCCATCTTTAGGTCTGAAAGAAGTAAAGCAGTCACAAAGCAGTCTGGTGTAAAATGATTCACAAAAAAACATACACAGTTTTCAAAAAGACAATCACCTTACTGTCTTGTGCATAATAAAAGGTGTTTCCGGCTCCGGGCTCTGTGAATACAATCAGAGCCCATGGTAGCGTTATCCGCATTAGCCGTGGAATCTGCTAACAAGTCTTCAGTGACTCTGATGCCGGGAGTACATGAAGACTCCTATGTTCATACTTAAAGCCAACAACAGAATGTTTACGAAGCTGAGACGTTCTTCTTATTACTGTAGCTCATCACTGTAGCTGCTCCAGTGCGGAAAACATGGCAAACTGTGTGCAGCTCACTCAGGGGAGGATATGTGCTAATAGGGCAGAGTCCCTGGGCGGGGCTTGTTCCAATGAGATGTCACTTTAGGGCGAAAATGAAAACGGCTCGTTTCGAGACACTGCATATGATTTATTGGGAATACAGTATATCAAAAGGAGTGGGTGGATTTTTACCATCGTAGGGTGGTCGTATACACACACTGCTGACATATATTTATGTTCAAACACCATTTAAAAGTGAATTTTGCATAATAGGTCCGCTTTAAAATAAACGTATCCTGGGTTGCCATATGTTTAAAATGAACATATTTATTTAATCATCAGGGAATTGAGAGGTTTTGTTTTTTTGTTTTTTTTTAAATTGTTGGTTGTTTAGTCAACACTGACCGTTTTAATGTGTGGGAAATGTTGACCTGTGCATCAATTTTTAAACTGATTGCATTTTTTTTTTTTATTCACTCGTTTAGAAGTTCTGTTGATTAAATGAACTCTCAAATATCCACTTGAACATGCCTCGAAATGACGATAACTAGTAATATCACGCCTTGAGAATGACTCAAAAATTAAGAGCACTGGACTATTATGCATGATAGGAATTATGTGTGCTAAATAATGCTAAATAAATTCACATAAATGTCATAATTATGGTTACTTAAGACCTTGAGTGCCAGGTGCACGCAATTTTGTTTGCAGGAAATGGAAGTTCTTCATTTAATTCAATGTTAAACAGCCAACATCCTCACCTCTAGGTACTCACTGGAGGTCTCAAGTGTGTTTCAACCTTTTTATTACCAAAGAGCTCAATTAATTATCAAAGAAGAGAACCTGGTTAGTTCAATTAGATGCTGGTCGGTGGCTAGTTAGAAATGAGGACCTATAGGCACTGCAGCTCTTGATGGACATAATGGTGAGGTGTAGGAGTATAAACATTGCCTTGCATAATAAATGTGTTGTTATTTATTCAAATAAAATAAAATGTTTATTTAACATTTATGGAAGCTGTCTCCAGTTTCACGATGGAGGATTCTGCGAAGGACTTTGAACGAAGGTTTATACTGTAGCTGCTATAATGTAAGTATAAACTAATTTGTCTTACAGATGTTCCAAAACGTTAAATATATCATGTGCTATTTTTTAAGAAAGATATATATATTTTTAATCATTGGCAAATTCATTGGATGCGTTATAATAAAACAGCAGGACTTGCTGTGGTTCTTGGAAAATAACCAATTTTAAGGAGGTCACAGAACTCCTCTGCGCATTGAGCTACATCATGCTACCTCGTCAACAGCACATTACTTGTATATGACTTCATTAGCAGTTCTGTTCAGGCCCGTTAATGAACCTGATTCTAGACACAATGAACCACATAAAAAATAAACTTTTGTTCTTCTCCTTCTCACTTCCTTGAAGATGGATCTATTTTGTCCGTCATGGTTTGCTGATTTGATGATGTGGGCATCTAATGACCTGTTTCTGTAATTACATGTACAACCCCAATTCAAAAACAAGCCAGGTACACTGTGTAAAATGTAAATAAAAACAGAATGCAATGATTTGCAAAATCTCATAAACCCGTATGTTGTTCACAATAGAACATAACACCATATCAAACGTTTAAACTGAGGAAATGTACCATTTTAAGAAAAAAATAAGGTAGGTTTGAATTTGATGGCCACAACACGTCTCAAAAAAGTTGATACGGGGGCAACAAAAGGCTGGAAAAGTAAGCGTTACTAAGAAGATACAGCTGGAGGTTAATTGGGAACAGGTCAGTTAGATGATTGGGGATAAAAAGAGTATCTTAGAGAGGCAGAGTCTTTCAGAAGTAAAGATGGGCAGAGGTTCACCAATCTGCGAAAAACTGTGTCTACGATTTGTTGAACAATTTCAGAATAATGTTCCCCAATGTAAAATTGTGAAGAGTATGAATTTCTCCTCATCTGCAGTACATAATATCATCAAAAGATTCAAATAATCTGGAGAAATCTCTGTGCGCAAGGGACAAGGGTGAAAATCAATATTGCATACCCGTGATCTTCGGGCCCTGCATTAAAAACAGGCGTGATTCTGTAATGGAAATCACTGCATAGGTTCAGAAACACCTCCAGAACTCATCGTCTGTGAACACAGTTTGCCGTGCCATCCACAAACGCTGGTTAAAGCTCTATCATGCAAAGAAGAAGCTGTGAATGTGAACATGATCCAAGAAATGCTGCCGACTTCTCCGGGCCAAAGCTCATTTAAAATGGACTGAAGCAAAGTGGAAAGCTGTTCTGTGGTCAGATGAATCGAAATCTGAAATTCTTTTTGGAAACCATGGACGCCGTGTCCTCTAAACTAAAGAGGAGAGGGACCGTCCGGCTTTTTATCAGAGCTCAGTTCAAAAGCCTGCATCTCTGATGGTATGGGGTGCATTAGTGCCTATGGAATGGGCAGCTTGAACATCTGGAAAGGCACCATCAATGCTGAAAGGTATATACAGGTTTTAGAGCAACATCTGCTTCCATCCAGATTCAATCCCATGTTTACTTCTGAAAGACTCCGCCTCTCTAAGATACTCTTTTTATACCCAATCATGTTATTGACCTGTTGCCAATTTACCTAATTAGTTGCAAATTGTTCCTCCAGCTGTTTCTTTTTATTAACCCTTACTTTTCTAGCCTTTTGTTGCCCCGTCCCAACTTTTTTAAGACGTGTTGCAGCCATCAAATTAAAAAAATGACCTTAATTTTTCCTTAAAATGCTACATTTCCTCAGTTTAAACATTTGATATGTTTTCTATGTTCTATCGTGAATAACATACGGGTTTATGAGATTTTCAAGTCATTGCGTTCCGTTTTTATTTACATTTTACGCAGCGTCCCGGCTTTTTTGGAATCGGGGTGGTAAATGTTATTTCTTATTTACGCTGGAAAGCAGATGAAATATGCAACAACAGAGTGCGTAATAAATATATTTAAAAAAAAAGGCCGCTATACAAAATGAGATATTTTATTTGTAATATATTTATGCTTGTACACCAGTAAAATAAAATGCATATCTATAATTCCATCGCAATCTCAGTGAACAGTTAGACAGCATTCCATTGACGATCGCCACCTGTAAAAATCATGTTGTGACGCAGACAGAATGCTGCTTGTTTCAGGGAGAAATAAACATTTTATCTTTACAGAAATACTTATAAACATAAAAAACATAACAGTATTGAACAAATGTATCACTCTTTGAAGAATAACACTGGCAACGGAAATCTTCATCTCGCACCTTCGACATTCTTGTGTGCTTTCGGCTCTCTAGTTTTGTTTTAAGCTCTTTCGTTTTTTTTTTTGTTGTTTTTTTTTCTGAATTTTTATAAGTGTGTTTTCGGTAGTCCCTTTCTGGTCAGTGTAAGCTTTTGCAGGTAAAGGGGACGAGGACTCTCTCTGCGGTGTTACTTAAACACGGCACATTTAAAGTTACATAGAACAAACATTTGGGCACTGAGTTTTTATATACATTAAATCATATGGGTTTTGTAAAGGCATCCATTTCTTTAAATGTGTCTTTAGCTTTAGAGTTTGTTCATTCTCAACCGTGCAGGTTAACCTCGCAACCCATCCTACAGTCTCTGTCTGTAACTCTAGGTTACCGAAGGTATTTTTTGTGCCATTGTCATGAGCAAAAACGGATCCGAGAATTTGGTCCTCTTTAAACTAAGACATGGTTAAGGACAACCAAAACGTGGGAAAAAAGAGCAGGCTCAATGCTCTAAGAGTAGATCCATGGCTCTTCAGACATGACTGATCTGATTTGGGCTTTTTTGAGCACTTTTTTTTCTTTTTAGCTGGTGCTGTTGAAGGTTCCATATCCAACAGGTCTGGGTTGAGTTTGTCCAGGGACTGATCTAGGTTGTTGGAAAGGGTTGCCAGTGGCCCATCATTGAGACTTACTCCTTGCTTACTGCGAGTGTCATTCTTTATCCTTTCTGTTTCTAGGACCTTGGTTTTCGAAATGTTCTCCTTCTCCTTCTGGGGGTTGTTTGTGATTTGGCGGCTGTTGTAAGACGAGGGGTCAGGTAGAGTCTTGCTGGAAATGATGGAGGATTTGTCGTTATCTGAAAGGCAGCATCTTGGAATACTCTCTCCAATGGGGTCATCAAAGGACAGGAACTTTCCAGAGTGAGGGTTGGTTTCTATACATCCTTCCAGGTCATTGCTTTTCAGTCGTTTCAGGTCCTTCCCCACAAGAGTGACTGGAAGGTGGCATTCGAGATCAGAGCTGGAGCCTTTGAAGCGTTTGAACCAATCCCACAGAGGCCTGGCTCGGCAGTCACAAATCCACTGGTTCCCATTGAGACGTAAATACTGGAGCGACACCAACGGTTCCATCGTCTCGCCACTCAACATGGTGAGATTGTTGAAAAACAGAAACAAGGTAGTCAGATTTCTGAGGTCAGTGAAAGCCCACTGTTGGACATGAACGATACGGTTTTGATGCAGGAGCAAGCGGTCTAGGTGGATCAACCCTCTAAGCATGTGATCCGTCACCACCTTGATCTTGTTGTTGTGCAGGAACAGGTAGGTAAGGTTGGCCAGATCCACAAAAGTGTCGTCGTGCAGGGCTAGAAGGTTGTTGTCCTGTAAATACAGGTACTGAAGCGAGTACAGTCCGTGAAACACCCCGACAGGAAGTTCAGACAGTCCGCACCTGTGCAGGTGCAAAGTGTGCAGCTTGGTCAGACCTCGAAAGGCAGAGGGACTGATGATCCGAAGGTTGCTGTTGTCACCAATATCCAGCTCTTCCAGTCTCTCCAGTCCATAGAAGGCTCCAGACTCAATGTGGCTGATGTTGTTGGAGTACATCCAGAGGACAGTGAGATTATGCACAGAGCTAAAGCTGGTGGAACGGACCACTGTGAGTTTGTTGCTCTGGAGGAATATCCGCTGGCTACGGACAGGGATTTCGGTAGGAATAGAGAACAGGCCTTGCTGCTGACAGGCCACGGTTGGTCTCGGCTCACTATAGCATACACACTTTGCTGGACAGCCATTCAACACTGGCACAACATTCAGCCATAGCATCAGGCAGAAGAGTCGGCCTCCTGCGGAAAGACGACATAGAACAATGGGTCAGTATGCGCATTTTAGTTATCATTTCATGTTTGTGTAACATCTCAACGTACATCAAGGGTTCTTTGCATAGTTAAGCTTCCTGATGGGATGCTACATGAAACCGTCTCTGATAGGGAAACAATCTGTTGTAGGGATCTAAATAGAACCTTTAAGGTGGGACAAACTGATGTTTTATTACAAAAAAAAAAAAAAAAAAGGGAAACCAATTCATAGGGGGGTAATCCTTGTGTAAATCTTGTATCGGCAATGGGATCATTAATCTTTCAAAATGTTTAAAATCAATGCCACCTCTAAATTTGCCTGTTCATCCAGAAAGCAACAATTCTGATTTGGATTTGTTAACCAGTCTTCAAATTTGTTAGAATTAACTGCTTCACAGCACAACACCCAACACCTCTGAAACTGCCGGCTGTAGCATTCCAGTTAGAAAAGCACTACCAGCGGATATCTTTGCCTTGGGACCCATTCCTATCTATCAGCCCGTGCAAGCATGAGGACCCAGGCAATTGGGAGTGCTGATAAATTAAACATGGAAGTGGGCCTGGCACAAAATTAACTGGTACTAAGAGGAGTAGTGGAACTAATCAGATTCCTGCATGGGAGAAGGATTGGCATTTTAGTCTGTCCGAGGAATGGTGAGTGCTTTGATGGATCTTCTCATGACTTTGTTGCTGGATTGGTCAAGGCTGTTAGATATAAGCCCCCTGATGATGTTGAGGTTTTGGAGTGCTGTATTAAGATAAGATGACCCGAGACCTAATTATCTGTGTAATCTATGTAGTAAATTCTAAATTTATGTAGTTAGGAGTTAGACATTATGTAACCAGGCCCCATGTTCTACTATGGAGGAATAAGACATGGAAAAATGAATTTTTGTCGAGTAAAATGTTTTAAATGCCATGAAAATGCATTTTTCTACCCTATTATATCCATATCGAGAAAAAAAAAAGAAGAAAAAACGATGACTTTCCTTCATGTCAGCTAATGGGCAGAAAAGTACAGTGTGTTGAGTAGAGATAGAAGCACGGCCACGCAGGTTTCTAGCATCTCGCTAGCCCTCAGCTCATCTCTGTGTCTGTCCCTCCATCCTGCAGCTTGTTAAATGGAGCTTGCTTGAGGCTTGACAGCAATCCTGTGCTACACTTTCCCTCAAAACCTGTCTTCTCGCTTTCCCTCCCTCATCCCTTCTCCCATCAGCCTCCACTGCCGGAAAGCTGTCAGAC
This sequence comes from Ictalurus furcatus, assembly GCF_023375685.1. Classification (NCBI taxonomy): domain Eukaryota; kingdom Metazoa; phylum Chordata; class Actinopteri; order Siluriformes; family Ictaluridae; genus Ictalurus; species Ictalurus furcatus. The sequence goes on along the minus strand of NC_071276.1, from coordinate 17,735,166 downwards.
TTCCACTCTTTCTGCTTTGCAGAGGATAAAAATATTCTATTGCCAGGCTGTTCTGCGTTAGGCTTCATGAATCCATCAGGCCTATTTTTTTTTATTTTTTTTTTTTATCCGCTAGTCATTAGCAGACTATGCACACCCTTGCACAAAGCATAGCCAAGATTTGCTTTCAAAGCTCCCTTTTCTCTTCGCCTTAGCCGCTTGTGTTAACCTGCGTGCGGCGTGTCTTGCCTTTGATCCAGTTCGTTTTAATGGAGTTTCTTGAAAATGTCATCCACCGTCCTCCAATTATTTTAGAGCACCGTCTGGTCTCCTGGATGGTACCTATCCATACACTTTCTGCTTTGTCACCCTTGATCATAAGGAACATGTGAGATCAGACACATCGTCCCTTTTATATCGCATCCTGTTTTCCTCCTATCCACTTCTCTTCTCTCTGATCCACGTCATTCGGTATCCTTTCTCCTTTCACCATCATCTGTCATACGCGGGATAGTGGTTGAACAGACTAGTCGACGAATACATTCACTAGTTGGCACTGTAAGTGGCTGTCGAATAGAAAACACTGAGGCAGACAGGTAAAGAAAGCAAGCTAAGTGTACCATGTTGGTCGGAAAATATTTATTCAAATAAGCCAATTCTATAACCGACTGAACAAGACAATGCTGCGAAAGGTCTTTTAGAATTGTCATTCGCTTTAATACTTTGATTTCACATTGCATTAAGGGCAAATGCATGCACAGGACTGTTTTTTTTTACATCCCACTCCTGCACGCTCCCGAGGTTATTTAGAGGCACAGGGCAGATCAAAGAGGCCGATCCAGACGTGTTTTCTGATGCTACGGATTTAAACGATGGTGGAAAAACCTCTCAGACAGTATTGTAGACATTGCATCCTCCATCCATCATTAAGCTATAAAGAGCTTCCCTGCAATGCTCTCAGCACCAGAATCAACAATTTTAGCCTTTCAAATCTGCAGTATTCAGGAATTGGTGTAATTTGACTAATCGGTTGAATATTGTGAAAAATAGCGACGCCCTGAAACGTGTTTTTTTTTTTTTTTTTTTTGCTTCAGCTATGGAAAAGACATCTAGTAGACTACTTTTTTGCATTACTAGTGAAAATTAGTAGCTCTAACTCAGAATAGTTCCAGAGCGCTAATAATGTAATTGCTCTATAGAATAACATCCTTGAGAGTTGTTTGGTGCTGAAAAGCCCCTTTGAATTGCCTTTCAAGCATTTCTCTAACTACTGAAAGCACGATGCGTAATGACGCTCTTTTTTTTTTTCTTTCTTTCTAATTCCGCAGATTGTGGATATCTCACTTCGGTTGAGTGAGGCAGTATTCTTGAGTGACAAGAATATTAGGAAGCCTTTTATCATGACAAGGACCTCTCTGACTCATTACAGGGAAAGCTGAACACGAGCACCGTCTTTGAATGAAATGCATTGATTTATGTTCTTTCTTTCTCTCTTGGAAAAAAAAAACAGAAAAAAAAACAAACAAACAACACCCATAATGATAGAAGAATTTTAGAGAGATGACCACCACACCACAAATGAACCAGGACAACAGCAAAACAAAACAAAAAAAAAAATCAAAAAGACTTCTCTGGCATCTAATTAAATTACTTGTGAGGACAACAAGAAGAGGAACACTACAGAACAGGCACTTGAGATAACTGTGAGTGCAGAAGGGATGAGGGAAAAGAGAAAGAGGGAGGGAGGGATCTTGTTGACTGAGCAGTGAAGTGTGGCAATCCTTGCCTCCGTGTTCATTTGCATGTGTCCCTGCAGAACGCAGGTTGAATACAGAGACATTTCCGAGTTTATCTCCTCCTCTGGAGCACTGCACATGGTCTGCCCATTTTCTAACCGCTATTGTCCTGGTGCCACCGGGGGCATGTCGAAAGGGGGACAATACATGCCCTGTGGGACTCGGGGAGTTATTGATCATGTTGGGAATGAATAAAGGCTTGCACATGAGTCATAATGGGCGAAAATGCAGAGAACTGAGGAAACGCTGAGCCCGCTAAGGTTGATTGCTTCTAATAGATGGTTAGAGTAGATACTTTGCTCAAACATTAGTGAACCATGAGTTATCCTAGCTGCTAGTACTCCCATTATAATCACTCAGTCAAAATGTATAATTATTTTATGCCAGAAGCAACCTGGGTTATGACTCGAGCCATATGACTCTACAGCCTTGAGGAAAAAGTCTAACCATAAAGTCATGTGACCCAGACAAAATCATAAAAGCAGAAAACCATAAAATCCATATTATTATAAAAAAAAAAAAAAAAAAAAAAAATCATATTTAAAGTGCAATAGTCAAATTTTTATTCCTTATTTGTTCAAATAACCTGGTAGATATGTAAAACATGATCAAATATAAAAGGTTTAAGCTGTGGCCTAAGCACAAGTGTATTAAGTGGCTGAAAAATCCAATTTGGAAAACTATTCACGTCCAGAATGCTTATTTGTGTTCGGATGCGCCTCTTCACACTCATGAGCGTACAAGACAAGGGGTGAGAGTTTAAAAATAGCCCGTCTGTACACCACCACTGTTGATTTGACACTTTCAGCGTTAAACCTGTCAGCAACATAAACCGCGGATGAGTTGCACCTCCGAATTCGACATCTGAAAGAAATTAGCGCTAATCTACCACAAGACAGGGTGGTGATAGAAC